>NC_091151.1:26041218-26133718 GCF_040958095.1 Procambarus clarkii | reverse complement strand
TAGGTCCCTATCCTCCTCATCATTCGTCTCACTGTGTCTCCACAGCTTGCACCGCCCATTTGAGACAGCGTCTGGACCTGTTAAAATAATGCATAAGCTGTAAGGTAATAGAGAATAATATATATCTTTCAATCTCAACATTAGATTTTCTAATTTCCAACTGTATTAAATAAATAGCATTAAAATATTTTCCTTCTTAACTATTACAAAAATCAACGAATTTGAGTAACTTTTGCTTTTGTTTTATTTGTACCTTAAACATAACACTGAACAATCAATTATGTGCCACCCCACCTTCCTTCATCTGCAAAAAAACTAATCAAAAGACATATGTACAAGGCTAAAAAAATTCAGCAACACTTACCATACTCAGGCTAAAAGAATTAAGCAACACTTACCATACTCTTTTTATATTCACTGTTAACCAAACCAGGCTTTTACATAACCCCCGCCCCCTGCACCCGAGCTTTTTAAAATAGTAAATGCCACTATTTTTGCAAAATTATTACGAGATCTATTATTCTAATAAGAGTTTGATAAAATACAAACCCTGGGGCCATAGAACGGCTATTTAATCCCCTTGAACGGACCTGTGCATGGGCCACTGAGGCATCGAAAAAAAACAGACCGGCTTGGGAAAAAAGCAAAATTGCCGGTCTATGGCCCAGCTGATGGCTGTGCATGAATGGCTAATGGCTAATGGCTGTTAGTTATGGAGCTAGGTTAGACTATGTATGTTTAAATCTCTGATTTAAACAGAGCCAGTGTTCAGTCAAATAACTGAATTTATCAAATCTTATCCTTGTATAATATACAAGCTGATGTGAGATCCCTGTCTACAGGTGGACTGGAACTATTATCCAGTAGGCAGTCTACTGTATTTTATCAAACCGTTATTAGTATAATAGATCTCGTAATAATTTTGCAAAAATAATGGCATTTACTATTTTTAAAAGATTATTAGCAAATTTACAGAAATGGTGCATTCGGAAGACAAAACCAATTTTTCACTTTTGACAATTGAGCACCTGCTACATCCAGATTCTAGGGAGGAAAGGAAGGACGATCTTACTGGATCCCATAGCCTCTCCGAGGCACAAACCAGGCTTTTACATAACCCCCCCCCCCTGCACCCGAGCTTTTTAAAATAGTAAATGCCACTATTTTTGCAAAATTATTACGAGATTTATTATTCTAATAAGAGTTTGATAAAATACAAACCCTGGGGCCATAGAACGGCTATTTAATCCCCTTGAACGGACCTGTGCATGGGCCACTGAGGCATCGAAAAAAAACAGACCGGCTTGGGAAAAAAGCAAAATTGCCGGTCTATGGCCCAGCTGATGGCTGTGCATGAATGGCTAATGGCTAATGGCTGTTAGTTAATGGAGCTAGGTTAGACTATGTATGTTTAAATCTCTGATTTAAACAGAGCCAGTGTTCAGTCAAATAACTGAATTTATCAAATCTTATCCTTGTATAATATACAAGCTGATGTGAGATCCCTGTCTACAGGTGGACTGGAACTATTATCCAGTAGGCAGTCTACTGTATTTTATCAAACCGTTATTAGTATAATAGATCTCGTAATAATTTTGCAAAAATAATGGCATTTACTATTTTTAAAAGATTATTAGCAAATTTACAGAAATGGTGCATTCGGAAGACAAAACCAATTTTTCACTTTTGACAATTGAGCACCTGCTACATCCAGATTCTAGGGAGGAAAGGAAGGACGATCTTACTGGATCCCATAGCCTCTCCGAGGCACAAACCAGGCTTTTACATAACCCCCCCCCCCCCTGCACCCGAGCTTTTTAAAATAGTAAATGCCACTATTTTTGCAAAATTATTACGAGATCTATTATTCTAATAAGAGTTTGATAAAATACAAACCCTGGGGCCATAGAACGGCTATTTAATCCCCTTGAACGGACCTGTGCATGGGCCACTGAGGCATCGAAAAAAAACAGACCGGCTTGGGAAAAAAGCAAAATTGCCGGTCTATGGCCCAGCTGATGGCTGTGCATGAATGGCTAATGGCTAATGGCTGTTAGTTATGGAGCTAGGTTAGACTATGTATGTTTAAATCTCTGATTTAAACAGAGCCAGTGTTCAGTCAAATAACTGAATTTATCAAATCTTATCCTTGTATAATATACAAGCTGATGTGAGATCCCTGTCTACAGGTGGACTGGAACTATTATCCAGTAGGCAGTCTACTGTATTTTATCAAACCGTTATTAGTATAATAGATCTCGTAATAATTTTGCAAAAATAATGGCATTTACTATTTTTAAAAGATTATTAGCAAATTTACAGAAATGGTGCATTAGGAAGACAAAACCAATTTTTCACTTTTGACAATTGAGCACCTGCTACATCCAGATTCTAGGGAGGAAAGGAAGGACGATCTTACTGGATCCCATAGCCTCTCCGAGGCACAAACCAGGCTTTTACATAACCCCCCCCCCCTGCACCCGAGCTTTTTAAAATAGTAAATGCCACTATTTTTGCAAAATTATTACGAGATCTATTATTCTAATAAGAGTTTGATAAAATACAAACCCTGGGGCCATAGAACGGCTATTTAATCCCCTTGAACGGACCTGTGCATGGGCCACTGAGGCATCGAGAAAAAACAGACCGGCTTGGGAAAAAAGCAAAATTGCCTTCTATGGCCCAGCTGATGGCTGTGCATGAATGGCTAATGGCTAATGGCTGTTAGTTATGGAGCTAGGTTAGACTATGTATGTTTAAATCTCTGATTTAAACAGAGCCAGTGTTCAGTCAAATAACTGAATTTATCAAATCTTATCCTTGTATAATATACAAGCTGATGTGAGATCCCTGTCTACAGGTGGACTGGAACTATTATCCAGTAGGCAGTCTACTGTATTTTATCAAACCGTTATTAGTATAATAGATCTCGTAATAATTTTGCAAAAATAATGGCATTTACTATTTTTAAAAGATTATTAGCAAATTTACAGAAATGGTGCATTCGGAAGACAAAACCAATTTTTCACTTTTGACAATTGAGCACCTGCTACATCCAGATTCTAGGGAGGAAAGGAAGGACGATCTTACTGGATCCCATAGCCTCTCCGAGGCACAAACCAGGCTTTTACATAACCCCCCCCCCCCTGCACCCGAGCTTTTTAAAATAGTAAATGCCACTATTTTTGCAAAATTATTACGAGATCTATTATTCTAATAAGAGTTTGATAAAATACAAACCCTGGGGCCATAGAACGGCTATTTAATCCCCTTGAACGGACCTGTGCATGGGCCACTGAGGCATCGAAAAAAAACAGACCGGCTTGGGAAAAAAGCAAAATTGCCGGTCTATGGCCCAGCTGATGGCTGTGCATGAATGGCTAATGGCTGTTAGTTATGGAGCTAGGTTAGACTATGTATGTTTAAATCTCTGATTTAAACAGAGCCAGTGTTCAGTCAAATAACTGAATTTATCAAATCTTATCCTTGTATAATATACAAGCTGATGTGAGATCCCTGTCTACAGGTGGACTGGAACTATTATCCAAGTAGGCAGTCTACTGTATTTTATCAAACCGTTATTAGTATAATAGATCTCGTAATAATTTTGCAAAAATAATGGCATTTACTATTTTTAAAAGATTATTAGCAAATTTACAGAAATGGTGCATTCGGAAGACAAAACCAATTTTTCACTTTTGACAATTGAGCACCTGCTACATCCAGATTCTAGGGAGGAAAGGAAGGACGATCTTACTGGATCCCATAGCCTCTCCGAGGCACAAACCAGGCTTTTACATAACCCCCCCCCCCCCTGCACCCGAGCTTTTTAAAATAGTAAATGCCACTATTTTTGCAAAATTATTACGAGATCTATTATTCTAATAAGAGTTTGATAAAATACAAACCCTGGGGCCATAGAACGGCTATTTAATCCCCTTGAACGGACCTGTGCATGGGCCACTGAGGCATCGAAAAAAAACATAGACCGGCTTGGGATAAAAAGCAAAATAGCCGGTCTATGGCCCGGCTGATGGCTGTGCATGGATGGCTAATGGCTGTTAGTTATGGAGCTAGGTTAGACTATGTATGTTTAAATCTCTGATTTAAACAGAGCCGGCTAATGGCTGTTTGTTATGGAGCTAGGTTAGACTATAGGCTAGGCTAGGTTAGAGCCAGTGTTCAATCAAATAACTGAATTTATCAAATCTTATCCTTGTATAATATACAAGCTGATGTGAGATCCCTGTCTACAGGTGGACTGGAACTTCTATCAACTAATCCATACATCAAACCTGTCCCTTACAGCCCACAATCTATCATTAGGAAAACCATGTGAGAAATCTTTAAGGAATTCTGATAAAGTAAGAGATCTAGGAGTGATTCTAAATAGAAAACTATCACCTGAGGACCACATAAAGAACATTGTGTGAGGAGCCTATGCCATGCATTCCAACTTCAACAGCATGTTGTGGGGTGCCGATATTGTGTGCCATCACATGTAAACCAATCAAGCCCACAAATACGTCAACATGGACCAGCATTACACCGTCTAACATACTCTGTCAGATGTAACAACTAAATTTGTGAATTCAAGACCTAATCTATTGCATAACACAGTGTTAGTACGAGAAAAACATTACTTACATTCGAAGCCGTGTTTTAAAATGGCGCGGACCTTGGTCTACTGACGCTCCACACTGTGTGTTCGTTTGCGTATGATGAACGTGTGACAATTTACTACAACAATTATTTAATTATTCTTATTCTTTATTTTACTATTTTTAGGGTACATGAAATTTCCAAATTCATTTGCACACAATAATATAATTGCATTGTCATAACCTTTATATATTACGGAAAATACGATGACATGAACGAAGTCAAAGTGAAGTTGAAGTCAAAGTCATTCGCCGAACGTATTAGTCATTTTTTTTCTCCCAAACGATAGGGGATAACAAATCCACATAGCATATAAGTGTAGAGTAAAGTCAATTTTATTCAGGAAAGTACATACATAGTTGATTTACAAACATAATGTTGGATTTATAGATAGAGCTAGTGCATACAATACCTAAAGCCAATATAGTAGGCATATAGCATTTCAGGCAACCGGGCAGTATATATGGACCCCTTACTCAAATCTCTGAATATGTTAGATATTAAGTCCCTGCACATACTCTCATGTGTATTTTATATATATAAAACTGCTGCACTGTAATGTCAATCCTGACCCTAAAAGCTTCCTAGAAAGTTGTAACAGATCCCATGAGCACCACACCAGAAACAAATACCTGTAGGTGTGTACTGGTGCCTTATAGTGTGTACTCGTACCTTATGGTGTGTACTGGGGCCTTATGGTGTATACTGGTGCTTTATGGTGTGTACTGGTGCCTTATGGTGTGTTCTAGTGCCTTATGGTGCGTACTGGTGCCGTATGGAGTGTACTGGTGCCTTATGGTGTGTACTGGTGCATTATTGTGTGTACTGGTGCCTTATTGTGTACTGGTGCCTTATGGTGTGTACTGGTGCATTATGGTGTGTACTGGTGCATTATGGTGTGTACTGGTGCATTATGGTGTGTACTGGTGCCTTATGGTGTGTGTTCTGGTGCCTTATGGTGTGTACTGGTGCCATATGATGTGTACTGGTGCATTATGGTGTGTATAATGCACACTTTAGTGCGCGCGGCACTAGCTGGAAAAACAAGCGGGTTGTGCTCAAGCGTAAACACAAAAAAGTTTATAATCTTTTCACGCTGCTAACCTCAATTCTCGAGCTACGTTTTTCATTTTGGTATCAATGCGTTGGCAATAAAATTCTCTACAAGATCATATGCATAAAATGTCACCGAAGCATTTGGTATCCCACCACGAAGTAAATAAACACGAAGATGACTCGCCGTGACACCCAAACAGGAAGTAAATGTTCATACTCTTTCGTTTGTTGCCAGCCTCACAGTCATCCTACAGCGCTCATTTTGATATCACTGAACTCACAATAAAATTCCCCACCCAGACATATGCCTATCAATGTCTAATTATGGTATCGGGTGACCCGCACGAGTGTGGGAACTGGGCGAAGCGTTAGCCGTGATTTCAGCAGGGACGACACTGGTGTGATGCAGGGCTTTGAATGTTTATACTGATTTCACTGTCCTGACATTATTTCTGGAGCTACGTATTTCATTTTTATAGCAATGTGTTCGCAATAGAAAGTTCTATAAGAACATGGGTAGAGTTGGCCAACACAGCGTCAAATAAATTTGCGGCGAATAAAATCTTACGCGTGTTTGTACCCGTGAGCGTCAAAAGTTTTTACTTTGCTCATGTTTTTCTAGTTTATACTTGTTTCACACCGTTTTTTTTTTGTATAGTGTTCGGAATAAAATTCCCTACACAGACATATGCATATCAAATACAATTCCTTGGAATTCACAGCTGTAGAGATGACGGAAAACACACAACCGGAACCCGCTCTTGACACTCCAACTCACACCCGCAACACCCACAAAAAAAGTTTCTCTTGTTTCATGTATACTTACTTTAGTTTTCGTGCTACAGTTCTCATTTAGGTATCAAAATATTCCTAAGAAAATAGACTACAATACTGAAACAATCTAAGACAATTATGTGTACTTACCAAAGCAAAGACGATTGTAGTAAAATAAGTTGAGCATTTTATCTCCACTCCACCTCCTTCAGGTACTGATTCCTGAAGTTGCTCAACAGATGTTCCTAGGTGGAGTGAAGCTGATGTAGGTGGTTATTTCTTGTCCACCCAATACACCCTTTTCCTGTGATAAGTGGTGTAATTACAAGGTATGACGCAAAGTGGAACATCGCATGTCTTGCACGCTATACCAGTTTCCTTCCTGATACCCGACTTTGAACACACTTCACACCTGCGACGTTTGGGGATTTTTACCAGCTCATGTTTCAATTTATAGTTCAGGCGAGTCTCTGCTATAACAACACGTCGCTGTTGTCTTTGGGTTGGCAATAAACTACTGTCTGAATCGTCGCTCTCACTATTGTTTTCAAACACTAATGTGGAATATGAATTATCTTCATCAGATTCAGCTTCAGCACTAGGTGTAGACGTGAAGAGAGAGCGCCTCACACCCGACGGGCCAGGTGTTGACGGGTCAGCAGCAGGATACACAGGACCAGTGTCATGATTTATGTCTGGAGCATGAACTAGATGTGGAGATGGTGTAGTTGTTGCAGGCCACTCTGCCTTGTCAAATTTCAATAAAGACCAAATAGCAACTTCATGGAACTAGAGCAGAGTTAGTTTCCTTCGATCATCTGTGTTGGCCTTGTACAATGCATGTACAATGCATTGAGTAAAGACCAAATAGCAACTTCATGGAACTAGAGCAGAGTTAGTTTCCTTCGATCATCTGTGTTGGCCTTGTACAATGCAACCACAAGTTGACATTGAATGTGAATTAACAATGAGACAAGTAAGATTTATACTAATACATTTATACTAACTCTGTTGAGCGTTGACCATTTATACATCAAATCTGTTGATGTGAGCACTTTAGTTTAGTCTGCCGTTTAAAGAAAAAAAGAGCATATCAATGGTATATCACAGAAAACGAATTTATCATAAACTCATGTATTTGTCTTATCATATTGAACTGCATTCATATTTTTAATATAAAACAATATGAATATACAAATTTCTGTAAATTCCCTACCTTGTTGGAATCTGTGGAAATGAATGAGCAAATGTGCTGGCTGAAGGCGCTGAAGGAAACCACATTGGTTTCATTTTGGATACAAATGTCCATGGAGATTCAAAATGGAAACTAATTATATAGTTGAACCTGCAGAGACGAGTTTAAGAATCTGTGTTGAGAGTGATGGACACAGCCTTCACAATTATACTTCAGAGAATGTAAACATCTAAGAGTCATTAGAAATATGTGTAGAATAATAAACCCTACATTGTTTGAGTTAGGGAAAACACCATTTGTGATATATAGATACTATAGCTGTTCCTAAAGATTCACCCTTTTTTGCACCAGCAAGATAACATATAAGATTTTAAGAGTTGACGAATGTTAATATTCTTGTTTGATAAACTGTGAACTTGAGACATAGTTAATAAGAACATATTAACACAACAAAATGTTTTCAGAATCTTTAACACCACTTTCCAGCAACTTATATAATTTATATAAATTATTTTAGAGAATAATACATAAATTATATATTTAAACATGATATAGTGTTTAGTGGAATGTATAAGGAGTCAAATTTTGTTAAAAAGAGCAATTTTTAGAAAATTTGGAAAAATACTTTTTTCTGTTCAAATTATAACTAAATGGATTTTAAAGGTTTCACTCAGCCAATATATATCATTCACAATTTATTAATGAATTTTACAAAAAAACACCATAAATTTTATATTTAAACATGTAAAAACTATTTGTTTTACATTTGGAAGAAAATAATTGTAGAAAAACAATTTATAATTAAACCTTTGTGTTTGGATTTTTTGAGTAAAAGTTTCTCAAAGGCTTTCCTGCACCATTCTCAATGCAAATCATTCCCACACCTATGGGAAGAGATAGGCGAACGTTGTGTAGATGATTTGTGTTTGCTGGGGTACCACAGCTCCCTTCAGGGGAACCACAGTTCCCCTCAGAAGAATCAGAGCTCCCCTCAGAAGAACCACAACTCCCCTCACAAGAATCACAGCTCCCCTCAGAAGAACCACAGTTCCCCCAGGAGAACCACAGCTCCCTCAGAAGAACCAAAGCTCCCCTCAGAAGAACCACGTCTCCCATCAGAAGAACTACAGATTCCCTCAGAAGAACCACAGCTCCCCTCAGAAGAACCACAGCTCCCCTCAGGGCAACCACAGCTCCCCTCAGAAGAACCCCAGCTCCCCTCAGAAGATTCCCCAGCTCCCCTCAGAAGAACTACTGCTCCCCTCAGAAGAACGACAGCTCCCCTCAGAAGAACCACAGCTCCCCTCAGAAGAACCACATATCCCCTTAGAAGAACCACAGCTCCCCCTCAGAAGAACAACTGTTCCTCTCAGAAGAACCACAGCTCCCTCAGGAGAACCACAGCTCCCTCAGATTAACCAAAGCTCCCCTCAGAAGCACCACAGCTTCCCTCAAAAGAACCACAGCTCCCCTCAGAAGAACTACAGCTCCCCTCAGAAGAACCACAGCTCCTTCAGGAAAACCACAGCTCCCTCAGAATAACCAAAGCTCCCCTCAGAAGAATCACAACTCCCTTCAGAAGAACCACAGCTCCCCTCAGAAGAACCACAGCTCTTTCAGGGAAACCACAGCTCCCTCAAAAAACCAAAGCTCCCCTCAGAAGAATCACAGCTCCCCTCAGAAGAACCACAGCTCCCCTCATAAGAACCACAGCTCCCATCAGAAGAACTAAAGCTCCCCTCAAAAGAACCACAGCTCCTCTCAGGGGAACAGCAGCTCCCCTCAGGGAAACCACAGCTCCCCTCAGAAGAACCACAGCTTCCACAGGGGAACCACAGCTCCCTTCAGGGGAACAACAGTTCCCCTCAGAAGAATCACAGCTCCCCCCAGACGAATCACAGTTCCCCTCAGAAGAATCACAGCTCCCCTCAGAAGAACCACAGCTCCCTCAGGAGAACCACAGCTCCCTCAGAAGAACCAAAGCTCCCCTCAGAAGAACCATGTCGTCCCTCAGAAGAACCACAGCTCCCCTCAGAAGAACCACAGCTCCCCTCAGGGCAACCACAGCTCCCCTCAGAAGAACCCCAGCTCCCCTCAGAAGATTCCCCAGCTCCCCTCAGAAGAACTACAGCTCCCCTCAGAAGAACCACAGCTCCCCTGAGAAGAACCACAGCTCCCCTCAGAAGAACCACATATCCCCTCAGAAGAACCACAGCTCCCCCTCAGAAGAACCACTGTTCCTCTCAGAAGAACCACAGCTCCCTCAGGAGAACCACAGCTCCCTCAGATTAACCAAAGCTCCCCTCAGAAGAATCACAACTCCCCTCAGAACCCAGCAAACACAAATCATCTAGAAAACGTTTGTCTATCTCTTCCCAAAGGCGTGGGAATGATTTGCATTGAGAATGGTGCAGGAGAGCCTTTGAGAAACTTTTAATAAAAAAATCCAAACACAAAGGTTTTATAATAAATTGTTTTTCTACAAGTTTTTTGTTCCAAATGTATTACAAATAGTTTTTACATGTTTAAATATAAAATTTATGGTGTTTTTTGTAAAATTCATTAATAAATTGTGAATGATATATATTGGCTGAGTGAAACGTTCAAAATCCATTTTGTTAAAATATGATCAGAAAAAAGTAGTTTTCCAAATTTTCTAAAAATCGCTCTTTTTAACACAATTTGACTCCTTATGCATTCCACTAAACACTAATATCATGTTTAAATATATAATTTATGTATTATTCCCTAAGATAATTTATATAAATTATAAAAGTTGCTGGAAAGTGGTGTGAAAGAATCTGAAAACGTTTTGTTGTCTTATATTGGCGTGTTCTTATTAACTAGAGTGAGTAAGAGTGAGTGAGAGTGAGTAAGAGTGAGTAAGAGTGACTGAAGGTGAGTGAGAGTGCCAGAGAGTGTGTAAGTGTGAGTAAGAGTGAGTGAGAGTGTGTAAGTGTGAGTAAGAGTGAGTATAAGTAAGAGTGACTGAGAGTGAGTGAGAGTAAGAGTGACAGAGTGATAGTAAGGGTGACAGAGTGAGTAAGAGTGAGAGTAAAAGTGATTGAGAGTAAGGGTGAGTATGAGAGTAAGAGTGATTGAGAGTTAGAGTGAGAGTAAGAGTGATTGAGAGTTAGTGAGAGTAAGAGTGATTGAGAGTAAGAGTGATTGAGAGTAAAAGTGATTGAGAGTAAGAGTGATTGAGAGTAAGAGTGATTGGGAGTAAGAGTGATTGAGAGTAAGAGTGATTGGGAGTAAGAGTGATTGGGAGTAGGAGTAAGAGTGAGAGTTGGAGTAAGAATGAGAATAAGAGTGATTGAGAGTAAGAGTGAGTAAGAGTAAGAATGAGAGTAAGAGTGATTGAGAGTAAGAGTGATTGAGAGTAAGAGTGATTGGGAGTAAGAGTGATTGGGAGTAAGAGTAAGAGTGAGAGTAAGAATGAGAATAAGAGTGATTGAGAGTAAGAGTGATTGGGAGTAAGAGTAAGAGTAAGAATGAGAGTAGGAGTGATTGAGAGTAGGAGCGATTGGGAGTAGGAGTGATTGGGAGTAAGAGTGATTGAGAGTAAGAGTAATTGAGAGTAAGAGTATGAGAGTAAGAGTGAGAGAGTGAGTATGAATGGGTAAGGGTGACTGAGAGTGAGTAAGAGTGACAGAGTAAGAGTGACAGAGTAAGAGTGACAGAGAGTAAGAGTGACAGAGAGTAAGAGTGACAGAGAGTAAGAGTGACAGAGAGTAAGAGTGACAGAGAGTAAGAGTGACAGAGTAAGAGTGACAGAGAGTAAGAGTGACAGAGTAAGAGTGAGTAAGGATGACTGAGAGTAAGAGTGCGTAATAGTGCGTAAGAGTGATTGAGAGTAAAAGTGAGTAATAGTGCGTAAGAGTGATTGAGAGTAAGAGTGAGTAATAGTGCGTATGAGTGATTGAGAGTGATTATGAGAGAATTAAGAGTGTGAGGTGTGAGAGGGTAGCAGGCCAGGAAAGCAGGATGTGTGGTCACAGATAGGCCTAGCCCTAGGCCTCGTGATCTCTAATGTTGGTTTTTATATATATGTTGGATTTTTTGTCCTGTTTCAAATTATAATTATTTAGCAGGAATGTAATAAGATATTGCACAGTATTAATGTGACAATAATATATGCATTATTTCCTTGATAATCAAACTTGTTGTTCAAAGATAATATACAATCTTTGAAGGAAACATTTTGAGAGGGCGAGCTGATGGCAACACTGGGCTGGTGGTGAGAGACACATGGTTAGTTGTGCTCAGACCTTCAGTGGCGAAGGGTGTGTCCCAGCTGGCCGCCACCCGCCGCCACCACCCACCACCCACCACCACCCACCACCACCAGCCGCCATCAGCCGCCACCACCCACCAGCCGCCATCAGCCACCACCACCCACCACCGCCACCCGCCGCCACCACCCACCGCCACCACCACCACCCACCACCGCCATCACCTACCACCGCCACCCGCCACCAGCCGCCACCACCCACCACCGCCACCACCAGCCGCCACCCGCCACCAGCCGCCACCACCGCCACCACCAGCCGCCACCCGCTACCAGCCGCCACCACCACCACCCGCCGCCACCCGCCGCCACTACCCACCACCACCAGACGCCACCCACCGCCACCAGCTGCCACCACCCACCACCAGCCGCCACCACCCACCACTGCCACCACCAGCCGCCACCCGCCACCACCCGCCACCACCAGCCACCATCAGCTGCCACTGCCACCAGCCGCCACCGCCCGCCACCAGCTGCCACCACCACCAGCCGCCACCACCGCCCGCCACCAGCCGCCACCACCGCCCGCCATCAGCCGCCACCACCGCTCGCCATCAGCCGCCACCACACGTTGCCACAGTCGCCACCGCCACCCGCCACCCGCCACCACCAGCCGCCATCACCGCCACCACCAGCCGCCATCACCGCCACCACCAGCCACCATCAGCTGCCACCGCCCGTTGCCACAGCCGCCACCCGCCACCACCACCCACCACCACAACCACCGCCGCATGCCTCCACCCACCACCACCAGCCGCCACCACCCACCACCACCAGCCACCACCACAGCCGCCGCCACCACCACCCACCACCACCACTAATCACCACCGCCACTGCCGCCACCATCACCCACCACCGCCCACCACCGCCGCCACCACCAGCCGCCACAAGCCGCCACCGCCCGCCACCAGCCGCCATCACCGCCACCACCACCAGCCGCCATCACCGCCACCACCAGCCACCATCAGCTGCCACCGCCACCAGCCACCATCACCGCCACCACCAGCCGCCACCACCGCCACCACCAGCCACCATCAGCTGCCACCGCCACCGCCCGCCACCAGCTGCCACCACCACCAGCCGCCACCACCGCCCGCCACCAGCCGCCACCGCCCGCCACCAGCTGCCACCACCACCAGCCGCCACCACCGCTCGCCATCAGCCGCCACCGCCTGTTGCCACAGTCGACACCGCCAGCCGCCACCCGCCACCACCAGCCGCCATCACCGCCACCACCAGCCGCCATCACCGCCACCACCAGCCGCCACCACCGCCACCAGCTGCCACCAGCTGCCACCACCAGCCGCCACCACCGCCCGCTATCAGCCATCACTGCCCGTTACCACAGTCGCTACCGCAAGCCGCCACCACCCACCACCGCCGATCGCCACCACCCATCACAGCCGCCGCTGCCCGCCACCGCCCACCACTACCGCCCGCCACCGCCGCCACTGTCCGCCACCGCCAGACACAGCCGCCAGTGTCCGCCACCGCCGCCACTCCGCCACCGCCGCCACTGTCCGCCCGAAGCCACTGTCAGCCACCGCCGCCACTGTCCGCCACCGCCACCACTGTCCGCCACCGCCACCACTGTCTGCCACCACTCTCCGCCACCGCCACCACTCTCCACCACCGCCACCACTGTCCACCACCACCAGTGTCCGCCACCGCCGTCAATGTCCGCTACCACCACCACTGTCCGCCACTGCCGCCAATGTCCGCCACAGCCACCACTGTCCGCCCGACGCCACTGTCCGCCACAGCCGCCACTGTCCGCCACAGCCGCCACTGTCCGCCCGCCGCCACTGTCCGCCCGCGCCACTGTCCACCACCGCCGCCACTGTCCGCCACCGCCACCACTGTCCGCCACCGCCACCACTGTCCGCCCGCCGCCGCCACTGTCCACCACCTCCACCACTGTCCACCACCACCGCCAGTGTCCGCCACCGCCGCCACTACGCCACCGCCGCCACTGTCCGCCCGCCGCCACTGTCAGCTACCGCCGCCACTGTCTGCCACCGCCACCACTGTCCGCCACCGCCACCACTGTCTGCCACCACTCTCCGCCACCGCCACCACTCTCCGCCACCGCCACCACTGTCCACCACCACCACCAGTGTCCGCCACCGCCGTTAATGTCCGCCACCACCACCACTGTCCGCCACTGCCGCCAATGTCCGCCACAGCCGCCACTGTCCGCCCGACGCCACTGTCCGCCACAGCCGCCACTGTCCGCCACAGCCTCCACTGTCTGCCCGCCCGCGCCACTGTCCACCACCGCCGCCACTGTCCGCCACCGCCACCACTGTCCGCCACCGCCACCACTGTCCGCCCGCCGCCGCCACTGTCCGCCACCGCCACCACTGTCCACCACCACCGCCACTATCCGCCACCGCCACCACTGTCCGCCTGCCGCCACTGTCCGCCCGCCGCCACTGTCCGCCACCGCCGCCACTATCCGCCACCGCCACCACTGTCCGCCGCCGCCACTGTCCACCACCGCCGCCACTGTCCGCCCGCCGCCACTATCCGCCACCGTCACCACTATCCGCCACCGCCGCCACTGTCAACCACAGCCGCCACTGTCCGCCCGCCGCCACTATCCGCCACCGCCGCCACTGTCCGCCACAGCCGCCACTACCCAGCAAACAATTTTAGGTTGCCACAACATATCTGGAAAGTATTTGAAAGGATTGGAAACGTTTGTTTTATCGTATCAGATACGATATTGTGTGTGGACTTAAATAGGTTTGCAAAACTTATTACCAAAACCTACGTATCTAACACTAATTTGAGATGTTGTGGCAACTTTACAATCCTAACATGAGTCATTCATAATCCATTCATACACCAATATGAATCTCTTATGAAAGGTTTGAGCCTATAATCTGAACCCGTTTCACATCTTTGTGTTTATAGTTAAATTTCTTGAAATTAAATTATATTATTTTATATTATATTATTTTTAGTATATTTTATTTTATATTATATTATTATTTTCAATTTAAATATTAAAACCAATTTAAGGATAAAAAAAATCTAATAATTTATATTTCTTTTATTATTTACTAACAATTATAATTATTTACTAACGGAGGGAAGGGAGGCTGTACAGAGGATACCCAGCAAACACAAATCATATAGAAAACGTTTGTCTATCTCTTCCCATAGGCGTGGGAATGATTTGCATTGAGAATGGTGCAGGAGAGCCTTTGAGAAACTTTTAATCAAAAAATTCAAACACAAATGTTTTATAATAAATTGTTTTTCTACAAGTTTTTTGTTCCTAATGTATTACAAATAGTTTTTACATGTTTAAATATAAAATTTATGGTGTTTTTTTTGTAAAATTATTAATAAATTTTGAATGATATATATTGGCTGAGTGAAACGTTCAAAATCCATTTTGTTAAAATATGATCAGAAAAAAGTAGTTTTCCAAATTTTCTAAAAATCGCTCTTTTTAACACAATTTGACTCCTTATGCATTCCACTAAACACTATTATCATGTTTAAATATATAATTTATGTATTATTCCCTAAGATAATTTATATAAATTATAAAAGTTGCTGGAAAGTTGTGTGAAAGAATCTGAAAACGTTTTGTTGTCTTATATTGGCGTGTTCTTATTAACTAGAGTGAGTGAGAGTGAGTAAGAGTGACTGAAGGTGAGTGAGAGTGCCAGAGAGTGTGTAAGTGTGAGTAAGAGTGAGTGAGAGTGTGTAAGTGTGAGTAAGAGTGAGTATAAGTAAGAGTGACTGAGAGTGAGTAAGAGTGAGTGAGAGTAAGGGTGAGTATGAGAGTAAGAGTGATTGAGAGTTAGAGTGAGAGTAAGAGTGATTGAGAGTTAGTGAGAGTAAGAGTGATTGAGAGTAAGAGTGATTAAGAGTAAGAGTGATTGAGAGTAAGAGTGATTGGGAGTAAGAGTGATTGAGAGTAAGAGTGATTGGGAGTAAGAGTGATTGGGAGTAGGAGTAAGAGTGAGAGTAGGAGTAAGAATGAGAATAAGAGTGATTGAGAGTAAGAGTGATTGGGAGTAAGAGTGATTGGGAGTAAGAGTAAGAGTGAGAGTAAGAATGAGAATAAGAGTGATTGAGAGTAAGAGTGATTGGGAGTAAGAGTAAGAATGAGAGTAGGAGTGATTGAGAGTAGGAGCGATTGGGAGTAGGAGTGATTGGGAGTAAGAGTGATTGAGAGTAAGAGTAATTGAGAGTAAGAGTATGAGAGTAAGAGTGAGAGAGTGAGTATGAATGGGTAAGGGTGACTGAGAGTGAGTAAGAGTGACAGAGTAAGAGTGACAGAGAGTAAGAGTGACAGAGAGTAAGAGTGACAGAGAGTAAGAGTGACAGAGAGTAAGAGTGACAGAGAGTAAGAGTGACAGAGTAAGAGTGACAGAAAGTAAGAGTGACAGAGTAAGAGTGAGTAAGGATGACTGAGAGTAAGAGTGCGTAATAGTGCGTAAGAGTGATTGAGAGTAAAAGTGAGTAATAGTGCGTAAGAGTGATTGAGAGTAAGAGTGAGTAATAGTGCGTATGAGTGACTGAGAGTGATTATGAGAGAGTTAAGAGTGTGAGGTGTGAGAGGGTAGCAGACCAGGAAAGCAGGATGTGTGGTCACAGATAGGCCTAGCCCTAGGCCTCGTGATCTCTAATGTTGGTTTTTATATATATGTTGGATTTTTTGTCCTGTTTCAAATTATAATTATTTAGCAGGAATGTAATAAGATATTGCACAGTATTAATGTGACAATAATATATGCATTATTTCCTTGATAATCAAACTTGTTGTTCAAAGATAATATACAATCTTTGAAGGAAACATTTTGAGAGGGCGAGCTGATGGCAACACTGGGCTGGTGGTGAGAGACACATGGTTAGTTGTGCTCAGACCTTCAGTGGCGAAGGGTGTGTCCCAGCTGGCCGCCACCACCCACCACCTACCACCACCCACCACCGCCATCACCCACCACCGCCACCCGGCGCCACCACCCACCGCAACCACCACCACCCACCACCGCCATCACCCACCACCGCCACCCGCCACCAGCCACCACCACCCACCACCGCCACCACCAGCCGCCACCCGCCACCAGCCGCCACCACCGCCACCACCAGCCGCCACCCGCCACCAGCCGCCACCACCGCCACCCGCCGCCACCCGCCGCCACTACCCACCACCACCAGCCGCCACCCACCGCCACCAGCTGCCACCACCCACCACCAGCCGCCACCACCCACCACCGCCACCACCAGCCGCCACCCGCCACCACCCGCCACCACCAGCCACCATCAGCTGCCACTGCCACCAGCCGCCACTGCCCGCCACCAGCTGCCACCACCACCAGCCGCCACCACCGCCCGCCACCAGCCGCCACCACCGCCCGCCATCAGCCGCCACCACCGCTCGCCATCAGCCGCCACCACACGTTGCCACAGTCGCCTCCGCCACCCGCCACCACCAGCCGCCATCACCGCCACCACCAGCCGCCATCACCGCCACCATCAGCTGCCACCGCCCGTTGCCACAGCCGCCACCCGCCACCACCACCCACCACCACAGCCACCGCCGCCCGCCACCACCCACCACCACCAGCCGCCACCACCCACCACCACCAGCCACCACCACAGCCGCCGCCACCACCACCCACCACCACCACCCATCACCACCGCCACCGCCGCCACCATCACCCACCACCGCCCACCACCGCCGCCACCACCAGCCGCCACAAGCCGCCACCGCCCGCCACCAGCCGCCATCACTGCCACCACCACCACCAGCCGCCATCACCGCCACCACCAGCCACCGTCAGCTGCCACCGCCACCAGCCGCCATCACCGCCACCACCAGCCGCCACCACCGCCACCACCAGCCACCATCAGCTGCCACCGCCACCGCCCGCCACCAGCTGCCACCACCACCAGCCGCCACCACCGCCCGCCACCAGCCGCCACCGCCCGCCACCAGCTGCCACCACCACCAGCCGCCACCACCGCTCGCCATCAGCCGCCACCCCCCGTTGCCACAGTCGACACCGCCAGCCGCCACCACCAGCCGCCATCACCACCACCACCAGCCGCCATCACCGCCACCACCAGCCGCCACCAGCTGCCACCAGCTGCCACCACCAGCCGCCACCACCGCTCGCTATCAGCCATCACCGCCCGTTACCACAGTCGCTACCGCAAGCCGCCACCACCCACCACCGCCGATCGCCACCACCCATCACAGCCGCCCGCCACCGCCCACCACTACCGCCCGCCACCGCCGCCACTGTCCGCCACCGCCAGTGTCCGCCACCGCCGCCACTCCGCCACCGCGGCCACTGTCCGCCCGCCGCCACTGTCAGCCACCGCCGCCACTGTCCGCCACCGCCACCACTGTCCGCCAACGCCACCACTGTCTGCCACCACTCTCCGCCACCGCCACCACTCTCCGCCACCGCCACCACTGTCCACCACCACCACCAGTGTCCGCCACCGCCGTCAATGTCCGCCACCACCACAACTGTCCGCCACTGCCGCCAATGTCCGCCACAGCCACCACTGTCCGCCCGACGCCACTGTCCGCCACAGCCGCCACTGTCCGCCACAGCCGCCACTGTCCGCCCGCCGCCACTGTCCGCCCGCGCCACTGTCCACCACCGCCGCCACTGTCCGCCACCGCCACCACTGTCCACCACCACCGCCAGTGTCCGCCACCGCCGCCACTCCGCCACCACCGCCACTGTCCGCCCGCCGCCACTGTTAGCCACCGCCGCCACTGTCCGCCACCGCCACCACTGTCCGCCACCGCCACCACTGTCTGCCACCACTCTCCGCCACCGCCACCACTCTCCGCCACCGCCACCACTGTCCACCACCACCACCAGTGTCCGCCACCGCCGTCAATGTCCGCCACCACCACCACTGTCCGCCACTGCCGCCAATGTCCGCCACAGCCGCCACTGTCCGCCCGACGCCACTGTCCGCCACAGCCGCCACTGTCCGCCACAGCCGCCACTGTCCGCCCGCCGCCACTGTCCGCCCGCGCCACTGTCCGCCACAGCCGCCACTGTCCGCCACCGCCACCACTGTCCGCCACTGCCACCACTGTCCGCTCACCGCCGCCACTGTCCGCCACCGCCACCACTGTCCACCACCACCGCCACTATCCGCCACCGCCACCACTGTCCGCCTGCCGCCACTGTCCGCCCGCCGCCACTGTCCGCCACCGCCGCCACTATCCGCCACCGCCACCACTGTCCGCCGCCGCCACTGTCCGCCCACCGCCGCCACTGTCCGCCCGCCGCCACTGTCCACCACCGCCGCCACTGTCCGTCCGCCGCCACTATCCGCCACCGTCACCACTATCCGCCACCGCCGCCACTGTCAACCACAGCCGCCACTGTCCGCCCGCCGCCACTATCCGCCACCGCCGCCACTGTCCGCCACAGCCGCCACTACCCAGCAAACAATTTTAGGTTGCCACAACATATCTGGAAAGTATTTGAAAGGATTGGAAATGTTTGTTTTATCGTATCAGATACGATATTGTGTGTGGACTTAAATAGGTTTGCAAAACTTACAACCAAAACCTACGTATCTAACACTAATTTGAGATGTTGTGGCAACTTTACAATCCTAACATGAGTCATTCATAATCCATTCATACACCAATATGAATCTCTTATAAAAGGTTTGAGCCTATAATCTGAACCCTTTTCACATCTTTGTGTTTATAGTTAAATTTCTTGAAATTAAATTATATTATTTTATATTATATTATTTTTAGTATATTTTATTTTATATTATATTATTATTTTCAATTTAAATATTAAAACCAATTTAAGGGTAAAAAAAATCTAATAATTTATATTTCTTTTATTATTTACTAACAATTATAATTATTTACTAACGGAGAGAAGGGAGGCTGTACAGTGGATACCCAGCAAACACAAATCATATAGAAAACGTTTGTCTATCTCTTCCCATAGGCGTGGGAATGATTTGCATTGAGAATGGTGCAGGAGAGCCTTTGAGAAACTTTTAATCAAAAAATTCAAACACAAATGTTTTATAATAAATTGTTTTTCTACAAGTTTTTTGTTCCTAATGTATTACAAATAGTTTTTACATGTTTAAATATAAAATTTATGGTGTTTTTTTTGTAAAATTCATTAATAAATTGTGAATGATATATATTGGCTGAGTGAAACGTTCAAAATCCATTTTGTTAAAATATGATCAGAAAAAAGTAGTTTTCCAAATTTTCTAAAAATCGCTCTTTTTAACACAATTTGACTCCTTATGCATTCCACTAAACACTAATATCATGTTTAAATATATAATTTATGTATTATTCCCTAAGATAATTTATATAAATTATAAAAGTTGCTGGAAAGTGGTGTGAAAGAATCTGAAAACGTTTTGTTGTCTTATATTGGCGTGTTCTTATTAACTAGAGTGAGTAAGAGTGACTGAAGGTGAGTGAGAGTGTGTAACTGTGAGTAAGAGTGAGTGAGAGTGTGTAAGTGTGAGTAAGAGTGAGTATAAGTAAGAGTGACTGAGAGTGAGTAAGAGTGAGTGAGAGTAAGAGTGATAGTAAGGGTGACAGAGTGAGTAAAAGTGATTGAGAGTAAGGGTGAGTATGAGAGTAAGAGTGATTGAGAGTTAGAGTGAGAGTAAGAGTGATTGAGAGTTAGTGAGAGTAAGAGTGATTGAGAGTAAGAGTGATTGAGAGTAGGAGTGATTAAGAGTAAGAGTGATTGAGAGTAAGAGTGATTGGGAGTAAGAGTGATTGAGAGTAAGAGTGATTGGGAGTAAGAGTGATTGGGAGTAGGAGTAAGAGTGAGAGTAGGAGTAAGAATGAGAATAAGAGTGATTGAGAGTAAGAGTGAGAAAGAGTAAAAATGAGAGTAAGAGTGATTGAGAGTAAGAGTGATTGAGAGTAAGAGTGATTGGGAGTAAGAGTGATTGGGAGTAAGAGTAAGAGTGAGAGTAAGAATGAGAATAAGAGTGATTGAGAGTAAGAGTGATTGGGAGTAAGAATGAGAGTAGGAGTGATTGAGAGTAGGAGCGATTGGGAGTAGGAGTGATTGGGAGTAAGAGTGATTGAGAGTAAGAGTAATTGAGAGTAAGAGTATGTGAGTAAGAGTGAGAGAGTGAGTGTGAATGGGTAAGGGTGACTGAAAGTGAGTAAGAGTGACAAAGTAAGAGTGACAGAGAGTAAGAGTGACAGAGAGTAAGAGTGACAGAGAGTAAGAGTGACAGAGAGTAGGAGTGACAGAGAGTAAGAGTGACAGAGTAAGAGTGACAGAGTAAGAGTGACAGAGAGTAAGAGTGACAGAGAGTAAGAGTGACAGAGAGTAAGAGTGACAGAGAGTAAGAGTGACAGAGAGTAAGAGTGACAGAGAGTAAGAGTGACAGAGAGTAAGAGTGACAGAGAGTAAGAGTGACAGAGTAATAGTGACAGAGTAAGAGTGACAGAGTAAGAGTGACAGAGTAAGAGTGACAGAGAGTAAGAGTGACAGAGAGTAAGAGTGACAGAGTAAGAGTGACAGAGTAAGAGTGAGTATGAGAGTGAGTAAGGATGACTGAGAGTAAGAGTGAGTAATAGTGCATAAGAGTGATTGAGAGTAAAAGTGAGTAATAGTGCGTAAGAGTGATTGAGAGTAAGAGTGAGTAATTGTGCGTAAGAGTGATTGAGAGTGAGAGTGATTATGAGAGAGTTAAGAGTGTGAGGTGTGAGAGGGTAGCAGGCCAGGAAAGCAGGATGTGTGGTCACAGATAGGCCTAGCCCTAGGCCTCGTGATCTCTAATGTTGGTTTTTATATATATGTTGGATTTTTTGTCCTGTTTCAAATTATAATTATTTAGCAGGAATGTAATAAGATATTGCACAGTATTAATGTGACAATAATATATGCATTATTTCCTTGATAATCAAACTTGTTGTTCAAAGATAATATACAATCTTTGAAGGAAACATTTTGAGAGGGCGAGCTGATGGCAACACTGGGCTGGTGGTGAGAGACACATGGTTAGTTGTGCTCAGACCTTCAGTGGCGAAGGGTGTGTCCCAGCTGGCCGCCACCCGCCGCCACCCGCCGCCACCACCCACCACCCACCACCACCCACCACCACCAGCCGCCATCAGCCGCCACCACCCACCAGGCGCCATCAGCCGCCACCACCCACCACCGCCACCCGCCGCCACCACCCACCACCACCACCACCACCCACCACCGCCATCACCTACCACCGCCACCCGCCACCAGCCGCCACCACCCACCACCGCCACCACCAGCCACCACCCGCCACCAGCCGCCACCACCGCCACCACCAGCCGCAACCCGCCACCAGCCGCCACAACCGCCACCCACTGCCACCCGCCGCCACTACCCACCACCACCAGCCGCCACCCGCCACCAGCTGCCACCACCCACCACCAGCCGCCACCACCCACCACCGCCACCACCAGCCGCCACCCGCCACCACCCGCCACCACCAGCCACCATCAGCTGCCACCGCCACCAGCCGCCACCGCCCGCCACCAGCTGCCACCACCACCAGCCGCCACCACAGCCCGCCACCAGCCGCCACCACCTCCCGCCATCAGCCGCCACCATCACCAGCCGCCACCACCGCTCGCCATCAGCCGCCACCGCCCGATGCCACAGTCGCCACCGCCAGCCGCCAAACGCCACCACCAGCTGCCATCACCGCCACCACCAGCCGCCATCACCGATACCACCAGCCACCATCAGCTGCCACCGCCCGTTGCCACAGCCGCCACCCGCCACCACCACCCACCACCACAGCCACCGCCGCCCGCCACCACCCACCACCACCAGGCGCCACCACCCACTACCACCAGCCACCACCACAGCCGCCGCCACCACCCCCCACCACCACTACCCATCACCACCACCACCCATCACCACCGCCACCGCCGCCACCACCACCGCCACCACCAGCCGCCACATGCCGCCACCGCCCGCCACCAGCCGCCATCACCGCCACCACCACCACCAGCCGCCACCAGCCGCCTCCACCAGCCACCATCAGCTGCCACCGCCACCAGCCGCCATCACCGCCACCACCAGCCGCTACCACCGCCACCACCAGCCACCATCAGCTGCCACCGCCACCGCCCGCCAGCAGCTGCCACCACCACCAGCCGCCACCACCGCCCGCCACCAGCCGCCACCGCCCGCCACCAGCTGCCACCACCACCAGCCGCCACCACCGCTCGCCATCAGCCGCCACCGCCCGTTGCCACAGTCGCCACCGCCAGCCGCCACCCGCCACCACCAGCCGCCATCACCGCCACCACCAGCCGCCATCACCGCCACCACCAGCCGTCACCACCGCCACCAGCTGCCACCAGCTGCCACCACCAGCCGCCACCACCGCCCGCTATCCGCCGTCACCGCCCGTTGCCACAGTCGCCACCGCAAGCCGCCACCACCCACCACCGCCGATCGCCACCACCCATCACAGCCGCCGCCGCCCGCCACCGCCCGCCACCGCCCGCCACCGCCCATCACTACAGCCCGCCACAGCTGCCACTGTCCGCCACCGCCACCACTGTCCGCCACTGCCACCACTGTCCGCCACCACTCTCCGCCACCGCCACCACTCTCCGCCACCGCCACCACTGTCCACCACCACCACCAGTGTCCGCCACCGCCGCCACTGTCCGCATGCCGCCACTGTCCGCCACCGCCACCACTGTCCACCACCGCCACCACTGTCCGCCCGCCGCCGCCACTGTCCGCCCGCCGCCACTGTCCACCACCGCCGCCAATGTCCGCCACCGCCACCACTGTCCGCCACCGCCGCCAATGTCCGCCACAGCCGCCACTGTCCGCCACAGCCGCCACTGTCCGCCCGCCGCCACTGTCCGCCCGCGCCACTGTCCACCACCACCGCCACTGTCCGCCACCGCCACCACTGTCCGCCACCGCCACCACTGTCCGCCCGCTGCCGCCACTGTCCGCCACCGCCACCACTGTCCACCACCGCCGCCACTATCCGCCACCGCCACCACTGTCCGCCTGCCGCCACTGTCCGCCCGCCGCCACTGTCCACCACCGCCGCCACTATCCGCCACCGCCACCACTGTCCGCCGCCGCCACTGTCCGCCCGCCGCCGCCACTGTCCGCCCGCCGCCGCCACTGTCCGCCCGCCGCCACTGTCCACCACCGCCGCCACAGCCGCCACTGTCCGCCCGCCGCCACTATCCGCCACCGCCACCACTATGCACCACCGCCGCCACTGTCAACCACAGCCGCCACTGTCCGCCCGCCGCCACTATCCGCCACCGCCGCCACTATCCGCCACCGCCGCCACTGTCAACCACCGCCGCCACTGTCCGCCCGCCGCCACTATCCGCCACCGCCGCCACTATCCGCCACCGCCGCCACTGTCCGCCACAGCCGCCACTATCCACCGTACAGCCTCCCTTCTCTCCGTTAGTAAATAATTATAATTGTTAGTAAATAATAAAAGAAATATAAATTATTAGATTTTTTTTACCCTTAAATTGGTTTTAATATTTAAATTGAAAATAATAATATAATATAAAATAAAATATACTAAAAATAATATAATATAAAATAATATAATTTAATTTCAAGAAATTTAACTTTAAACACAAAGATGTGAAAAGGGTTCAGATTATAGGCTCAAACCTTTCATAAGAGATTCATATTGGTGTATGAATGGATTATGAATGACTCATGTTAGGATTGTAAAGTTGACACAACATCTCAAATTAGTGTTAGATACGTAGGTTTTGGTTATAAGTTTTGGAAACCTATTTAAGTCCACACACAATATCGTATCTGATACGATAAAACAAACGTTTCCAATCCTTTCAAATACTTTCCAGATATGTTGTGGCAACCTAAAATTGTTTGCTGGGAAGAACCACAGCTCCCCTCAGAAGAACCACAGCTCTTTCAGGGAAACCACAGCTCCCTCAAAAAAACCAAAGCTCCCCTCAGAAGAATCACAGCTCCCCTCAGAAGAACCACAGCTCCCCTCATAAGAACCACAGCTCCCATCAGAAGAACTACAGCTCCCCTCAAAAGAACCACAGCTCCTCTCAGGGGAACAGCAGCTCCCCTCAGGGGAACCACAGCTCCCCTCAGGGGAACCACAGCTCCCCTCAGAAGAACCATAGCTCCCCTCAGAAGAACCAAAGCTCCCCTCAGGGGAACCACAGCTCCCCTCAGGGGAACCACAGTTACCCTCAGAAGAACCACAGCTCCCCTCAGAAGAACCACAGCTCCCCTCAGAAGAACCACAGCTCCCCTCAGAAGAACCACAGCTCCCCAAAGGGGAACCACAACTCCCCTCAGAAGAACCACAGCTCCCCTCAGGGGAACCACAGCTCCCGTCAGGGGAACCACAGCTCCCCTCAGAAGAACAACAGCGCCCCTCAGGGAAACCACAGCTCCCCTCAGAAGAACCACAGCTTCCACAGGGGAAACACAGCTCCCTTCAGGGGAACAACAGTTCCCCTCAGAAGAATCACAGCTCCCCTCAAAAGAATCACAGTGCCCCTCATAAGAATCACAGCTCCCCTCAGAAAAACCACAGCTCCCTCAGGAGAACCACAGCTCCCTCAGAAGAACCAAAGCTCCCCTCAGAAGAACCACGTCGTCCCTCAGAAGAACCACGTCGTCCCTCAGAAGAACTACAGATTCCCTCAGAAGAACCACAGCTCACCTCAGAAGAACCACAGCTCCCCTCAGGGCAACCACAGCTTCCCTCAGAAGAACCCCAGCTCCCCTCAGACGATTCCCCAGCTCCCCTCAGAAGAATTACAGCTCCCCTCAGAAGAACAACAGGTCCCCTCAGAAGAACCACAGCTCCCTTCAGAAGAACCACAGCTCCCCTCAGAAGAACCACAGCTCCCCTCAGAAGAACCACTGTTCCTCTCAGAAGAACCACAGCTCCCTCAGGAGAACCACAGCTCCCTCAGATTAACCAAAGCTCCCCTCAGAAGCACCACAGCTCCCCTCAGAAGAACCACAGCTCCCCTCAAAAGTACCACAGCTCCCCTCAGGGGAACCACAACTCCCCTCAGAAGAACCACAGCTCCCCTCAGGGGAACCACAGCTCCCCTCAGGGGAACCACAGCTCCCCTCAGAAGAACAACAGCGCCCCTCAGGGAAACCACAGCTCCCCTCAGAAGAACCACAGCTCCCCTCAGAAGAACCCCAGCTCCCCTCAGACGATTCCCCAGCTCCCCTCAGAAGAACTACAGCTCCCCTCAGAAGAACAACAGGTCCCCTCAGAAGAACCTCCTCTGTTCCCTCCTCTCAGGGGAACAACAGCTCCCCTAAGGGGAACCACAGCTCCCCTCAGGGGAACCAAAGCTCCCTTCAGAAGAACCATAGCTCCCGTCAGAAGAACCAAAGCTCCCCTCAGGAGAACCACAGCTCCACTAAGGAGAACCACAGCTCCCCACAGGGGAACCACAGCTCCCCTCAGGGGAACCACAGCTCCCCTCAGAAGAACCACAGATCCCGTCAGAAGAACACAGCTCCCCTCAGGGGAACCACAGCTCCCCTCAGAAGAACTACAGCTCCCCTCAGAGGAACCACAGCTCCCATCAGGGGAACCACAGCTCTTCTCAAAAGAACCACATCTCCCCTCAGGGGAACCACAGCTCCCCTCACGGGAACCACAGCTCCTCTCAGAAGAACCACAGCTCCCCTCAGGGAACCACAGCTCCCCTAAGGAGAACCTACAGCTCCCTCAGGAGAACCACAGCTCTCCTCAGGAGAACCACAGCTGCCTCAGGAGAACTACAGCTCCCCTCTGGAGAACCACAGCTCCCTCAGGAGAACCACAGCTCCCCTCATGAGAACCACAGCTCCCCTCAGGGGAACCACAGCTCCCCTCAGGGGAACCACAGCTCCCCTCAGAAGAACAACAGCGCCCCTCAGGGAAACCATAGCTCCCCTCAGAAGAACAACAGCTCCCATCAGGGGAACAACATCTCCCCTCAGAAGAACCACAGCTTCCACAGGGGAACCACAGCTTCCTTCAGGGGAACCACAGTTCCCCTCAGAAGAATCACAGCTCCCCTCAGAAGAACCACAGTTCCCCTCAGAAGAATCACAGCTCCCCTCAGAAGAACCACAGCTCCCTCAGGAGAACAACAGCTCCCTCAGAAGAACCAAAAGCTCCCCTCAGAAGAATCACGTCTCCCCTCAGAAGAACTACAGATTCCCTCAGAAGAACCACAGCTCCCCTCAGAAGAACCACAGCTCCCTTCAGGGCAAACACAGCTACCCTCAGAGGAACCCCAGCTCCCCTCAGACGATTCCCCAGCTCCCATCAGAAGAACTACAGCTCCCTTCAGAAGAACCACAGGTCCCCTCAGAAGAACTACAACTCCCCTCAGAAGAACCACAGCTCCCCTCAGAAGAACCACAGCTCCCCTCAGAAGAACCACTGTTCCTCTCACAAGAACCACAGCTCCCTCAGGAGAACCACAGCTCCCTCAGATTAACCAATGCTCCCCTCAGAAGCACCACAGCTCCCGTCAGAAGAACCACAGCTTCCCTCATAAGAACTTTAGCTCCCCTCAGAAGAACCACAGCTCCTTCAGGAAAACCACAGCTCCCTCAGAATAACCAAAGCTCCCCTCAGAAGAACCACAGCTCCCCTCAGAAGAACCACATCTCCCCTCAGAAGAACCACAGCTATTTTAGGAAAACCACAGCTCCCTCAAAACAACCAAAGCTCCCCTCAGAAGAACCACAGATCCCATCAGAAGAACTACAGCTCCCCTCAAAAGAACCACAGCTCCACTCAGGGGAACAGCAGCTTCCCTCAGGGGAACCACAGCTCCCCTCAGGGGAACCACAGCTCCCCTCAGAAGAACCATAGCTCCCCTCAGAAAAACCAAAGCTCGTCTCAGGAGAACCACAGCTCCACTCAGGAGAACCACAGCTCCCCACAAGGGAACCACAGCTCCCCTCAGGGGAACCACAGCTCCCCTCAGAAGAACCACAGCTCCCCACAGCGAAACCACAGCTCCATTCAGGGGAACCACAGTTCCCCTCAGAAGAATCACAGCTTCCCTCAGAAGAACCACAGCTCCCCTCAGAAGAATCACAGCTCCCCCCAGAAGAACCACAGCTCCCCCAGGAGAACCACAGCTCCCTCAGAAGAACCAAAGCTCCCCTCAGAAGAACCACGTCTCCCATCAGAAGAACTACAGATTCCCTCAGAAGAACCACAGCTCCCCTCAGAAGAACCACAGCTCCACTCAGGGCAACCACAGCTCCCCTCAGAAGAACCCCAGCTCCCCTCAGAAGATTCCCCAGCTCCCCTCAGAAGAACTACAGCTCCCCTCAGAAGAACCACAGATCCCTTCAGAAGAACCACAGCTCCCCTCAGGAGAACCACATATCCCCTCAGAAGAACCACAGCTCCCCCTCAGAAGAACCGCTGTTCCTCTCAGAAGAACCACAGCTCCCTCAGGAGAACCAAAGCTCCCTCAGATTAACCAAAGCTCCCCTCAGAAACACCACAGCTTCCCTCAAAAGAACCACAGCTACCCTCAGAAGAACTACAGCTCCCATCAGAAGAACCACAGCTCCTTCAGGAAAACCACAGCTCCATCAGAATAACCAAAGCTCCCCTCAGAAGAATCACAACTCCCCTCAGAAGGACCACAGCTCCCCTCAGAAGAACCACAGCTCTTTCAGGGAAACCACAGCTCCCTCAGATTAACCAAAGCTCCCCTCAGAAACACCACAGCTTCCCTCAAAAGAACCACAGCTACCCTCAGAAGAACTACAGCTCCCATCAGAAGAACCACAGCTCCTTCAGGAAAACCACAGCTCCATCAGAATAACCAAAGCTCCCCTCAGAAGAATCACAGATCCCCTCAGAAGAACCACAGCTCCCCTCATAAGAACCACAGCTCCCATCAGAAGAACTACAGCTCCCCTCAAAAGAACCACAGCTCCTCTCAGGGGAACAGCAGCTCCCCTCAGGGGAAAAACAGCTCCCCTCAGGGGAACCACAGCTTCCCTCAGAAGAAATATAGCTCCCCTCAGAAGAACCAAAGCTCCCCTCAGGGGAACCACAGCTCCCCTCAGGGGAACCACAGTTTCCCTCAGAAGAACCACAGCTCCCCTCAGAAGAACCGCAGCTCCCCTCAGAAGAACCACAGCTCCCCTCAGAAGAACCACAGCTCCTCTCAGGGGAACCACAACTCCCCTCTGAAGAACCACAGCTCCCCTCAGGGGAACCACAGCTCCCCTCAGGGGAAATACAGCTCCCCTCAGAAGAACAATAGCTCCCCTCAGGGAAACCACAGCTCCCCTCAGAAGAACCACAGCATCCACAGGGGAACCACAGCTCCTTTCAGGGGAACAACAGTTCCCCTCAAAAGAATCACAGCTCCCCTCAGAAGAATCACAGTTCCCCTCAGAAGAATCACAGCTCCCCTCAGAAGAACCACAGCTCCCTCAGGAGAACCACAGCTCCCTCAGAAGAACCAAAGATCCCCTCAGAAGAACTACGTCGTCCCTCAGAAGAACTACAGATTCCCTCAGAAGAACCACAGCTCCCCTCAGAAGAACCACAGCTCCCCTCAGGGCAACCACAGCTCCCCTCAGAATAACCCCACCTCCCCTCAGACGATTCCCCAGCTCCCCTCAGAAGAACTACAGCTCCCTTCAGAAGAACAACAGGTCCCCTCAGAAGAACCACAGCTCCCCTCAGAAGAACCACAGCTCCCCCTCAGAAGAACCACAGCTCCCCTCAGAAGAACCACTGTTCCTCTCAGAAGAACCACAGCTCCATCAGGAGAACCACAGCTCCCTCAGATTAACCAAAGCTCCCCTCAGAAGCACCACAGCTCCCCTCAGAAGAACCACAGCTTCCCTCAGAAGAACTACAGCTCCCCTCAGAAGAACCACAGCTCCTTCAGGAAAACCACAGCTCCCTCAGAATAACCAAAGCTCCCCTCAGAAGAACCACAGCTCCCCTCAGAAGAACCACATCTCCCCTCAGAAGAACAACAGCTCCTTTAGGAAAACCACAGCTCCCTCAAAAAAACCAAAGCTCCCCTCAGAAGAACCACAGATCCCATCAGAAGAACTACAGCTCCCGTCAAAAGAACCACAGCTTCTCTCAGGGGAACAGCAGCTCCCCTCAGGGGAAGCACAGCTCCCCTCAGGGGAACCACAGCTCCCCTCAGAAGAACCATAGCTCCCCTCAGAAGAACCAAAGCTCGTCTCAGAAGAACGACAGCTCCACTCAGGAGAACGACAGCTCCCCACAGGGGAACCACAGCTCCCCTCAGAAGAACCCCAGCTCATCTCAGAAGAACCACAGCACCCCTCTGAAGAATTACATCTCCCCTCAGAAGAACCACAGCTCTCCTCAGAAGAACCACTGTTCCTCTCAGAAGAACCACAGCTCCCTCGGGAGAACCACAGCTCCCACAGATTAACAAAAGCTTCCCTCAGAAGCACCACAGCTCCCCTCAAAAGAACCACAGCTCCCCTCAGAAGAACCACAGATCCCCTCAGAAGAATCACAGCTCCCCCCAGAAGAACCACAGCTCCCCCAGGAGAACCACAGCTCCCTCAGAAGAACCAAAGCTCCCCTCAGAAGAAACACGTCTCCCATCAAAAGAACTACAGATTCCCTCAGAAGAACCACAGCTCCTCTCAGAAGAACCACAGCTTCCCTCAGGGCAACCACAGCTCCCTTCAGAAGAACCCCAGCTCATCTCAGAAGAACCACAGCTCCCCTCTGAAGAATTACATCTCCCCTCAGAAGAACCACAACTCTCCTCAGAAGAACCACTGTTCCTCTCAGAAGAACCACAGCTCCCTCGGGAGAACCACAGCTCCCTCAGATTAACCAAAGCTCCCCTCAGAAGCACCACAGCTCCCCTCAAAAGAACCACAGCTCCCCTCAGAAGAACTACAGCTCCCCTCAGAAGAACCACAGCTCCTTCAGGAAAACCACAGCTCCCTCAGAATAACCAAAGCTCCCCTTAGAAGAATCACAGATCCCCTCAGAAGAACCACAGCTCCCCTCAGAAGAACCACAGCTCTTTCAGGAAAACCACAGCTCCCTCAAAAAAAACCAAAGCTCCCCTCAGAAGAACCACAGCTCCCCTCATAAGAACCAAAGTTCCCATCAGAAGAACTACAGCTCCCCTCAAAAGAACCACAGCTCCTCTCAGGGGAACAGCAGCTCCCCTCAGGGGAACCACAGTTCCCTTCAGGGGAACCACAGCTCCCCTCAGAAGAGCCATATCTCCCCTCAGAAAAACCACAGCTCCCCTCAGGGGAACAACAACTCCCCTCAGAAGAACCAATGCTCCCCTCAGGGGAAACACAGCTCCCCTCAGGGGAACCACAGCTCCCCTCAGAAGAACAACAGCTCCCCTCAGGGAAACCACAGCTCCCCTCAGAAGAACCACAGCTTCGACAGGTGAACCACAGCTCCCTTCAGGGGAACCACAGTTCCCCTCAGAAGAATCACAGCTCCACTCAGAAGAACCACAGTTCCCCTCATAAGAATCACACCTCCTTTCAGAAGAACCACAGCTTCCTCAGGAGAACCACAGCTCCCTCAGAAGAACCAAAGCTCCCCTCAGAAGAACCACGTCGTCCCTCAGAAGAACTACAGATTCCCTCAGAAGAACCACAGCTCCTCTCAGAAGAACCACAGCTCCCCTCACGGCAACCACAGCTCCCCTCAGATGAACCCCAGCTCCCCTCAGACGATTCCCCAGCTCCCCTCAGAAGATCTACAGCTCCTCTCAGAAGAACCACAGGTCCCCTCAGAAGAACCACAGCTCCCCTCAGAAGAACCACAGCTCCCCTCAGAAGAACCACAGCTCTTTTCAGAAGAACCACTGTTCCTCTCAGAAGAACCACAGCTCCTTCAGGAGAACCACAGCTCCCTCAGATTAACCAAAGCTCCCCTCAGAAGCACCACAGCTCCCCTCAGAAGATTCCCCAGCTCCTCTCAGAAGAACTACAGCTCCCCTCAGAAGAACCACAGCTCTCCTCAGAAGAACCGCAGCTCCCCTCAGAAGAACCCACTGTTCCGCTCAGAAGAACCACAGCTCCCTCAGGAGAACCACAGCTCCCTCAGATTAACCAAAGATCCCCTCAGAAGCACCACAGCTCCCCTCAGAAGAACTACAGCTCCCCTCAGAAGAACCACAGCTCCTTCAGGAAAACCACAGCTCCCTCAGAATAAAGAAAGCTCCCCTCAGAAGAACCACAGCTCCCCTCAGAAGAACCACATCTCCCCTCAGAAGAACCACAGCTCTTTTAGGAAAACAACAGCTCCCTCAAAAAAAACCAAAGCTCCCCTCAGAAGAACCACAGATCCCATCAGAAGAACTACAGCTCCCCTCAAAGGAACCACAGCTCCTCTCAGGGGAACAGCAGCTCCCCTCAGGGGAACATACAGCTCCCCTCAGGGGAACCACAGCTCCCCTCAGAAGAACCATAGCTCCCCTCAGAAGAAGAAAAGCTCGTCTCAGGAGAACCACAGCTCCACTCAGGAGAACCACAGCTCCCCACAGGGGAACCACAGCTCACCTCAGGGGAACCACAGCTCCCATCAGAAGAACCACAGCTTCCCTCAGGGGAACCACAGCTCCCTTCAGGGGAACCACAGTTCCCCTCAGAAGAATCACATCTCCCCTCAGAAGAACCACAGTTCCCCTCAGAAGAATCACAGCTCCCCTCAGAAGAACCACAGCTCTTCAGGAGAACCACAGCTCCCTCAGAAGAACCAAAGCTCCCCTCAGAAGAATCACGTCTCCCCTCAGAAGAACTACAGATTCCCTCAGAAGAACCACAGCTCCCCTCAGAAGAACCACAGCTCCCCTCAGGGCAACCACAGCTTCCCTCAGAAGAACCCCAGCTCCCCTCAGACGATTCCCCAGCTCCCATCAGAAGAACTACAGCTCCCCTCAGAAGAACCACAGGTCCCCTCAGAAGAACCACAGCTCCCCTCAGAAGAACCACAGCTCCCCTCAGAAGAACCACAGCTCCCCTCAGAAGAACCCAACCCGTTCTCACACAAGACAGCACATATATGACTTAATGCTTAAAGTCAATATGTTGACTATGAATTAGTAAATATGTGATATATTCCCAGTTACTTTTTTTTCCAAGGCCCAAACTCTTCCTCACGTACCAACTTGCGTCTCACAGTACCCGTCCGTCAACCTAGATAGCAGAATAGTCGTGATTGGTTCAATTATAAGGAAAATTGTACTTTTCAGGTCCCACATGGGTAGTGAAATTTACCTACTATTGTCCATGCTCTTAGAATATTATAGATCAGCTACTTCCTATTGAAGGTTCGTACTTTTGTTTTGAGAAATATTAGTTGTTCTTAGTAAATTATAATAAGCACTAAAAATTATTACATAGAATAACAGTCCTTCACCAATTAATATTATATACCATAGTTGGTGCTTTACAAATGGGGAACGCTCGAACGCTCATCCGCTCCTGACGACCCTGCTCCCCCTCCAACTTTATCAGCTGCTCCTTGAGCCCACAACATCCCTAACATGATGTAACAACCCCAGAAGGCAGCTAAGTACCCAGTGACCTAAATGTGACCGAAATATTCGACAAAACCTAACCTACTACCTCATCTCGACCTCATTAGTGTTGCTCCCTGGAGGAAGCTAACCTGACGTTTGCTGCTGCCATATCAACAAGTCTACCCCATCTGCTGTATACATCTCTGCTGCTACCATGCTAAACAATTCTAAGCTCGGCAAGGCCGTAAAGAATGATAGCACACCTATCAGGATGAACCCAACCAGCCAAGCTAGCAACAGGAATAATGCGGCTGTCTCCCCCTTAGGGGCTACCGGGGGGAGTACCGACCCTCCCTGCATCAACAATAACAAACCTTCCCAGCTGATTGAAGCGTCGTCACTGACTCGAGCCTTACAACAGTTATGTAACCATATGGAGCAACTTAAACGAGCTGCCTCCCCATGTACTGACTTTAAGCGTCCCGCTGATAATCCATGGCTCAGATTATTGACTCAAATACATGATGACCAAAAGTCTATAATCCGAGAGCAGTCGGACCTGATAATGAAGCTTCAGAGTGATGCTTTGGCAATGCACAAGGCTAACCAAGATCTGTCTGCCAGAGTCGGCCACCTCGAACATGAATTAAGCTCTCTTCGGATCTCGGTTACTAACTTTAAACCAGCAGAAACCTCTAAGAAGCAAGAAGAGATGTTACAAAAGTTAGAGAACCACTTTAACTCCCTACAACAGCAACAAACTGCAACCCAAGACGAATCAGACCAACTTAAGCTCCTTGATTCTGTCATCATCTCATCACAGGATTTTCCCCATGAAACTGACAGAGAAGACTGTACTGCCATCGTGATCCAGGAATTGCGTACTAAGTTGAATTATTCAATCGAAGCAAGAGACATTAAGTCAGCTTATAGAGTGGGTACCAAATCATCTGGTGCAAACAACAGAAGGATACGCGTGAAGTTGGATAGCTGCTCCCGCAAGTCAGACCTTATCACTGCTGCAGTCGCTAGGAAATCCAAGGTTTATGTGAACGAATGTCTTACCAGATTCAGACAAAATCTCTTATTTAAACTACGTGGAATTCGCAATAGATCCACTGCTATTAAACATTGTTTTGTGCGCGATGGTAAAATAATAGCTAGGAAGACTGACTCTGGAAAAACTTATGTCATAACCACTGAAGCACACCTCACTTCTTTCCTGGATGACTGTGGGATATCAGCTGAATAACCAGAACATAATTTGTAGTCTCACATACAACCAAAGTGTACTTAAGCTCTGCCTTTCCTTTCCAAAGGTGTTTATTTTTATTTTTATTTTAATTTTTACTTTATTTTTTGTTTGTCATCTTTGCCTGTTTTATACTCTTAATTATTTGTTCTTAGTTAATCCCCTTGTCACTATACCTAGGGCTTTTTATTACCCTGTTAATTAACCATTACTAAGCTAATTATCTTCAAGATCATTTTTTTATGATTATTATTTTTCTTATTATTTTTTATTTTACATTTATATTGTCAGTCTCTACTGATTTTTTGTGTTTTATTTTATGTAACTTCTGTGTCCTCCCTGGCTATCTATTGGATCTTTATTTTACTTCTAAATTGTTACTATTTTATTGTATCTGCTCTTATTCTTGTGTTTTGCTTTATCGTGTATCTTGTATCGTGATCCCTCTGCATCTCTATGCACACTGATATTGATCCTGATCAAAATCTTCTGTCTCATATCTATACCAACCAGCACATTGATCATCATTATTGTAAGTATTTCACAGCACACCAGGCTAAAAACAAACTCCAAAATAGCACCTATCTATCAGTTTATAACCAAAATGTTAGATCACTTGGTAAACATTTTGACGATTTAAATGCACTACTCACAGCACTAGGTACTAACCTATCGTTCATTATTTTAACAGAAACTTGGCTAAATAAAGACTATACCCAACTCTACAACTTAGCTGGTTATAAAGCCATTCATAACTGTAGGCCTAATAAAAAAGGTGGTGGCACAGCCATATATTACCGAGATACATTTATCTGCAACAGTGTTATTAGTGACAGAGATGACTACTGTGAATATACTTTTGCTCAGTTTACAATTAAATCCTCTTTGACTATTGGAGCCATCTATAGATTTCCTAATACTAACATAGCTTCTTTCTCAGACAACCTAAGGAATCTTATTATAAACAACAATCTCAACAAAAACCACATCATTCTGGGAGGAGACTTTAATATTGACCTGGGTCAACAAAACTGCTCTCAAGTTGACTATTTCCTTAACAGCATGAACTCCTGTATGCTAATCCCCACTATCACCAAACCTACCCGAGTCACTCAAACATCAGCCACTACCTTGGACCACATATGGACAAACATAACAGCTCCCCTTGTATCTGGTATAATCTACGACAGAACAACTGACCACTATCCTACCTTTCTCATAGCGAACATGGACATAACACCACCAAAAAGCAAGAAATTTTCATTTAGGCTACACAGTGAATCAGCTTTAGACAATCTTACAGAGGCACTTCACAATATTAACTGGGATTCTGAATTCAATAATACCCATGATATAAATTCATTAGCTAACCTCTTCCTCTCCAAAACTCTAAGCCTCTACAACCTTCATTGTCCCCTTCTTACAAAGCAAGTAACTGACAAAAGATTAAACAATCCATGGCTCACAAATGGCATTCTCAACTCAATCAACAAGAAACATGAATATGAAAAGAAAGTTAGGATTGGCCTAGTTTCAAAGGAAGTAGCTAAAAGGTACTCATCAATGCTTACCAGTATCATAAGAAAGGCAAAACTTGCATATTATGTGAATAGATTCAATGAAGCAAAAGGCAACATGAAAAACACTTGGAAAACTATCTCTAGTATCCTAGGAACTAAACAACACTCACATAACCAAATAAAACTCTACAAGGATGGGGATATACCGTCAACTGATTTAGAAATGGCAAATGAATTTAATAGTTTCTTTTCATCGGTTGGTGCTAATCTTGCCAGTAAAATCCCACAGACTCAGACACATATTAACACATATCTCTCAGGCAGCTATCCAAACTCTCTTCTCCTTTCACCAATCAGCCCGGCAGATGTTGTGTCCATCATACACTCTCTAAAAACCAAGGCAGGGAACACCAGTGAAATTCCGTCCATTGTGTACAAGAGAGCCTCCCATGCCCTTGCCCCACCCATAGCACTACTGTTCAACAAATCTATAGAGTGTCACACCTTCCCTGATATCCTCAAAAAAGCAAGAGTAACGCCAGTCCATAAAGGAGGCAATCCGGCGGACATAAACAATTATAGACCAATATCAAATCTACCCATTCTATCAAAAATATTTGAAAAAATTATTTACAAACAGCTCTATTCCTACCTCGTAAAATTCGACATACTCAGCCCCTGCCAGTTTGGCTTCCGGTCCCAAAAGAGTACCAATGATGCAATCATTAGTCTCCTTGACATTATCTACTCAGCCCTTGACAAAAATGAGTTTCCGATTGGACTCTTCATTGACCTAAGAAAAGCCTTTGATACTGTTAATCACAACTACCTCTTACTTAAACTCCAGCATTATGGAATCCGAGGCCTTGCCCTTGACTACATCCGATCCTATCTTAGTGACAGACACCAATATGTAACCATCAATGATACAACTTCTTCCACTCTACCAATTACCGTTGGAGTGCCACAGGGCAGCATCTTAGGACCTCTTCTATTTCTTATATATATAAACGATCTGCCTAATGTCTCTAATATTCTCAAACCTATATTGTTTGCTGACGATACTACCCTTATCTACTCAAACCTCAACCCACATACACTAAATAATGTTGTGAATAATGAATTAAAAAAAGTCCACTTATGGATGTCAACGAACAAACTAACATTAAACATCGAAAAGACTTACTACATCTTATTTGGAAGCAAATCATCAAATGCAATTCAGCTACAGATAGACAACATTAACATCAGTAATAAAAATGATGGCAAGTTTCTTGGCCTATTCCTAGACAAGAGACTCAACTTCAGCACCCACATTCAACACATAACTAAGAAAGTCTCTAAGACAGTTGGTATACTCTCCAAAATCAGATATTATGTTCCTAACTCTGCTCTCCTCTCACTATATTATGCACTAATCTACCCCTATCTTAATTATGGTATCTGTGCATGGGGGTCTACCACTGCAAACCACCTTAAGCCCATCATCACACAGCAAAAATCTGCTATCAGAATAATAACTAACTCTGCTTTCAGACAACACTCAGCTCCCTTGTTTAAATCTCTAAACTTGCTAAATATTAACTCCCTCCACACATTCTCTTGTGTCAACTACATTTACAAAACCCTGTTCTTAAATGCAAACCATGCTCTGAAACTCTCCCTGGACAGATGTAATAGGACCCATTATCACCACACCAGAAATAAATATCTCTTTGATATCCCCAGGGTCAAACTTAATCTGTGTAAACACTCTATGCAAATTAAGGGACCTAGTCTATGGAACTCACTCCCTAGTGAATTGAAAAACTGTAAAACTTTTGCCTTATTTAAAAGCAAAACCAAAAAGTACCTAACTTCATCTATTTAGTTTCCTACACTGAGCTTTAAATTTGCTCTGTACCTAGTGGTACCCAATCTCCTAATTTTTATGTAATATCAAACAACCTTATCATTGTGTTCATTGCTGTCTTCTTTTATGTGCTAGCCATATGCTGTATTGTGACTACCAATTTTTGTCAACTACCATTCAAGCTGTCATTGCAATCAATCTTATATTGTTTCTGCTGTATTGTGCCTACCAATTTGTTGTCAACTACCATTTTAAGCTGTCATTGCAATCAATCATAGCTACCTATGTGCTTTAATATACTGTACCTATAATTTTCTCTCATCTTTTTTTTTTTTTCATTCCATGTAATCTGTTATCATTTTTTTTGTCTATAAATTTTGCAAGTATTTACCTCCTTAAAATTTTCTTAGATTAAGGACCTGCCCGAAACGCTGCGCGTGCTAGTGGCTTTACAAGACTGTAATTACCATAATTGTATCCTCACATTCCTTATGTACATTCTTGTATATGCATAAATAAATAAATAAATAAATAAAATCTTTAAAGGATGTTTTGTAGGAACGCTAACAGAAAACGATGGTTCATTGGAATGTCTATGGGGTAAACTACTCTAAACAGGATGGTATTGTGTCAACTATACCAACTACAGGATCGGTATATTGTCCACTACCACCTGTTAGGTGAGTAAGGGGTGCAATACCACCCACAGGATGGGTATGAGGGTCACATCCACCCAGAGGATGAGTATGGGGATCACATCCACCCACAGGAAGGGTATGGGGTCCAATACCACCCACAGGATGAGTATGGCGTCCACTACAACCCACAGGATGGGTATGGGGCTCCAACCACCCATAGAATGGGTATGGGGCTCCAACCACCCATAAAATGGGTATGGGGTCCAATAACACCCACTGGATGTGTATATGGCGTCCATTGCCGCGCGTCGAGCTCGAAAACCGCAGCATTCATCTCAGAACCATGCCTATTTCACGCAGATTCCTTAATAAACGTAAAAGTTTTATGTCACAAGAAAGATAGAAATATAAGCTTCATTCTAAATACCTTACCATGGGCATATTTAAATTTAAACCGAAGATACGTGTACTTTTATAATAGCCGAGCTCCGACCCCGGACAGATCGATCGACCGAGCAACTCTCTCTCAGAACAATGTTTATTTCACGTGAATTCGTTAGTAAACATATATGTTTTATATGTCTCAAGAAAGACAGACATATAAGCTTCACTTTAAACACTTTACTATTGACATATTTAAATTTCTAATGAAGATTATTGTATTTTAAAAATTACGGAGCTCCCACCCCGTACAGACTGAACGACAGAGCAACTCTCTCTCAGATCAATGTTTATTTCACGTAAATTCGTTAATAAACACAAATGTTTTATAAGTCTTAAGCAAGATAGAAATAAGAGCTTCATTTTAAATACATTACAATAGACATATTTATAGCTCAAGTGAAGATACATATGTTTTTATAGTAGCGCTCAGTAGCTTGTCGGGCATGGAGTGCAGACGCCTACGCACTTGCCGATATATTGTATAATTAACAAAGATACGCTAATAAAGCCTATAATCTTATATGCCTCCAGAAAGACCGATATATGAACATTATTATAATTGCACCAAATGAAATATATCATGTTCGAGAACAAAGATATATCAATTTTAAATTAAGTTTCGACTCTCTCTCGGGTGAGAGAGATAGGGCGACTCTCGCCCCATCTATTGGAGATTCTGTGCACTAAATACCCAAAGCTACTCAAACCCTCCTAGCATTATTTAAGTAATGAAGTAATATGGTATATTTACTCACTATAATGTGGGTGCTGAATGCAGAACATGAGAAAACATATATTTACTCCAAACTAATATAATTTCATTATGAAATAAGTAGCATCAAAGGAAGTCGATGGTCCAAGCAGCAATGTTGTGGAGCGACTTATCCAAGATATATCGTTGTTTGGAAAGTGTTTGTTGGCATATCCAGTTGTCGCACTTCTCTGCTCAAATTATCACAAATTTAAATTATAATGTTAACAAGTAGAATACGTATTTTTAATAAAATCTATCATAACTAGCCAGAAAACATTTAACATTAATTAAAAAATGTATGTTTGGAAGTTAAATCGACTTCATAGGACAATGGTTTTGTTATATATACTCGTTATTCGTTGACATGCGTTCGCTACTTAAACTACCATGTACTGTACTTATGTAAAATCTCCCATGTCTCTTCGCTCATCTCACCCAACCCTACAGGCTCTGTGATATATTGTTTAATTAATTGAGATTCACAAATAAAGCTAATAATTGTATATGTTATCAAAAAGGCAGAGCTTAGTTTAGTTCATTTATTATGCACCCCATACCCATCCTATGGACGATAGTGGAGTGTTACAGAGGCACATAATGGGCTCAGGGAATGAGCCCCACAATTCATATAGCCAAGCAAGTTGTAATCTTGATAAGCTAGTTACAAAAGTCAATGCACATTGTCACATCAACAATGGGCTCGAGTCCGACCACAAGTACAGTTTATAATTTAAGCACTGATGCTCTCCATTGATGGAAAATATACAACCTTTTGAAAATCAATGTTAGTTTGATCTAGATATTGTAATTAATTAACGAAAGTATTTATGTCATCTGAAAGGTAGAAATATAGGCTACATTTAAAATCCTTTGTCATAAATATAACTGAAGTGAAAACGAAGATATATGCGTTTTGATAGTTACTTGATGGCTTGCTCTGAGAGTGTGAAGCCCTGCACACCAGCCAATAAATTGTATAATTAGTTTCCATATATATTAATTAATCTTAAAAATCTATATGTCAGAAGAAAGGAAGACGAAGCCGTTAATGTGACAACATTTAAAAATATATATATCTTAAGTTAAATAAATAATACCACCTTATCGCCGGTGTCCGGACACATGAAAATTACCTAGGTATCAGTATCCAGCCAGGCGGGGATCACAGGCTGCACAATACTGATAAATTTATGTAATGCACTACATGTGGTCGATCTCGAACCCATTTATGATGTGACGACTTATAGTGAATTTTGTAACTAGCTCATCAAGATTGTAACTTGCTTAGCTAAATGAATTGTGGGGTTCGGTCCATTCATTTTCTTTCTTTATTATGCACCCCATAATACACATCCCGTGGGCGGTGGTGTAAAGGATTACAGAGGCACATAATCGGTTCAGGAACTGAACCCTCTAGTTCGTTTAGCTAAGCAAATAACAATCTTTTGACGCTAGTTACAAAATTATTAATGTACACATACTTATGCATACATGTACATATTCATACGTATACATATATACATACACATACATATTTAATCACCACCACAAATACACACATCAGTTATCTTTTGTGTCACAAGTGATTCAACAAGAGGCTCACAACAGTCACTATACAAGGCACTTTACATCTATGATGAGTCGCACAGTTACTAGTCTTGCTCCACACCCACCCAACTGGGCGGCAGCTTTACAGTCATGTGCTCCACACCCACCCAACTGGGCGGCAGCTTTACAGTCATGTCCTCCACACCCACCCAACTGGGCGGCAGCTTTACAGTCATGTGCTCCACACCCACCCAACTGGGCGGCAGCTTTACAGTCATGTGCTCCACACCCACCCAACTGGGCGGCAGCTTTACAGTCATGTGCTCCACACCCACCCAACTGGGCGGCAGCTTTACAGTCATGTGCTCCACACTCTCCCAACTGGGCGGCAGCTTTACAGTCATGTGCTCCACACCCACCCAACTGGGCGGCAGCTTTACAGTCATGTGCTCCACACCCACCCAACTGGGCGGCAGCTTTACAGTCATGTGCTCCACACCCACCCAACTGGGCGGCAGCTTTACAGTCATGTGCTCCACACCCACCCAACTGGGCGGCTGCTTTACAGTCATGTGCTCCACACCCACCCAACTGGGCGGCAGCTTTACAGTCATGTGCTCCACACCCACCCAACTGGGCGGCAGCTTTACAGTCATGTGCTCCACACCCACCCAACTGGGCGGCAGCTTTACAGTCATGTGTATGCATTACCTACAGTAAGCAAATTTTTGATACTTCGCTAAGATTTCGAGCAGCACATCATTATGAATGAAGTACTTACACATTTCATGGACACTATTGATGTTGTTATCTTTAAATTCCGAGATTTTTCACATTCCATTACATAAAGACGCAAAGTATGCGAATAGTTCTGCTGACAGAGTTTACATTTAGTCAAATCTACATCATCAGATGTTACAAACTTCCAGAGGTACTTGTAGCTGAGCCTAAACCTAGCAGTGGTAACATCTAGAAGTCTGCTAACATTATTGGATGACCCATAGACGAGCGATTCATCAAAGTTTATACAATATTGTGAAATTGACAGTCAGTGTAGTAACATAAATTGGTAAATCATAAATATTGTAAGTTAAGAATCTGATGCATGTGTGTGTGTTGGGGGGGGGGGGGCGGGGGTTATACCCTTGGTAAGCGAGAGTGGAAAGTAACCTTAGACGTACTGCGGTCAATGTGTGGGGGGGGGGGAGGGGGAGGGAGGGGGGGAGAGTCAAATCCACCCTCCAACATCTGGACATAGTACCACCAGCCTCCACAACACTCCATCAGCCTCCAGCTGATGCTTGTAGATGCCTCATCTAACCTCACTTATGTCACACATTAACCTACAGTTCCTGTGATATTTCAACTCCTCATCACAGTGGCGTCTCACCAATATAAACTGTATTGGATTTTGTCCCGAAATAGCTATATGCTGGCTGGACGTGTATGTATGTATGTATGTATGTATGTATGTATGTATGTATGTATGTATGTATGTATGTATGTATGTATGTATGTATGTACTCACCTAGTTGTGTTTGCGGGGGTTGAGCTCTGGCTCTTTGGTCCCGCCTCTCAACCGTCAATCAACAGGTGTACAGATTCATGAGCCTATCGGGCTCTGTCATATCTACACTTGAAACTGTGTATGGAGTCAGCCTCCACCACATCACTTCCTAATGCATTCCATTTGTCAACCACTCTGACACTAAAAAAGTTCTTTCTAATATCTCTGTGGCTCATTTGGGCACTCAGTTTCCACCTGTGTCCCCTTGTGCGTGTTCCCCTTGTGTTAAATAGACTGTCTTTATCTACCCTATCAATCCCCTTCAGAATCTTGAATGTGGTGATCATGTCCCCCCTAACTCTTCTGTCTTCCAGCGAAGTGAGGTTTAATTCCCGTAGTCTCTCCTCGTAGCTCATACCTCTCAGCTCGGGTACTAGTCTGGTGGCAAACCTTTGAACCTTTGTATGTTTGTATGTATGTATGTATGTATGTATGTATGTATGTATGTATGTATGTATGTATGTATGTATGTATGCATGTATGAATGGATAGATGGATGGATGTATGTATGTACGCATGCATGCATGTATGTATGCATGTATGTATGTATGTATGTATGTATGTATGTATGTATGTATGTATGTATGTATGTATGTATGTATGTATGTATGTATGTATGTATGTATGCATGCATGCATGCATGTATGTATGTATGTATGTATGTATGTATGTATGTATGTATGTATGTATGTATGTATGTATGTATGTATGTATGTATGTATGCATGTATGAATGGATAGATGGATGGATGTATGTATGTACGCATGCATGTATGTATGTATGTATGTATGTATGTATGCATGTATGTATGTATGTATGTATGGATAGATGGATGGATGTATGTATGTACGCATGCATGTATGTATGTATGTATGTATTTATATACGCATGTATGAATGTATGTATGTACGTATGTATGTATGTATGTATGTATGTATGTATGTATGTATGTATGTATGTATGTATGTATGTATGTATGTATGCATGCATGTATGCATGTATGTATGTATGTATGTATGTATGTATGTATGTATGAATGTATGTATGTATGTATGTATGTATGTATGTATGTATGTATGTATGTATATATGTATGAATGGATGTACGCATGCATGTATGTATGGATGTATGTATGTATGTATTCCCAATCACGTTAAAGACTCCCCCTCTATCATCCAGTTTAAGAGAAAAACAACTATGTACTAAATAATCGACTCCTTGTAACTTTAATTATGCTGACCTTCCTATCTGTATTCAGACTGAGCCTACCATCATTAAAGGTGATTATAACGCTAGACATAGGAATATTGGTAATTCGCAGTTCAGTAATCGTAACGGCAACTAGTGCCACTATTAGGTAGTCACGATGATGCACAGATTGGGGGTGACCTTGAACCGACGCATATCTACGGAGGTATTCCTGATCTATGTCTCGGTTTCAACGTCTCCCACACCGTGTGCGCCTCGTCAATAGTGCCAGTTATGGCGTCTGATCATCTGGCCATATTAGCCACTGTAAGCATTGGCAGTTCTATCCTCCCTGGTGGAGTGTTCAAGCGGAAGAGGCTGGCTGTGCCCATCGATCAACGAGACAATCTTGTTGCTCATGTGTCAGAATGGTGCAGTCATCTGAGCCTTCATCAGTTGAAGATTTTAACAATGAGCTCACAGGTACTATCAACCAGTTTATAGAATCACTTGATCCATCGTCCAGGCCACGTAACCCAAATTACACTGGTCATAGCACTTATGTTTATTATAATGATTCTAAATTGCAGACACTAAAACGCACTGCCAGAATAATTGGACTAGCTTGTAGAAGGACCCGCACTGCTGAAATGCTTCGGCTCTTTCAAGCGGCTCTGGCTAAGGCCAGGGAACGTATGGTGGAGCTGAGGCAGACAGACTGGGAAACTTTTGTCCGTGGTCTCAATTCTCACACGCCACTAAGTCGGGCATGGAAGGATATCAACAAGATCAAAGGGAAAAATGCTGCAGAGATCTCGTACCCTAATCCTCTGCACAGACCAAATGAGCTTGTTGGTGCTTGGGCCACGACTTCCATGGCTTTGACAGTCTTCCTCTACCCTCACAGAATGAATTAAATGATAGATATACTGATAGGGCAAGGCTCCTTGACTTCATGCTTCATCAAGAGGATGACTGTGACATGCTTTTTACTGAATACGAACTAGATTCTGCTCTACATAAAGGCAAAGCTACATCACCCGGGGAGGATGGAGTTACTGACGGCATACTGCATATGCTTCTGCTAGTTCCAGGGAATACCTTTCTTCAATTGTATAATATGAGCTATGTAACTGGGGAGCTTCCTAAGTCATGGACCAACAGTGTTATTATTCCCATTCCTAAACCTCACCAGCCGAGTGCTTTTCGCCCAATCTCCCTCACTAGTTGTCTCTATAAGTGTCTTGAGAGGATGGTTCTCAACCGTCTCCTTTACAAAATTATTAATATGTTGTCTCCCCAGATATATGGCTTTATGCATGGAAAGAGTGTACATCACTGTATTACCACATTCCTCACCCTGCATACTGATAGGTCATACACCACTTTCCTAGATCTTAAGTCAGCCTTTGACATTGCTAACCCACACGTCATTCTGAGAGAACTTGCTAAAATAAATGTTGGAGGATGGCTTCTACGGTGAATAAGAGGCTATCTATCCAACAGGAAGTCATCTGTACTGTTCCATGGGCATAGGAGTGTAACGAGATTTTTTGAACTTGGCACTCCACAGGGAGGTGTCCTCAGTCCTACTCTGTTCAATGTGTTAATCAGTGCACTTTTAAACTTTGTAACTAGAAGGTCCAGCGAACACATCATTAGCTATGTGGATGATATACTGATCCACACCAATGGGTATACCAACACCCAAAATGTTCTGAACTCTGTATTGTCCACATGTCAGGAACTATGCTTAGTCATCTCAGTAGAGAAAACAAAGATCCTGAACCGACACCCACCCAGACGGGGTGGGGCCGATCGCAAAATGCAGTTGGATGATGGCTCTCTGCTCGACTAGTTACCAGATACAAATACCTTGGTCTTGAGGTTCTACTGTACCGCAATGTTTAGCCAGACTGGGTCGCCAATGTAGAGAGAGGCTCCGTGCTCTCAAGGCTGTGGCAGGCTGTGGCAGGCAAACACAACTGTACTGTACAGTGTTATATATTTATTTCAATTTGAACAATTTTTAACATTAAAGGATACCTGGTTGATGGGGTTCTGGGAGTTCTTCTACTCCCCAAGCCCGGCCCGAGGCCAGGCTTGACTTGTGAGAGTTTGGTCCACTAGGCTGTTGCTTGGAGCGGCCCGCAGGCCCACATACCCACCACAGCCCGGTTGGTCCGGCACTCCTTGGAGGAATAAATCTAGTTTCCTCTTGAAAATGTCCCCGGTTGTTCCGGCAATATTTCTTATGCTTGCTGGGAGGACGTTGAACAACCGCGGACCTCTGATGTTTATACAGTGTTCTCTGATTGTGCCTATGGCACCTCTGCTCTTCACTGGTTCTATTCTACATTTTCTTCCATATCGTTCACCTCAGTACGTTGTTATTTTACTGTGTAGATTTGGTACTTGGCCCTCCAGTATCTTCCAGGTGTATATTATTTGATATCTCTCTCGTCTTCTTTCTAGTGAATACATTTGGAGGGCTTTGAGACGATCCCAATAATTTAGGTGCTTTATTGCGTCTATGCGTGCCGTATATGTTCTCTGTATTCCCTCTATTTCAGCAATCTCTCCTGCTCTGAAGGGGGAAGTGAGTACTGAGCAGTACTCAAGACGGGACAACACAAGTGACTTGAAGAGTACAACCATTGTGATGGGATCCCTGGATTTGAAAGTTCTCGTAATCTATCCTATCATTTTTCTGGCTGTCGCAATATTTGCTTGGTTATGCTCCTTAAACGTTAGGTCGTCAGACATTATTATTCCCAAATCCTTTACATGCTGTTTTCCTACTATGGGTACATTTGATTGTGTTTTGTACTCTGTATTATGTTTAAGGTCCTCATTTTTACCGTACCTGAGTACCTGGAATTTATCACTGTTAAACATCATGTTATTTTCTGATGCCCAGTCGAAAACTTTATTAATATCAGCTTGAAGTTTTTCAATATCCTCAGCCGAGGTAATTTTCATACTGATTTTTGTGTCAAAGCCTTTAATTAAATCCTTTAAAAAGGATAAATCCTTTAATTGGTTGAAATTGGTTTTAACATTCGAAATCTAATTTGTTGATGTTAAATAATATAATATGTTGATGTTGATAATATAAGGTTCAAATTTATTAAGATACATACTTTAAAAACGATTTCTATTTGATACCAACAGTATCACGTTAAGAGAAGCGTCTCGCCTTGCTAACCCAAGTATAAAATAGATAAAGAAACGGTGCAACTGTACTGGTATCTGCAGTACAAATTTATGTCCCTATTTAAAAAAAAAAATAAACTGAACCAATCACTGCCACTCCTCACACCAATGCAACAATAAGGAGAGTGATAACAGTGCTTCACATTCGACAATGTTAAATTATTTAACTAATGACGAGATAATGAACATTGGAACAAATGTACAGCTCTCTGACCTTCATATAAAATCTGCATGTGACCTCATCAAACAAACTGTGCCAAGCCTAGAAGGCCTTCATGACCCAGCGTGGTAGCGGGACCTCTCCTGGCCAGTTACAATTGGTGAATTTATTCAAATTATCCAAGTTGATGGTTGTCACTGGGCCACCGTTTCCAACATTGGAGTAACTGGACAAATTAACATATACGACACCAGGCATAAATTACCATCCAAATCTACTGAAGTTATCTTGTATGCTCTTGCTAATTGCCAGGATGATAAGCTGATATGCAATATAATGAATGTCAGCAGACACAAGGACTCAAGTATGAGTGGGGTATATGCTGTGGCGTTTGCTGCATCACTTGCAAGTGGTGTAGATCCGGTGAACCTCGTATGATATGCAGAATGAGACAACATCTTCAAGAGAACTTTAAAGGAAAGTGTCTCATCTCATTCCCTGCAGCTCAGACACTGAGAAGAAAACGAATCATCCGGTCATGCTCGATGGAAGTGTACTGCATTTGCAGAAAGCTAAATGATTTGAAGCTGATGGTATGCTGTGACCGTTGCAATATTTGGCACCATGGATCATGTGTAGGTGTTACAGAATGTAATGATGATTCGTGGATTTGTTTCTTGTGCGCTAGCAAGTTGTAAATTATAATTTAAAATACTTAATTAATACATTATTATTATTATTATTATTATTATTATTATTATTATTATTATTATTATTATTATTATTATTATTATTATTATTATAACCTTACCAAATGCTTTGCTGAATCAAATAATGTTATTACTTTCAATGTGTTACAATAGCATAATTAAGTGCTGCAAGTGTCAGGTCTTTTATATAGTCGGTATTTGTTATATTCTGTACTCTTTTAATGTTATTTAAATTTCAAATAGAAATAGTTTTTAAAGTATGTATCTTAATAAATTTGAACCTTATATTATTTAACATCAACAAATTAGATTTCGAATATTAAAACCAATTTCAACCAATTAAAGGATTTATCCTTTAATGTTAAAAATTGTTCAAACTGAAATAAATATATAACACTGTACGGTACAGTTGTGTTTAATTATGTTTTGCGATTCCTTTGGAAAAGGTATTTGTGCACCAAGTACTACTAGGTCATTATGAGATATGCTGAATGTTGTCAATATACCATCTGAATACGCCTCACTTTGCGTTAATCATTGAACGTCCTAATGATTAAGGTCCCCAAAAGGACTTAATCAGACCTCAGTGGATATTTTTACTCTCCCTCTCTCTCTCTCTCTCAGAGCATCCCTTTATGTGTTGTATGTGGGTGCTGAAGTTCAGTCTCTTGTCTATGTACCCAAGCAAACCCAAGCAAACTACTGTGGAAATGTGCAGGACAAACATATCAATTGTGACACTAGCTCTCCACATATAGCATTTGCTTAATTTAGAAACTGTACTTGTGGTCGATCTCGAACACATGTTGTTGATGTGACGATGTGTTATGAATTTTGTGGCTAGCTCCTCAAGATTGTAACTTGCTTAGATAAATAAATTGTGTGTTCAGTCCCTGAACCCATTATGTGATAAATTAACTAAACTAAAAACTATAGCATGGCGACGAAACCTGAACTGCATAATGTAAATAGGGATTAACCAGAAAAAGATATAGGTGAAGAATAACACCAGATAACTGTAAAGCTGCCGCCCAGTTGGGTGGGTGTGGAGCACATGACTGTAAAGCTGCCGCCCAGTTGGGTGGGTGTGGAGCACATGACTGTAAAGCTGCCGCCCAGTTGGGTGGGTGTGGAGCAAGACTAGTAACTGTGCGACTCATCATAGACGTAAAGTGCCTTGTATAGTGACTGTTGTGAGCCTCTTGTTGAATCACTTGTGACACAAAAAATTACTGATGTGTGTATTTGTGTGGGTGATTAAATATGTATGTGTATTTATATATGTATACGTATGTATATGTACATGTATGCATAAGTATGTGTACATTAATAATTTTGTAACTAGCGTCAAAAGATTGTTATTTGCTTAGCTAAACGAACTAGAGGGTTCAGTTCCTGAACCGATTATGTGCCTCTGTAATCCTTTACACCACCGCCCACAGGATGGGTATTATGGGGTGCATAATAAAGAAAGAAAATGAATGGACCGAACCCCACAATTCATTTAGCTAAGCAAGATACAATCTTAATGAGCTAGTTACAAAATTCACTATAAGTCGTCAAATCATAAATGGGTTCGAGATCGACCACAAATAGTGCATTATATAATTTATCAGTATTGTGCAGCCTGTGATCCCCGCCTGGCTGGATACTGATACCTAGGTAATTTTCATGTGTCCGGACACCGGCGATAAGGTGGTATTATTTATTTAACTTAAGAGATATATATTTTTAAATGTTGTCACATTAACGACTACATCTTCCTTTCTTCTGACATATAGATTTTTAAGATTAATTAAAATATATGGAAACTAATTATACAATTTATTGGCTGGTGTGCAGGGCTTCACACTCTCAGAGCAAGCCATCAAGTAACTATCAAAACGCATATATCTTCGTTTTCACTTCAGTTATATTTATGACAAAGGATTTTAAATGTAGCCTATATTTCTACCTTTCTGATGACATAAATACTTTCGTTAATTACAATATCTAGATCAAACTAATATTGATTTTCAAAAGGTTGTATATTTTCCATCAATGGAGAGCATCAGCCAAGAAGCCTTCTTTAAAATATGAATATCTTTCCTCACCCAATAAGATCTAATCTCTGAATAAAACGCAAAAAACGACTTGATTGTAACCTATCCACCGCTGCCCATTGGATGGGGGAGAGGGGGTTATGTGTAGGATAAACATATCAATTGTGACACTAGCCCTCCATATATGTCAGTTGCTTAAATTATAAACTGTACTTGTGGTCGGACTCGAGCCCATTGTTGATGTGACAATGTGCATTGACTTTTGTAACTAGCTTATCAAGATTATAACTTGCTTGGCTATATGAATTGTGGGGCTCATTCCCTGAGCCCATTATGTGCCTCTGTAACACTCCACTATCGTCCATAGGATGGGTATGGGGTACATAATAAATGAACTAAACTAAGCTCTGCCTTTTTGATAACATATACAATTATTAGCTTTATTTGTGAATCTCAATTAATTAAACAATATATCACAGAGCCTGTAGGGTTCGGTGAGATGAGCGAAGAGACATGGGAGATTTTACATAAGTACAGTACATGGTAGTTTAAGTAGCGAACGCATGTCAACGAATAACGAGTATATATAACAAAACCATTGTCCTATGAAGTCGATTTAACTTCCAAACATATATTTTTTAATTAATGTTAAATGTTTTCTGGCTAGTTATGTTAGATTTTATTAAAAATACGTATTCTACTTGTTAACATTATAATTTAAATTTGTGATAATTTGAGCAGAGAAGTGCGACAACTGGATATGCCAACAAACACTTTCCAAACAACGAAATATCTTGGATAAGTCGCTCCACAACATTGCTGCTTGGACCATCGACTTCCTTTGATGCTACTTATTTCATAATGAAATTATATTAGTTTGGAGTAAATATATGTTTTCTCATGTTCTGCATTCAGCACCCACATTATAGTGAGTAAATATACCATATTACTTCATTACTTAAATAATGCTAGGAGGGTTTGAGTAGCTTTAAGTATTTAGTGCACAGAATCTCCAATAGATGGGGCGAGAGTCGCCCCATCTCTCTCACCCGAGAGAGAGTCGAAACTTAATTTAAAATTTATATATCTTTGTTCTCGAACATGATATATTTCATTTGGTGCAATTATAATAATGTTCATATATCGGTCTTTCTGGAGGCATATAAGATTTTAGGCTTTATTAGCGTATCTTTGTTAATTATACAATATATCGGCAAGTGCGTAGGCGTCTGCACTCCATGCCCGACAAGCTACTGAGCGCTACTATAAAAACATATGTATCTTCACTTGAGCAATAAATATGTCTATTGTAATGTATTTAAAATGAAGCTCTTATTTCTATCTTGCTTAAGACTTATAAAACATTTGTGTTTATTAACGAATTTACGTGAAATAAACATTGATCTGAGAGAGAGTTGCTCTGTCGTTCAGTCTGTACGGGGTGGGAGCTCCGTAATTTTTAAAATACAATAATCTTCATTAGAAATTTAAATATGTCTATAGTAAAGTGTTTAAAGTGAAGCTTATATGTCTGTCTTTCTTGAGACATATAAAACATATATGTTTACTAACGAATTCACGTGAAATAAACATTGTTCTGAGAGTTGCTCGGTCGATCGATCTGTCCGGGGTCGGAGCTCGGCTATTATAAAAGTACACGTATCTTCGGTTTAAATTTAAATATGCCCATGGTAAGGTATTTAGAATGAAGCTTATATTTCTATCTTTCTTGTGACATAAAACTTTTACGTTTATTAAGGAATCTGCGTGAAATAGGCATGGTTCTGAGATGAATGCTGCGGTTTTCGAGCTCGACGCGCGGCAATGGACGCCATATACACATCCAGTGGGTGTTATTGGACCCCATACCCATTTTATGGGTGGTTGGAGCCCCATACCCATTCTATGGGTGGTTGGAGCCCCATACCCATCCTGTGGGTTGTAGTGGACGCCATACTCATCCTGTGGGTGGTATTGGACCCCATACCCTTCCTGTGGGTGGATGTGATCCCCATACTCATCCTCTGGGTGGATGTGACCCTCATACCCATCCTGTGGGTGGTATTGCACCCCTTACTCACCTAACAGGTGGTAGTGGACAATATACCGATCCTGTAGTTGGTATAGTTGACACAATACCATCCTGTTTAGAGTAGTTTACCCCATAGACATTCCAATGAACCATCGTTTTCTGTTAGCGTTCCTACAAAACATCCTTTAAAGATTTGTAAAGCACCAACTATGGTATATAATATTGATTGGTGAAGGACTGTTATTCTATGTAATAATTTTTAGTGCTTATTATAATTTACTAAAAACAACTAATATTTCTCAAAACAAAAGTACGAACCTTCAATAGGAAGTAGCTGATCTATAATATTCTAAGAGCATGGACAATAGTAGGTAAATTTCACAGCCCATGTGGGACCTGAAAAGTACAATTTTCCTTATAATTGAACCAATCACGACTATTCTGCTATCTAGGTTGACGGACGGGTACTGTGAGACGCAAGTTGGTACGTGAGGAAGAGTTTGGGCCTTGGAAAAAAAAGTAACTGGGAATATATCACATATTTACTAATTCATATTCAACATATAGACTTTAAGCATTAAGTCATATATGTGCTGTCTTGTGTGAGAACGGGTTGGAAGAACCACTGTTCCTCTCAGAAGAATCACAGCTCCCTCAGGAGAACCACAGCTCCCTCAGATTAACCAAAGCTCCCCTCAGAAGCACCACAGCTCCCCTCAGAAGATTCCCCAGCTCCCTTCAGAAGAACTACAGCTCCCCTCAGAAGAACCACAGCTCCCCTCAGAAGAACCACAGCTCCCCTCAGAAGAAGCACTGTTCCTCTCAGAAGAACCACAGCTCCCTCAGGAGAACCGCAGCTCCCTCAGATTAACCAATGCTCCCCTCAGAAGCACCACAGCTCCCCTCAGAAGAACCACAGCTTCCCTCATAAGAACTTTAGCTCCCCTCAGAAGAACCACAGCTCCTTCAGGAAAACCACAGCTCCCTCAGAATAACCAAAGCTCCCCTCAGAAGAACCACAGCTCCCATCAGAAGAACCACATCTCCCCTCAGAAGAACCACAGCTATTTTAGGAAAACCACAGCTCCCTCAAAACAACCAAAGCTCCCCTCAGAAGAATCACAGATCCCATAAGAAGAACTACAGCTCCCCTCAAAAGAACCACAGCTCCACTCAGGGGAACAGCAGCTCCCCTCAGGGGAACCACAGCTCCCCTCAGAAGAACCATAGCTCCCCTCAGAAAAACCAAAGCTCGTCTCAGGAGAACCACAGCTCCACTCAGGAGAACCACAGCTCCCCACAAGGGAACCAGAGCTCCCCTCAGGGGAACCACAGCTTCCCTCAGAAGAACCACAGCTCCCCACAGCGGAACCACAGCTCCCTTCAGGGGAACCACAGTTCCCCTCAGACGAATCACAGCTCCCCTAAAAAGAACCACAGCTCCCCTCAGAAGAACCACAGCTCCCCTCAGAAGAACCACAGCTCCCCCAGGAGAACCACAGCTCCCTCAGAAGAACCAAAGCTCCCCTCAGAAGAACCACGTCTCCCATCAGAAGAACTACAGATTCCCACAGAAGAACCACAGCTCCCCTCATTAGAACCACAGCTCCCCTCACGGCAACCACAGGTCCCCTCAGAAGAACCCCAGCTCCCCTCAGAAGATTCCCCAGCTCCCCTCAGAAGAACTACAGCTCCCCTCAGAAGAACCACAGCTCCCCTCAGAAGAACCACAGCTCCCCTCAGGAGAACCACATATCCCGTCAAAAGAACCACAGCTCCCCCTCAGAAGAACCACTGTTCCTCTCAGAAGAACCACAGCTCCCTCAGGAGAACCACAGCTGCCTCAGATTAACCAAAGCTCCCCTCAGAAACACCACAGCTTCCCTCAAAAGAACCACAGCTCCCCTCAGAAGAGCTACAGCTCCCCTCAGAAGAACCACAGCTCCTTCAGGAAAACCACAGCTCCATCTGAATAACCAAAGCTCCATTCAGAAGAATCACAACTCCCCTCAGAAGAACCACAGCTCCCCTCAGAATAACCACAGCTCTTTCAGGGAAACCACAGCTCTTTCAGGGAAACCAAAGCTCCCCTCAGAAGAATCACAGCTCCCCTCAGAAGAACCACAGCTCCCCTCATAAGAACCACAGCTCCCATCAGAAGAATTACAGCTCCCCTCAAAAGAACCACAGCTCCTCTCAGGGGAACAGCAGCTCCCCTCAGGGGAACCACAGCTCCCCTCAGGGGAACCACAGCTCCCCTCAGAAGAACCATAGCTCCCCTCAGAAGAACCAAAGCTCCCCTCAGGGGAACCACAGCTCCCCTCAGGGGAACCACAGTTTCCCTCAGAAGAACCACAGCTCCCCTCAGAAGAACCACAGCTCCCCTCAGAAGAACCACAGCTCCCCTCAGAAGAACCACAGCTCCTCTCAGGGGAACCACAACTCCCCTCAGAAGAACCACAGCTCCCCTCAGGGGAACCACAGCTCCCCTCAGGGGAACCACAGCTCCCCTCAGGGGAACCACAGCTCCCCTAAGAAGAACAACAGCTCCCCTCAGGGAAACCACAGCTCCCCTCAGAAGAACCACAGCATCCACAGGGGAACCACAGCTCCCCTCAGGGGAACAACAGTTCCCCTCAGAAGAATCACAGCTCCCCTCAGAAGAATCACAGTTCCCCTCACAAGAATCACAGCTCCCCTCAGAAGAACCACAGCTCCCTCAGGAGAACCACAGCTCCCTCAGAAGAACCAAAGCTCCCCTCAGAAGAACTACGTCGTCCCTCAGAAGAACTACAGATTCCCTCAGAAGAACCACAGCTCCCCTCAGAAGAACCACAGCTCCCCTCAGGGCAACCACAGCTCCCCTCAGAAGAACCCCAGCTCCCCTCAGACGATTCCCCAGCTCCCCTCAGAAGAACTACAGCTCCCCTCAGAAGAACAACAGGTCCCCTCAGAAGAACCACAGCTCCCCTCAGAAGAACCACAGCTCCCCCTCAGAAGGACCACAGCTCCCCTCAGAAGAACCACTGTTCCTCTCAGAAGAACCACAGCTCCCTCAGGAGAACCACAGCTCCCTCAGATTAACCAAAGCTCCCCTCAGAAGCACCACAGCTCCCCTCAGAAGAACCACAGGTTCCCTCAGAAGAACTACAGCTCCCCTCAGAAGAACCACAGCTCCTTTAGGAAAACCACAGCTCCCTCAAAAAAACCAAAGCTCCCCTCAGAACCACCACAGATCCCATCAGAAGAACTACAGCTCCCGTCAAAAGAACCACAGCTCTTCTCAGGGGAACAGCAGCTCCACTCAGGGGAAGCACAGCTCCCCTCAGGGGAACCACAGCTGCCCTCAGAAGAACCATAGCTCCTCTCAGAAGAACCAAAGCTCGTCTCAGAAGAACCACAGCTCCACTCAGGAGAACCACAGCTCCCCACAGGGGAACCACAGCTCCCCTCAGAAGAACCCCAGCTCATATCAGAAGAACCACAGCTCCCCTCTGAAGAATTACATCTCCCCTCAGAAGAACCACAGCTCTCCTCAGAAGAACCACTGTTCCTCTCAGAAGAACCACAGCTCCCTCGGGAGAACCACAGCTCCCTCAGATTAACCAAAGCTCCCCTCAGAAGCACCACAGCTCCCCTCAAAAGAACCACAGCTCCCCTCAGAAGAACCACAGCTCCCCTCAGAAGAATCACAGCTCCCCCCAGAAGAACCACAGCTCCCCCAGGAGAACCACAGCTCCCTCATAAGAACCAAAGCTCCCCTCAGAAGAACCACGTCTCCGATCAGAAGAACTACAGATTCCCTCAGAAGAACCACAGCTCCCCTCAGAAGAACCACAGCTCCCCTCAGGGCAACCACAACTCCCTTCAGAAGAACCCCAGCTCATCTCAGAAGAACCACAGCTCCTCTCTGAAGAATTACATCTCCCCTCAGAAGAACCACAGCTCTCCTCAGAAGAACCACTGTTCCTCTCAGAAGAACCACAGCTCCCTCGGGAGAACCACAGCTCCCTCAGATTAACTAAAGCTCCCCTCAGAAGCCCCACAGCTCCCCTCAAAAGAACCACAGCTCCCCTCAGAAGAACCACAGCTCCCCTCAGAAGAACCACAGCTCTTTCAGGAAAACCACAGCTCCCTCAAAAAAAACAAAGCTCCCCTCAGAAGAACCACAGCTCCCCTCATAAAAACCACAGCTCCCATCAGAAGAACTACAGCTCCCCTCAAAAGAACCACAGCTCCTCTCTGGGGAACAGCAGCTCCCCTCAGGGGAACCACAGTTCCCTTCAGGGGAACCACAGCTCCCCTCAGAAGAGCCATAGCTCCCCTCAGAAGAACCACAGCTCCCCTCAGGGGAACCACAACTCCCCTCAGAAGAACCAATGCTCCCCTCAGGGGAAACACAGCTCCCCTCAGGGGAACCACAGCTCCCCTCAGAAGAACCATAGCTCCCCTCAGAAGAACAAAAGCTCGTCTCATGAGAACCACAGCTCCACTCAGGAGAACCACAGCTCCCCACAGGGGAACCACAGCTCCCCTCAGGGGAACCACAGCTCCCCTCAGAAGAACCACAGCTTCCCACAGGGGAACCACAGCTCCCTTCAGGGGAACCACAGTTCCCCTCAGAAGAATCACATCTCCCCTCAGAAGAACCACAGCTCCCCTCAGAAGAACCATAGCTCCCCTCAGAAGAACAAAAGCTCGTCTCAGGAGAACCACAGCTCCACTCAGGAGAACCACAGCTCCCCCAGGAGAACCACAGCTCCGTCAGAAGATTCAAAGCTCCCCTCAGAAGAACCACGTCTCCCATCAGAAGAACTACAGATTCCCTCAGAAGAACCACAGCTCCCCTCAGGGCAACCACAGCTCGCCTCAGAAGAACCCCAGCTCCCCTCAGAAGATTCCCCAGATCCCCTCAGAAGAACTACAGCTCCCCTCTTAAGCACCACAGCTCCCCCTCAAAAGAACCACAGCTCCCCTCATAAGAACTACAGCTCCCCTCAGAAGAACCACAGCTCCTTCAGGAAAATCACAGCTCCCTCAGAATAACCAAAGCTCCCCTCAGAAGAATTACAGCTCCCCTCAGAAGAACCACAGCTCCCCTCAGAAGAACCACAGCTCTTTCAGGAAATCCACAGCTCCCTCAAAAAAACCAAAGCTCCCCTCAGAAGAACCACAGCTCCCCTCATAAGAACCACAGCTCCCATCAGAAGAACTACAGCTCCCCTCAAAAGAACCACAGCTCCTCTCAGGGGAACAGCAGCTCCCCTCTGGGAAACCACAGCTCCCCTCAGGGGAACCACAGCTCCCTTCAGAAGAACCATAGCTCCCCTCAGAAGAACCAAAGCTCCCTTCAGGGGAACCACAGCTCCCCTCAGGGGAACCACAGTTCCCGTCAGAAGAACCACAACTCCCCTCGGAAGAACCACTGCTCCCCTCAGAAGAACCACAGCTCCCCTCAGAAGAACCACAGCTCCCCTCAGGGGAACCACAACTCCCCTCAGAAGAACCACAGCTCCCCTCAGGGAACCACAACTCCCCTCAGGGGAACCACAGCACCCCTTAGAAGAACAACAGCTACCCTCAGGGGAACCACAGCTCCCCTCAGAAGAACCACAGCTTCCACAGGGGAACAACAGCTCCCTTCAGGGGAATCACAGTTCCCCTCAGAGGAGTCACAGCTCCCCTCAGAAGAACCACAGTTCCCCTTAGAAGAATCACAGCTCCCCTCAGAAGAACCACAGCTCCCTCAGGAGAACCACAGCTCCCTCAGAAGAACCAAAGCTCCCCTCAGAAGAACAAAGTCTCCACTCAGAAGAACTACAGATTCCCTCAGAAAAACCACAGCTCCCCTCAGAAGAACCACAGCTCCCCTCAGAAGAACCAAGTCTCCCCTCAGAAGAACTACAGATTCCTTCAGAAGAACCACAGCTCCCCTCAGAAGAACCACAGCTCCCCTCAGGGCAACCACAGCTCCCATCAGAAGAACCACAGCTCCCCTCAGAAGAACCACAGCTCCCCTCAGAAGAACCACAGCTCCCCTCAGAAGAACCACTGTTCCTCTCAGAAGAACCACAGCTCCCTCAGGAGAACCACAGCTCCCTCAGATTAACCAAAGCTCCCCTCAGAAGCACCACAGCTCCACTCAGAAGAACCACATCTCCCCTCAAAACAACCACAGCTCTTTTAGGAAAACCACAGCTCCCTCAAAAAAACCAAAGCTCCCCTCAGAAGAACCACAGATCCCCTCAGAAGAACCACAGCTCCCCTTAGAAGAAACACTGTTCCTCTCAGAAGAACCACAGCTCCCTCAGGAGAACCACAGCTCCCTCAGATTAACCAAAGCTTCCCTCAGAAGATCTACAGCTCCCCTCAGAAGAACCACAGGTCCCCTCAGAAGAACCACAGCTCCCCTCAGAAGAACCACAGCTCCCCTCAGAAGAACCACAGCTCCCCTCAGAAGAACCACTGTTCCTCTCAGAAGAACCACAGCTCCTTCAGGAGAACCACAGCTCCCTCAGATTAACCAAAGCTCCCCTCAGAAGCACCACAGCTCCCCTCAGAAGATTCCCCAGCTCCTCTCAGAAGAACTACAGCTCCCCTCAGAAGAACCACAGCTCCCCTCAGAAGAACCGCAGCTCCCCTCAGAAGAACCACTGTTCATCTCAGAAGAACCACAGCTCCTTTCAGAAGAACCACTGTTCCTCTCAGAAGAACCACAGCCCCCTCAGGAGAACCACAGCTCCCTCAGAATAACCAAAGATCCCTTCAGAAGCACCACAGCTCCCCTCAGAAGAACCACAGCTTCCCTCATAGGAACTACAGCTCCCCTCAGAAGAACCACAGCTCCTTCAGGAAAACCACAGCTCCCTCAGAATAACCAAAGCTCCCCTCAGAAGAACCACAGCTCCCCTCAGAAGAACCACATCTGCCCTCAGAAGAACCACAGCTCTTTTAGGAAAACCACAGCTCCCTCAAAAAAAACCAAAGCTCCCCTCAGAAGAACCACAGATCCCATCAGAAGAACTACAGCTCCCCTCAAAAGAACCACAGCTCCTCTCAGGGGAACAGCAGCTCCCCTCAGGGGAACCACAGCTCCTCTCACTGGAACCACAGCTCCCCTCAGAAGAACCATAGCTCCCCTCAGAAGAACAAAAGCTCGTCTCATGAGAACCACAGCTCCACTCAGGAGAACCACAGCTCCCCACAGGGGAACCACAGCTCCCCTCAGGGGAACCACAGCTCCCCTCAGAAGAACCACAGCTTCCCACAGGGGAACCACAGCTCCCTTCAGGGGAACCATAGTTCCCCTCAGAAGAATCACATCTCCCCTCAGAAGAACCACAGCTCCCCTCAGAAGAACCATAGCTCCTTTCAGAAGAACAAAAGCTCGTCTCAGGAGAACCACAGCTCCACTCAGGAGAACCACAGCTCCCCCAGGAGAACCACAGCTCCGTCAGAAGATTCAAAGCTCCCCTCAGAAGAACCACGTCTCCCATCAAGAGGAACTACAGATTCCCTCAGAAGAACCACAACTCCCCTCAGGGCAGCCACAGCTCGCCTCAGAAGAACCCCAGCTTCCCTCAGATGATTCCCCAGATCCCCTCAGAAGAACTACAGCTCCCCTCTTAAGCACCACAGCTCCCCTCAAAAGAACCACAGCTCCCCTCATAAGAACTACAGCTCCCCTCAGAAGAACCACAGCTCCTTCAGGAAAATTACAGCTCCCTCAGAATAACCAAAGCTCCCCTCAGAAGAATTACAGCTCCCCTCAGAAGAACCACAGCTCCCCTCAGAAGAACCACAGCTCTTTCAGGAAAACCACAGCTCCCTCAAAAAAACCAAAGCTCCCTTCAGAAGAACCACAGCTCCCTCATAAGAACCACAGCTCCCATCAGAAGAACTACAGCACCCCTCAAAAGAACCACAGCTCCTCTCAGGGGAACAGCAGCTCCCCTCAGGGGAACCACAGCTCCCCTCAGGGGAACCACAGCTCCCCTCAGAAGAACCATAGCTCCCCTCAGAAGAACTAAAGCTCCCCTCAGAAGAATCACAGCTCCCCTCAGAAGAACCACAGCTCCCCTCATAAGAACCACAGCTCCCATCAGAAGAACTACATCTCCCCTCAAAAGAACCACAGCTCCTCTCAGGGGAACAGCAGCTCCCCTCAGGGGAACCACAGCTCCCCTCAGGGGAACCACAGCTCCCCTCAGAAGAACCATAGCTCCCCTCAGAAGAACCAAAGCTCCCCTCAGGGGAACCACAGCTCTCCTCAGGGGAACCACAGTTTCCCTCAGAAGAACCACAGCTCCCCTCAGAAGAACCACAGCTCCCCTCAGAAGAACCACAGCTCCCCTCAGAAGAACCACAGCTCCTCTCAGGGGAACCACAACTCCCCTCAGAAGAACCACAGCTCCCCTCAGGGGAACCACAGCTCCCCTCAGGGGAACCACAGCTCCCCTCAGGGGAACCACAGCTCCCCTAAGAAGAACAACAGCTCCCCTCAGGGAAACCACAGCTCCCCTCAGAAGAACCACAGCATCCACAGGGGAACCACAGCTCCCCTCAGGGGAACAACAGTTCCCCTCAGAAGAATCACAGCTCCCCTCAGAAGAATCACAGTTCCCCTCACAAGAATCACAGCTCCCCTCAGAAGAACCACAGCTCCCTCAGGAGAACCACAGCTCCCTCAGAAGAACCAAAGCTCCCCTCAGAAGAACTACGTCGTCCCTCAGAAGAACTACAGATTCCCTCAGAAGAACCACAGCTCCCCTCAGAAGAACCACAGCTCCCCTCAGGGCAACCACAGCTCCCCTCAGAAGAACCCCAGCTCCCCTCAGACGATTCCCCAGCTCCCCTCAGAAGAACTACAGCTCCCCTCAGAAGAACAACAGGTCCCCTCAGAAGAACCACAGCTCCCCTCAGAAGAACCACAGCTCCCCCTCAGAAGGACCACAGCTCCCCTCAGAAGAACCACTGTTCCTCTCAGAAGAACCACAGCTCCCTCAGGAGAACCACAGCTCCCTCAGATTAACAAAAGCTCCCCTCAGAAGCACCACAGCTCCCCTCAGAAGAACCACAGGTTCCCTCAGAAGAACTACAGCTCCCCTCAGAAGAACCACAGCTCCTTCAGGAAAACCACAGCTCCCTCAGAATAACCAAAGCTCCCCTCAGAAGAACCACAGCTCCCCTCAGAAGAACCACATCTCCCCTCAGAGGAACAACATCTCCTTTAGGAAAACCACAGCTCCCTCAAAAAAACCAAAGCTCCCCTCAGAACCACCACAGATCCCATCAGAAGAACTACAGCTCCCGTCAAAAGAACCACAGCTCTTCTCAGGGGAACAGCAGCTCCACTCAGGGGAAGCACAGCTCCCCTCAGGGGAACCACAGCTGCCCTCAGAAGAACCATAGCTCCCCTCAGAAGAACCAAAGCTCGTCTCAGAAGAACCACAGCTCCACTCAGGAGAACCACAGCTCCCCACAGGGGAACCACAGCTCCCCTCAGAAGAACCCCAGCTCATATCAGAAGAACCACAGCTCCCCTCTGAAGAATTACATCTCCCCTCAGAAGAACCACAGCTCTCCTCAGAAGAACCACTGTTCCTCTCAGAAGAACCACAGCTCCCTCGGGAGAACCACAGCTCCCTCAGATTAACCAAAGCTCCCCTCAGAAGCACCACAGCTCCCCTCAAAAGAACCACAGCTCCCCTCAGAAGAACCACAGCTCCCCTTAGAAGAATCACAGCTCCCCCCAGAAGAACCACAGCTCCCCCAGGAGAACCACAGCTCCCTCATAAGAACCAAAGCTCCCCTCAGAAGAAACACGTCTCCCATCAGAAGAACTACAGATTCCCTCAGAAGAACCACACCTCCCCTCAGAAGAACCACAGCTCCCCTCAGGGCAACCACAACTCCCTTCAGAAGAACCCCAGCTCATCTCAGAAGAACCACAGCTCCTCTCTGAAGAATTACATCTCCCCTCAGAAGAACCACAGCTCTCCTCAGAAGAACCACTGTTCCTCTCAGAAGAACCACAGCTCCCTCGGGAGAACCACAGCTCCCTCAGATTAACTAAAGCTCCCCTCAGAAGCCCCACAGCTCCCCTCAAAAGAACCACAGCTCCCCTCAGAAGAACCACAGCTCCCCTCAGAAGAACCATAGCTCCCCTCAGAAGAACCAAAGCTCCCCTCAGAAGAACCACTGTTCCTCTGAGAAGAACCACAGCTCCCTCAGGAGAACCACAGCTCCCTCAGATTAACCAAAGCTCCCCTCAGAAGCACCACAGCTCCCCTCAGAAGAACCACATCTCCCCTCAGAACAACCACAGCTCTTTTAGGAAAACCACAGCTCCCTCAAAAAAACCAAAGCTCCCCTCAGAAGAACCACAGATCCCCTCAGAAGAACCACAGCTCCCCTTAGAAGAAACACTGTTCCTCTCAGAAGAACCACAGCTCCCTCAGGAGAACCACAGCTCCCTCAGATTAACCAAAGCTTCCCTCAGAAGATCTACAGCTCCCCTCAGAAGAACCACAGGTCCCCTCAGAAGAACCACAGCTCCCCTCAGAAGAACCAGAGCTCCCCTCAGAAGAACCACAGCTCCCCTCAGAAGAACCACTGTTCCTCTCAGAAGAACCACAGCTCCCTCAGGAGAACCACAGCTCCCTCAGATTAAACAAAACTCCCCTAAGAAGCACCACAGCTCCCCTCAGAAGAACCACATCTCCCCTCAGAACAACCACAGCTCTTTTAGGAAAACCACAGCTCCCTCAAAAAAACCAAAGCTCCCCTCAGAAGAACCACAGATCCCCTCAGAAGAACCACAGCTCCCCTTAAAAGAAACACTGTTCCTCTCAGAAGAACCACAGCTCCCTCAGGAGAACCACAGCTCCATCAGATTAACCAAAGCTCCCCTCAGAAGAACTACAGCTCCCCTCAAAAGAACCACAGCTCCCCTCAGAAGAACCACAGCTCCCCTCAGAAGAACCACAGCTCCCCTCAGAAAAACCACATGTCCCCTCAGAAGAACCACAGATCCCCTCAGAAGAACCACTGTTCCTCTCAGAAGAGCCACAGCTCCCTCAGGAGAACCACAGCTCCCTCAGATTAACCAAAGCTCCCCTCAGAAGCACCACAGCTCCCCTCAAAAGAACCACAGCTCCCCTCAGAAGAACTACAGCTCCTCTCAGAAGAACCACAGCTCCCTCAGGAAAACCACAGCTCCTTCAAAAAAAGCAAAGCTCCCCTCAGAAGAACCACAGCTTCCCTCATAAGAACCACAGCTCCCCTCAGAAGAACCACAGCTCCCCTCAGAAGACCCACAGCTCTTTCAGGAAAACCACAGCTCCTTCAAAAAAAGCAAAGCTCCCCTCAGAAGAACCACAGCTCCCATCATAAGAACCACAGCTCCCATCAGAAGAACTACAGCTCCCCTCAAAAGAACCACAGCTCCTCTCAGGGGAACAGCAGCTCCCCTCAGGGGAACCACAGCTCCCCTCAGGGGAACCACTGCTCCCCTCAGAAGAACCATAGCTCCCCTCAGAAGAACCAAAGCTCCCCTCAAGGGAACCACAGCTCTCCTCAGGGGAACCACAGTTCCCCTCAGAAGAACCACAGCTCCCCTCAGAAGAACCACAGCTCTCCTCAGAAGAACCCACAGGTCCCCTCAGAAGAACCACAGCTCCCCTCAGGGGAACCACAACTCCCCTCAGAAGAACCACAGCTCCCCTCAGGGGAACCACAGCTCCCATCAGGGGAACCACAGCTCCCCTCAGAAGAACAACAGCTTCCCTCAGGGGAACCACAGCTCCCCTCAGAAGAACCACACCTTCCACAGGGGAACCACAGCTCCCTTCAATGGGAACCACAGTTCCCCTCAGAAGAATCACAGCTCCCCTCAGAAGAACCACAGTTCCCCTCAGAAGAATCACAGCTCCCCTCAGAAGAACCACAGCTCCCTCAGAAGAACCACGTCTCCCCTCAGAAGAACTACAGATTCCCTCAGAAGAACCACAGCTCCCCTCAGAAGAACTACAGCTCCCCTCAAAAGAACCACAGCTCCCCTCAGAAGAACCACAGCTCCCCTTAGAAGAAACACTGTTCCTCTCAGAAGAACCACAGCTCCCTCAGGAGAACCACAGCTCCCTCAGATTAACCAAAGCTTCCCTCAGAAGAACTACAGCTCCCCTCAGAAGAACCACAGCTCCTTCAGGAACACCACAGCTCCCTCAGAATAACCAAAGCTCCCCTCAGAAGAACCACAGCTCCCCTCAGAAGAACCACATCTCCCCTCAGAACAACCACAGCTCTTTTAGGAAAACCACAGCTCCCTCAAAAAACCAAAGCTCCCCTCAGAAGAACCACAGATCCCATCAGAAGAACTACAGCTCCCCTCAAAAGAACCAAAGCTCCTCTCAGGGGAACAACAGCTCCCCTCAGGGGAACCAAAGCTCCCCTCAGGGGAACCACAGCTCCCCTCAATGGAACCACAGCTCCCCCTCAGAAGAACCATAGCTCCCCTCAGAAGAACCAAAGCTCGTCTCAGGAGAACCACAGCTCCACTCAGCAGAACCACAGCTCCCCACGGGGGAACCACAGCTCCCCTCAGGGGAACCACAGCTCCCCTCAGAAGAACCACAGCTCCCCACAGGGGAACTACAGCTACCTTCAGGGGAACCACAGTTCCCCTCAGAAGAATCACAGCTCCTCTCAGAAGAACCACAGCTCCCCTCAGAAGAATCACAGCTCCCCTCAGAAGAACCACAGCTCCCCCAGGAGAACCACAGCTCCCTCAGAAGAACCAAAGCTCCCCTCAGAAGAACCACGTCTCACATCAGAAGAACTACAGCTTCCCTCAGAAGAACCACAGCTCCCCTCAGAAGAACCACAGCTCCCCTCAGGGCAACCACATCTCCCCTCAAAAAAACCCCAGCTCCCCTCAGAAGATTCCCCAGCTCCCCTCAGAAGAACTACAGCTCCCCTCAGAAGAACCACAGCTCCCCTCAGAAAAACCACAGCTCCCCTCAGAAGAACCACATCTCCCCTCAGAAGAACCACAGCTCCCCTCAGAAGAACCACTGATCCTCTCAGAAGAACCACAGCTCCCTCAGGAGAACCACAGCTCCCTCAGAAGAACCACAGCTCCCCTCAGAAGAACCACAGCTCCCCTCAGAAAAACCACAGCTCCCCTCAGAAGAACCACATCTCTCCTCAAAAGAACCACAGCTCCCCTCAGAAGAACTACAGCTCCCCTCAGAAGAACCAAAGCACCTTCAGGAAAACCACAGCTCCCCTCAGAAGAACCACAGCTCCTTTCAGAAGAACCACAGCTCCCCTCAGAAGAACCACAGGTCTTTCAGGAAAACCACAGCTCCCTCAAAAAAAAACAAAGCTCCCCTCAGAAGAACCACAGCTCCCCTCATAAGAACCACAGCTCCCGTCAGAAGAGCTACAACTCCCCTCAAAAGAACCACAGCTCCTCTCAGGGGAACAGCAGCTCCCCTCAGGGGAACCACAGCTCCCCTCAGGGGAACCACAGCTCCCCTCAGAAGAACCATAGCTCCCCTCAGAAGAACCAAAGCTCCCCTCAAGGGAACCACAGCTCCCCTCAGGGGAACCACAGTTCCCCTCAGAAGAACCACAGCTCCCCTCAGAAGAACCACAGCTCTCCTCAGAAGAACCACAGGTCCCCTCAGAAGAACCACAGCTCCCCTCAGGGGAACCACAACTCCCCTCAGAAGAACCACAGCTGCCCTCAGGGGAACCACAGCTCCCATCAGAGGAACCACAGCTCCCCTCAGAAGAACAACAGCTTCCCTCAGGGGAACCACAGCTCCCCTCAGAAGAACCACACCTTCCACAGGGGAACCACAGCTCCCTTCAATGGGAACCACAGTTCCCCTCAGAAGAATCACAGCTCCCCTCAGAAGAACCACAGTTCCCCTCAGAAGAATCACAGCTCCCCTCAGAAGAACCACAGCTCCCTCAGGAGAACCACAGCTCCCTCAGAAGAACCAAAGCTCCCCTCCGAAGAACCACGTCTCCCCTCAGAAGAACTACAGATTCCCTCAGAAGAAAAACAGCTCCCCTCAGAAGAACCACAGCTCCCCTCAGGGCAACCACAGCTCCCCTCAGAAGAACCCCAGCTCCCCTCAGAAGACTCCCCAGCTCCCCTCAGAAGAACTACAGCTCCCCTCAGAAGAACCACAGCTCCCCTCAGAAGAACCACAGCTCCCCTCAGAAAAACCACATCTGCCCTCAGAAGAACCACAGATCCCCTCAGAAGAACCACTGTTCCTCTCAGAAGAGCCACAGCTCCCTCAGGAGAACCACAGCTCCCTCAGATTAACCAAAGCTCCCCTCAGAAGCACCACAGCTCCCCTCAAAAGAACCACAGCTCCCCTAAGAAGAACTACAGCTCCTCTCAGAAGAACCACAGCTCCCTCAGGAAAACCACAGCTCCTTCAAAAAAAGCAAAGCTCCCCTCAGAAGAACCACAGCTCCCCTCATAAGAACCACAGCTCCCCTCAGAAGAACCACAGCTCCCCTCAGAAGACCCACAGCTCTTTCAGGAAAACCACAGCTCCTTCAAAAAAAGCAAAGCTCCCCTCAGAAGAATCACAGCTCCCCTCATAAGAACCACAGCTCCCATCAGAAGAACTACAGCTCCCCTCAAAAGAACCACAGCTCCTCTCAGGGGAACAGCAGCTCCCCTCAGGGGAACCACAGCTCCCCTCAGGGGAACCACTGCTCCCCTCAGAAGAACCATAGCTCCCCTCAGAAGAACCAAAGCTCCCCTCAAGGGAACCACAGCTCTCCTCAGGGGAACCACAGTTCCCCTCAGAAGAACCACAGCTCCCCTTAGAAGAACCACAGCTCTCCTCAGAAGAACCACAGGTCCCCTCAGAAGAACCACAGCTCCCCTCAGGGGAACCACAACTCCCCTCAGAAGAACCACAGCTCCCCTCAGGGGAACCACAGCTCCCATCAGGGGAACCACAGCTCCCCTCAGAAGAACAACAGCTTCCCTCAGGGGAACCACAGCTCCCCTCAGAAGAACCACACCTTCCACAGGGGAACCACAGCTCCCTTCAATGGGAACCACAGTTCCCCTCAGAAGAATCACAGCTCCCCTCAGAAGAACCACAGTTCCCCTCAGAAGAATCACAGCTCCCCTCAGAAGAACCACTGCTCCCTCAGAAAAACCACGTCTCCCCTCAGAAGAACTACAGATTCCCTCAGAAGAACCACAGCTCCCCTCAGAAGAACCACAGCTCCCCTCAGGGCAACCACAGCTCCCCTCAGAAGAACCCCAGCTCCCCTCAGAAGATTCCCCAGCTCCCCTCAGAAGAACTACAGCTCCCCTCAGAAGAACCACAGCTCCCCTCAGAAGAACCACAGCTCCCCTCAGAAAAACCACATCTCCCCTCAGAAGAACCACAGATCCCCTCAGAAGAACCACTGTTCCTCTCAGTAGAACCACAGCTCCCTCAGGAGAACCACAGCTCCCTCAGATTAACCAAAGCTCCCCTCAGAAGCACCACAGCTCCCCTCAAAAGAACCACAGCTCCCCTCAGAAGAACTACAGCTCCTCTCAGAAGAACCACAGCTCCCTCAGGAAAACCACAGCTCCCTCAGAATAACCAAAGCTCCCCTCAGAAGAATCACAGCTCCCCTCAGAAGAACCACAGCTCCCCTCAGAAGACCCACAGCTCTTTCAGGAAAACCACAGCTCCTTCATAAAAACCAAAGCTCCCCTCAGAAGAACCACAGCTCCCCTCATAAGAACCACAGCTCCCATCAGAAGAACTACAGCTCCCCTCAAAAGAACCACAGCTCCTCTCAGGGGAACAGCAGCTCCCCTCAGGGGAACCACAGCTCCCCTCAGGGGAACCACTGCTCCCCTCAGAAGAACCATAGCTCCCCTCAGAAGAACCAAAGCTCCCCTCAGGAGAACCAAAGCTCCCCTTAGGGGAACCACAGTTTCCCTCAGAAGAACCACAGCTCCCCTCAGAAGAACCACAGCTCCCCTCAGAAGAACCACTGTTCCTCTCAGAAGAACCACAGCTTCCTCAGGAGAACCACAGCTCCCTCAGATTAACCAAAGCTCCCCTCAAAAGCACCACAGCTCCCCACAAAAGAACCACAGCTCCCCTCAGAAGAACTACAGCTCCCCTCAGAAGAACCACTGCACCTTCAGGAAAACCACAGCACCCTCAGAATAACCAAAGCTCCCCTCAGAAGAATCACAGCTCCCCACAGAAGAACCACAGCTCCCCTCAGAAGAACCACAGCTCTTTCAGGAAAACCACAGCTCCCTCAAAAAAACCAAAGCTCCCCTCAGAAGAACCACAGCTCCCCTCATAAGAACCACAGCTCCCATCAGAAGAGCTACAACTCCCCTCAAAAGAACCACAGCTCCTCTCAGGGGAACAGCAGCTCCCCTCAGGGGAACCACAGCTCCCCTCAGGGGAACCACAGCTCCCCTCAGGGGAACCACAGCTCCCCTCAGAAGAACCATAGCTCCCCTCAGAAGAACCATAGCTCCCCTCAGGGGAACCACAGCTCCCCTCAGGGGAACCACAGTTCCCCTCAGAAGAACCACAGCTCCGCTCAGAAGAACCACAGCTCCCCTCAGAAGAACCACAGGTCCCCTCAGAAGAACCACAGCTCCCCTCAGGGGAACCACAACTCCCCTTAGAAGAACCACAGCTCCCCCAGGGGAACCACAGCTACCCTCAGGGGAACCACAGCTCCCCTCAGAAGAACAACAGATCCCCTCAGGGGAACCACAGCTCCCCTCAGAAGAACCACAGCTTCCACAGGGGAACCACAACTCCCTTCAATGGGAACCACAGTTCCCCTCAGAAGAACCACAGCTTCCACAGGGGAACCACAGCTCCCTTCAATGGGAACCACAGTTCCCCTCAGAAGAATCACATCTTTCCTCAGAAGAACCACAGTTCCCCTCAGAAGAATCACAGCTCCCCTCAGACGAACCACAGCACCCTCAGGAGAACCACAGCTCCCTCAGAAGAACCAAAGTTCCCCTCAGAAGAACCACGTCTCCCCTCAGAAGAACTACAGCTCCCCTCAGAACAACCACAGCTCCTCTCAGAAGAACCACAGCTCTCCTCAGAAAAACCACATCTCCCCTCAGAAGAACCACAGATCCCCTCATAAGAACCACAGCTCCCATCAGAAGAACTACCGCTCTCCTCAAAAGAACCACAGCTCCTCTCAGGGGAACAGCAGCTCCCCTCTGGGAAACCACAGCTCCCCTCAGGGGAACCACATCTCCCCTCAGAAGAACAATAGCTCCCCTCAGAAGAACCAAAGCTCCCCTCAGGGGAACCACAGCTCCCCTCAGGGGAACCACAGTTCCCCTCAGAAGAACCACAACTCCCCTCTGAAGAACCACTGCTCCCCTCAGAAGAACCACAGCTCCCCTCAGAAGAACCACAGCTCCCCTCAGGGGAACCACAACTCCCCTCAGAAGAACCAAAGCTCCCCTCAAAAGAACCACAGCTCCCCTCTGAAGAACTACAGGTCCCCTCAGAAGAACAACAGCTCCCCTCAGGGGAACCACAGCTTCCCTCAGAAGAACCACAGCTTCCACAGGGGAACCACAGCTCCCTTCAGGGAAACACAGTTCTCCTCAGAGGAGTCACAGCTCACCTCAGAAGAACCACAGTTCCCCTTAGAAGAATCACAGCTCCCCTCAGAACAACCGAAGCTCCCCTCATAAGAACCAAGTCTCCACTCAGAAGAACTACAGATTCCCTCAGAAGAACCACAGCTCCCCTCAGAAGAACCACAGCTCCCCTCAGAAGAACCAAGTCTCCCCTCAGAAGAACTACAGATTCCCTCAAAAGAACCACAGCTCCCCTCAGAAGAACCACAGCTCCCCTCAGGGCAACCACAGCTCCCCTCAGAAGAACCACAGCTCCCCTTAGAAGAACCACAGCTCCCCTCAGAAGAACCACAGCTCCCCTCAGAAGAACCACAGCTCCCCTCAGAAGAACCACTGTTCCTCTCAGAAGAACCACAGCTCCCTCAGGAGAACCACAGCTCCCTCAGATTAACCAAAGCTCCCCTCAGAAGCACCACAGCTCCCCTCGGAAGATTCCCCAGCTCCCCTCAGAAAAACTACAGCTCCCCTCAAAAGAACCACAGCTCCCCTCAGAAGAACCACAGCTCCCATCAGAAGAAACACTGTTCCTCTCAGAAGAACCACAGCTCCCTCAGGAGAACCACAGCTCCCTCAGATTAACCAAAGCTTCCCTCAGAAGAACTACAGCTCCCCTCAGAAGAACCACAGCTCCTTCAGGAAAACCACAGCTCCCTCAGAATAACCAAAACTCCCCTCAGAAGAACCACAGCTCCCTCAAAAAAACCAAAGCTCCCCTCAGAAGAACCACAGATCCCATCAGAAGAACTACAGCTCCCCTCAAAAGAACCGCAGCTCCTCTCAGGGGAACAACAGCTCCCCTCAGGGGAACCACAGCTCCCTTCAGGGGAACCACAGCTCCCCCTCAGAAGAACCATAGCTCCCTCTCAGAAGAACCAAAGCTCGTCTCAGGAGAACCACAGCTCCACTCAGCAGAACCACAGCTCCCCACGGGGGAACCACAGCTCCCCTCAGGGGAACCACAGCTCCCCTCAGAAGAATCACAGCTCCTCTCAGAAGAACCACAGCTCCCCTCAGAAGAATCACAGCTCCCCTCAGAAGAACCACAGCTCCCCCAGGAGAACCACAGCTCCCTCAGAAGAACCAAAGCTCCCCTCAGCAGAACCACGTCTCCCATCAGAAGAACTACAGATTCCCTCAGAAGAACCACAGCTCCCCTCAGAAGAACCACAGCTCCCCTCAGGGCAACCACAGCTCCCCTCAGAAGAACCCCATCTCCCCTCAGAAGATTCCCCAGCTCCCCTCAGAAGAACTACAGCTCCTCTCAGAAGAACGACAGCTCCCCTCAGAAGAACCACAGCTCCCATCAGAAGAACCACATCACCCCTCAGAAGAACCACAGCTCCCCTCAGAAGAACCACTGTTCCTCTCAGAAGAACCACAGTCCCCTCAGGAGAACCACAGCTCCCTCAGATTAACCAAAGCTCCCCTCAGAAGCACCACAGCTCCCCTCAAAAGAACCACAGCTCCCCTCAGAAGAACTACAGCTCCCCTCAGAAGAACCACAGCACCTTCAGGAAAACCACAGCTCCCTCAGAATAACCAAAACTCCCCTCAGAAGAATCACAGCTCCCCTCAGAAGAACCACAGCTCCCCTCAGAAGAACCACAGGTCTTTCAGGAAAACCACAGCTCCCTCAAAAAAACCAAAGCTCCCCTCAGACGAACCACAACTCCCCTCATAAGAAGCACAGCTCCCGTCAGAAGAGCTACAACTCCCCTCAAAAGAACCACAGCTCCTCTCAGGGGAACAGCAGCTCCCCTCAGGGGAACCACAGCTCCCCTCAGGGGAACCACAGCTCCCCTCAGAAGAACTATAGCTCCCCTCAGAAGAACCAAAGCTCCCCTCAAGGGAACCACAGCTCCCCTCAGGGGAACCACAGTTCCCCTCAGAAGAACCACAGCTCCCCTCAGAAGAACCACAGGTCCCCTCAGAAGAACCACAGCTCCCCTCAGGGGAACCACAACTCCCCTCAGAAGAACCACAGCTCCCATCAGGGGAACCACAGCTCCCCTCAGGGGAACCACAGCTCCCCTCAGAAGAACCAAAGCTCCCCTCAAGGGAACCACAGCTCTCCTCAGGGGAACCACAGTTCCCCTCAGAAGAACCACAGCTCCCCTTTAGAAGAACCACAGCTCTCCTCAGAAGAACCACAGGTCCCCTCAGAAGAACCACAGCTCCCCTCAGGGGAACCACAACTCCCCTCAGAAGAATCACAGCTCCCCTCAGGGGAACCACAGCTCCCATCAGGGGAACCACAGCTCCCCTCAGAAGAACAACAGCTTCTCTCAGGGGAACCACAGCTCCCCTCAGAAGAACCACACCTTCCACAGGGGAACCACAGCTCCCTTCAATGGGAACCACAGTTCCCCTCAGAAGAATCACAGCTCCCCTCAGAAGAACCACAGTTCCCCTCAGAAGAATCACAGCTCCCCTCAGAAGAACCACAGTTTCCTCAGGAGAACCACAGCTCCCTCAGAAGAACCAAAGCTCCCCTCAGAAGAACCACGTCTCCCCTCAGAAGAACTACAGATTCCCTCAGAAGAACCACAGCTCCCCTCAGAAGAACCACAGCTCCCCTCAGGGCAACCACAACTCCCCTCAGAAGAACCCCAGCTCCCCTCAGAAGATTCCCCAGCTCCCCTCAGAAGAACTACAGCTCCCCTCAGAAGAACCACAGCTCCCCTCAGAAGAACCACAGCTCCCCTCAGAAAAACCACATCTCCCCTCAGAAGAACCACAGATCCCCTCAGAAGAACCACTGTTCCTCTCAGTAGAACCACAGCTCCTTCAGGAGAACCACAGCTCCCTCAGATTAACCAAAGCTCCCCTCAGAAGCACCACAGCTCCCCTCAAAAGAACCACAGCTCCCCTCAGAAGAACTACAGCTCCTCTCAGAAGAACCACAGCTCCCTCAGGAAAACCACAGCTCCCTCAGAATAACCAAAGCTCCCCTCAGAAGAGTCACAGCTCCCCTCAGAAGAACCACAGCTCCCCTCAGAAGACCCATAGCTCTTTCAGGAAAAACCACAGCTCCTTCAAAAAAACCAAAGCTCCCCTCAGAAGAACCACAGCTCCCCTCATAAGAACCACAGCTCCCATCAGAAGAACTACAGCTCCCCTCAAAAGAACCACAGCTCCTCTCAGGGGAACAGCAGCTCCCCTCAGGGGGACCACAGCTCCCCTCAGGGGAACCACTGCTCCCCTAAGAAGAACCATAGCTCCCCTCAGAAGAACCAAAGCTCCCCTCAGGAGAACCAAAGCTCCCCTTAGGGGAACCACAGTTTCCCTCAGAAGAACCACAGCTCCCCTCAGAAGAACCACAGCTCCCCTCAGAAGAACCACTGTTCCTCTCAGAAGAACCACAGCTTCCTCAGGAGAACCACAGCTCCCTCAGATTAACCAAAGCTCCCTTCAGAAGCACCACAGCTCCCCACAAAAGAACCACAGCTCCCCTCAGAAGAACTACAGCTCCCCTAAGAAGAACCACTGCACCTTCAGGAAAACCACAGCACCCTCAGAATAACCAAAGCTCCCCTCAGAAGAATCACAGCTCCCCTCAGAAGAACCACAGCTCCCCTCAGAAGAACCACAGCTCTTTCAGGAAAACCACAGCTCCCTCAAAAAAACCAAAGCTCCCCTCAGAAGAACCACAGCTCCCCTCATAAGAACCACAGCTCCCATCAGAAGAGCTACAACTCCCCTCAAAAGAACCACAGCTCCTCTCAGGGGAACAGCAGCTCCCCTCAGGGGAACCACAGCTCCCCTCAGGGGAACCACAGCTCCCCTCAGAAGAACCATAGCTCCCCTCAGAAGAACCATAGCTCCCCTCAGGGGAACCACAGCTCCTCTCAGGGGAACCACAGTTCCCCTCAGAAGAACCACAGCTCCGCTCAGAAGAACCACAGCTCCCCTCAGAAGAACCACAGGTCCCCTCAGAAGAACCACAGCTCCCCTCAGGGGAACCACAACTCCCCTCAGAAGAACCACAGCTCCCCTCAGGGGAACCACAGCTACCCTCAGGGGAACCACAGCTCCCCTCAGAAGAACAACAGCTCCCCTCAGGGGAACCACAGCTCCCCTCAGAAGAACCACAGCTTCCACAGGGGAACCACAGCTCCCTTCAATGGGAACCACAGTTCTCCTCAGAAGAACCACAGCTTCCACAGGGGAACCACAGCTCCCTTCAATGGGAACCACAGTTCCCCTCAGAAGAATCACATCTCCCCTCAGAAGAAATACAGTTCCCCTCAGAAGAATCACAGCTCCCCTCAGAAGAACCACAGCACCCTCAGGAGAACCACAGCTCCCTCAGAAGAACCAAAGTTCCCCTCAGAAGAACCCCAGCTCCCCTCAGAAGATTCCCCAGCTCCCCTCAGAAGAACTACAGCTCCCCTCAGAACAACCACAGCTCCTCTCAGAAGAACCACAGCTCTCCTCAGAAAAACCACATCTCCCCTCAGAAGAACCACAGATCCCCTCAGAAGAACCACTGTTCCTCTCAGAAGAACCACAGCTCCCTCAGGAGAACCACAGCTCCCTCAGATTAACCAAATCTCCCCTCAGAAGCACCACAGCTCCCCTCAAAAGAACCACAGCTCCCCTCAGAAGAACTACAGCTCCCCTCAGAAGAACCACAGCTCCCTCAGGAAAACCACAGCTCCCTCAAAATAACCAAAGCTCCCCTCAGAAGAATTACAGCTCCCCTCAGAAGAACCACAGCTCCCCTCAGAAGAACCACAGCTCTTTCAGGAAAACCACAGCTCCCTCAAAAAAACCAAAGCTCCCCTCAGAAGAACCACAGATCCCCTCATAAGAACCACAGCTCCCATCAGAAGAACTACCGCTCTCCTCAAAAGAACCACAGCTCCTCTCAGGGGAACAGCAGCTCCCCTCTGGGAAACCACAGCTCCCCTCAGGGGAACCACAGCTCCCCTCAGAAGAACCATAGCTCCCCTCAGAAGAACCAAAGCTCCCCTCAGGGGAACCACAGCTCCCCTCAGGGGAACCACAGTTCCCCTCAGAAGAACCACAACTCCCCTCTGAAGAACCACTGCTCCCCTCAGAAGAACCATAGCTCCCCTCAGAAGAACCAAAGCTCCCCTCAGGAGAACCAAAGCTCCCCTTAGGGGAACCACAGTTTCCCTCAGAAGAACCACAGCTCCCCTCAAAAGAACCACAGCTCCTCTCAGGGGAACAGCAGCTCCCATCTGGGAAACCACAGCTCCCCTCAGGGGAACCACAGCTCCCCTCAGAAGAACCATAGCTCCCCTCAGAAGAACCAAAGCTCCCCTCAGGGGAACCACAGCTCCCCTCAGGGGAACCACAGTTCCCCTCAGAAGAGCCACAACTCCCCTCTGAAGAACCACTGCTCCCCTCAGAAGAACCACAGCTCCCCTCAGAAGAACCACAGCTCCCCTCAGGGGAACCACAACTCCCCTCAGAAGAACCACAGCTCCCCTCAAAAGAACCACAGCTCCCCTCTGAAGAACTACAGGTCCCCTCAGAAGAACAACAGCTCCCCTCAGGGGAACCACAGCTCCCCTCAGAAGAACCACAGCTTCCACAGGGGAACCACAGCTCCCTTCAGGGAAACACAGTTCTCCTCAGAGGAGTCACAGCTCCCCTCAGAAGAACCACAGTTCCCCTTAGAAGAATCACAGCTCCCCTCAGAACAACCGAAGCTCCCCTCAGAAGAACCAAGTCTCCACTCAGAAGAACTACAGATTCCCTCAGAAGAACCACAGCTCCCCTCAGAAGAACCACAGCTCCCCTCAGAAGAAAATGGTCTCCCCTCAGAAGAACTACAGATTCCCTCAGAAGAACCACAGCTCCCCTCAGAAGAACCACAGCTCCCCTCAGGGCAACCACAGCTCCCCTCAGAAGAACCACAGCTCCCCTCAGAAGAACCACAGCTCCCCTCAGAAGAACCACAGCTCCCCTCAGAAGAACCACTGTTCCTCTCAGAAGAACCACAGCTCCCTCAGGAGAACCACAGCTCCCTCAGATTAACCAAAGCTCCCCTCAGAAGCACCACAGCTCCCCTTGGAAGATTCCCCAGCTCCCCTCAGAAAAACTACAGCTCCCCTCAAAAGAACCACAGCTCCCCTCAGAAGAACCACAGCTCCCATCAGAAGAAACACTGTTCCTCTCAGAAGAACCACAGCTCCCTCAGGAGAACCACAGCTCCCTCAGATTAACCAAAGCTTTCCTCAGAAGAACTACAGCTCCCCTCAGAAGAACCACAGCTCCTTCAGGAAAACCACAGCTCCCTCAGAATAACCAAAACTCTCCTCAGAAGAACCACAGCTCCCTCAAAAAAACCAAAGCTCCCCTCAGAAGAACCACAGATCCCATCAGAAGAACTACAGCTCCCCTCAAAAGAACCGCAGCTCCTCTCAGGGGAACAACAGCTCCCCTCAGGGGAACCACAGCTCCCCTCAGGGGAACCACAGCTCCCCCTCAGAAGAACCATAGCTCCCCCTCAGAAGAACCAAAACTCGTCTCAGGAGAACCACAGCTCCACTCAGCAGAACCACAGCTCCCCACGAGGGAACCACAGCTCCCCTCAAGGGAACCACAGCTCCCCTCAGAAGAATCACAGCTCCTCTCAGAAGAACCACAGCTCCCCTCAGAAGAATCACAGCTCCCCTCAGAAGAACCACAGCTCCCCCAGGAGAACCACAGCTCCCTCAGAAGAACCAAAGCTCCCCTCAGAAGAACCACGTCTCCCATCAGAAGAACTACAGATTCCCTCAGAAGAACCACAGCTCCCCTCAGAAGAACCACAGCTCCCCTCAGGGCAACCACAGCTCCCCTCAGAAGAACCCCAGCTCCCCTCAGAAGATTCCCCAGCTCCCCTCAGAAGAACTAAAGCTCCCCTCAGAAGAACGACAGCTCCCCTCAGAAGAACCACAGCTCCCATCAGAAGAACCACATCACCCCTCAGAAGAACCACAGCTCCCCTCAGAAGAACCACTGTTCCTCTCAGAAGAACCACAGTCCCCTCAGGAGAACCACAGCTCCCTCAGATTAACCAAAGCTCCCCTCAGAAGCACCACAGCTCCCCTCAAAAGAACCACAGCTCCCCTCAGAAGAACTACAGCTCCACTCAGAAGAACCACAGCACCTTCAGGAAAACCACAGCTCCCTCAGGATAACCAAAACTCCCCTCAGAAGAATCACAGCTCCCCTCAGAAGAACCACAGCTCCCCTCAGAAGAACCACAGGTCTTTCAGGAAAACCACAGCTCCCTCAAAAAACCAAAGCTCCCCTCAGACGAACCACAACTCCCCTCATAAGAAGCACAGCTCCCGTCAGAAGAGCTACAACTCCCCTCAAAAGAACCACAGCTCCTCTCAGGGGAACAGCAGCTCCCCTCAGGGGAACCACAGCTCCCCTCAGAGGAACCACAGCTCCCCTCAGAAGAACTATAGCTCCCCTCAGAAGAACCAAAGCACCCCTCAAGGGAACCACAGCTCCCCTCAGGGGAACCACAGTTCCCCTCAGAAGAACCACAGCTCCCCTCAGAAGAACCACAGATCCCCTCAGAAGAACCACAGCTCCCCTCAGGGGAACCACAACTCCCCTCAGAAGAACCACAGCTCCCCTCAGGGGAACCACAGCTCCCCTCAGGGGAAACACAGCTCCCCTCAGAAGAACAACAGCTTCCCTCAGGGGAACCACAGCTCCCCTCAGAAGAACCACAGTTCCCCTTAGAAGAATCACAGCTCCCCTCAGAACAACCGAAGCTCCCCTCAGAAGAACCAAGTCTCCACTCAGAAGAACTACAGATTCCCTCAGAAGAACCACAGCTCCCCTCAGAAGAACCACAGCTCCCCTCAGAAGAAAATGGTCTCCCCTCAGAAGAACTACAGATTCCCTCAGAAGAACCACAGCTCCCCTCAGAAGAACCACAGCTCCCCTCAGGGCAACCACAGCTCCCCTCAGAAGAACCACAGCTCCCCTCAGAAGAACCACAGCTCCCCTCAGAAGAACCACAGCTCCCCTCAGAAGAACCACTGTTCCTCTCAGAAGAACCACAGCTCCCTCAGGAGAACCACAGCTCCCTCAGATTAACCAAAGCTCCCCTCAGAAGCACCACAGCTCCCCTTGGAAGATTCCCCAGCTCCCCTCAGAAAAACTACAGCTCCCCTCAAAAGAACCACAGCTCCCCTCAGAAGAACCACAGCTCCCATCAGAAGAAACACTGTTCCTCTCAGAAGAACCACAGCTCCCTCAGGAGAACCACAGCTCCCTCAGATTAACCAAAGCTTTCCTCAGAAGAACTACAGCTCCCCTCAGAAGAACCACAGCTCCTTCAGGAAAACCACAGCTCCCTCAGAATAACCAAAACTCTCCTCAGAAGAACCACAGCTCCCTCAAAAAAACCAAAGCTCCCCTCAGAAGAACCACAGATCCCATCAGAAGAACTACAGCTCCCCTCAAAAGAACCGCAGCTCCTCTCAGGGGAACAACAGCTCCCCTCAGGGGAACCACAGCTCCCCTCAGGGGAACCACAGCTCCCCCTCAGAAGAACCATAGCTCCCCCTCAGAAGAACCAAAACTCGTCTCAGGAGAACCACAGCTCCACTCAGCAGAACCACAGCTCCCCACGAGGGAACCACAGCTCCCCTCAAGGGAACCACAGCTCCCCTCAGAAGAATCACAGCTCCTCTCAGAAGAACCACAGCTCCCCTCAGAAGAATCACAGCTCCCCTCAGAAGAACCACAGCTCCCCCAGGAGAACCACAGCTCCCTCAGAAGAACCAAAGCTCCCCTCAGAAGAACCACGTCTCCCATCAGAAGAACTACAGATTCCCTCAGAAGAACCACAGCTCCCCTCAGAAGAACCACAGCTCCCCTCAGGGCAACCACAGCTCCCCTCAGAAGAACCCCAGCTCCCCTCAGAAGATTCCCCAGCTCCCCTCAGAAGAACTAAAGCTCCCCTCAGAAGAACGACAGCTCCCCTCAGAAGAACCACAGCTCCCATCAGAAGAACCACATCACCCCTCAGAAGAACCACAGCTCCCCTCAGAAGAACCACTGTTCCTCTCAGAAGAACCACAGTCCCCTCAGGAGAACCACAGCTCCCTCAGATTAACCAAAGCTCCCCTCAGAAGCACCACAGCTCCCCTCAAAAGAACCACAGCTCCCCTCAGAAGAACTACAGCTCCACTCAGAAGAACCACAGCACCTTCAGGAAAACCACAGCTCCCTCAGGATAACCAAAACTCCCCTCAGAAGAATCACAGCTCCCCTCAGAAGAACCACAGCTCCCCTCAGAAGAACCACAGGTCTTTCAGGAAAACCACAGCTCCCTCAAAAAACCAAAGCTCCCCTCAGACGAACCACAACTCCCCTCATAAGAAGCACAGCTCCCGTCAGAAGAGCTACAACTCCCCTCAAAAGAACCACAGCTCCTCTCAGGGGAACAGCAGCTCCCCTCAGGGGAACCACAGCTCCCCTCAGAGGAACCACAGCTCCCCTCAGAAGAACTATAGCTCCCCTCAGAAGAACCAAAGCACCCCTCAAGGGAACCACAGCTCCCCTCAGGGGAACCACAGTTCCCCTCAGAAGAACCACAGCTCCCCTCAGAAGAACCACAGATCCCCTCAGAAGAACCACAGCTCCCCTCAGGGGAACCACAACTCCCCTCAGAAGAACCACAGCTCCCCTCAGGGGAACCACAGCTCCCCTCAGGGGAAACACAGCTCCCCTCAGAAGAACAACAGCTTCCCTCAGGGGAACCACAGCTCCCCTCAGAAGAACCACAGCTTCCACAGGGGAACCACAGCTCCCTTCAATGGGAACCACAGTTCCCCTCAGAAGAATCACAACTCCCATCAGAAGAACCACAGTTCCCCTCAGAAGAATCACAGCTCCCCTCAGAAGAACCACAGCTCCCTCAGGAGAACCACAGCTCCCTCAGAAGAACCAAAGCTCCCCTCAGAAGAACCACGTCTCCCCTCAGAAGAACTACAGATTCCCTCAGAAGAACCACAGCTCCCCTCAGAAGAACCACAGCTCCACTCAGGGCAACCACAGCTCCCCTCAGAAGAACCCCATCTCCCCTCAGAAGATTCCCCAGCTCCCCTCAGAAGAACTACAGCTCCCCTCAAAAGAACCACAGCTCCCCTCAGAAGAACCACAGTTCCCCTCAGAAAAACCACATCTCCCCTCAGAAGAACCACAGATCCCCTCAGAAGAACCACTGTTCCTCTCACAAGAACCACAGCTCCCTCAGGAGAACCACAGCTCCCTCAGATTAACCAAAGCTCCCCTCAGAAGCACCACAGCTCCCCTCAAAAGAACCACAGCTCCCCACAGAAGAACTACAGCTCCCCTCAGAAGAACCACAGCTCCCTCAGGAAAACCACAGCTCCCTCAGAATAATCAAAGCTCCCCTCAGAAGAATCACAGCTCCCCTCAGAAGAACCACAGCTCCCCTCAGAAGACCCACAGCTCTTTCAGGAAAACCACAGCTCCTTCAAAAAAACCAAAGCTCCCCTCAGAAGAACCACAGCTCCCCTCATAAGAACCACAGCTCCCATCAGAAGAACTACAGCTCCCCTCAAAAGAACCACAGCTCCTCTCAGGGGAACCGCAGCTCCCCTCAGGGGAAACACAGCTCCCCTCAGGGGAACCACTGCTCCCCTCAGAAGAACCATAGCTCCCGTCAGAAGAACCAATGCTCCGCTCAGGGGAACCAGAGCTCCCCTTAGGGGAACCACAGTTTCCCTCAGAAGAACCACAGCTCCCCTCAGAAGAACCATAGCTCCCCTCAGGGGAACCACAGCTCCCCTCAGAAGAACCACAGCTCCCCTCAGGGGAACCACAACTCCCCTCAGAAGAACCACAGCTTCCACAGGGGAACCACAGCTCCCTTTAGGGGAACCACAGTTCCCCTCAGAAGAATCACAGCTCCCCTCAGAAGAACCACAGTTCCCCTCAGAAGAATCACAGCTCCCCTCAGAAGAACCATACCCAGCAAACAATTTTAGGTTGCCACAACATATCTGGAAAGTATTTGAAAGTATTGGAAACGTTTGTTTTATCGTATCAGATACGATATTGTGTGTGGACTTAAATAGGTTTCCAAAACTTATAACCAAGACATATGTATCTAACACTAATTTGAGATGTTGTGGCAACTTTACACTCCTAACATGAGTCATTCATAATCCATTCATACACCAATATGAATCTCTTATGAAAGGTTTGAGCCAATAATCTGAACCATTTTCACATCTTTGTGTTTAAAGTTAAGTTTCTTGAAATTAAATTATATTTTATATTATATTATTTTTATTATATTTTATATTATATTATTATTTTCAATTTAAATATTAAAACCAATTTAAGGGTAAAAAAAATCTAATAATTTATATTTCTTTTATTATTTACTAACAATTATAATTATTTACTAACGGAGAGAGGGGAGGCTGGACGGCGGAGAGTGGCGGACAGTGGCGGCGGTGGCGGATAGTGGCGGCGGGCGGACAGTGGCGGCGGGCGGACAGTGGCGGCGGCGGGCGGACAGTGGCGGCGGCGGGCGGACAGTGGCGGCGGGCGGACAGTGGCGGCGGTGGCGGATAGTGGCGGCGGGCGGACAGTGGCGGCGGGCGGACAGTGGCGGCGGTGGCGGATAGTGGCGGCGGGCGGACAGTGGCGGCGGTGGCGGATGGTGGCGGCGGGCGGGCGGACAGTGGCGGCGGGCGGGCGGACAGTGGCGGCGGGCGGACAGTGGCGGCTGTGGCGGATAGTGGCGGCGGGCGGACCGTGGCGGCTTTGGCGGCGGTGGTGGACAGTGGCGGCGGGCGGACAGTGGCGGCGGCGGGCGGACAGTGGCGGCGGCGGGCGGACAGTGGTGGCGGTGGGCGGACAGTGGTGGCGGCGGGCGGACAGTGGTGGCGGCGGGCGGACAGTGGCGGCGGTGGGCGGACAGTGGTGGCGGCGGGCGGACAGTGGAGGCGGCGGGCGGACAGTGGTGGCGGCGGGCGGACAGTGGTGGCGGCGGGCGGACAGTGGTGGCGGCGGGCGGACAGTGGTAGACAGTGGTGGCGGTGGCAGACAGTGGTGGCGGTGGCGGACAGTGGTGGCGGTGGCGGATAGTGGCAGCGGGCGGACAGTGGCGGCGGTGGCGGATAGTGGCGGCGGGCGGACAGTGGCGTCGGGCGGACAGTGGCGGCGGGCGGACAGTGGCGGCGGTGGCGGATAGTGGCGGCGGGCGGACAGGGTTGGCGGCGGGCGGACAGTGGCGGCGGTGGCGGATAGTGGTGGCGGGCGGACAGTGGCGGCGGGCAGACAGTGGCGGCGGGCGGACAGTGGCGGCTGTGGCGGATAGTGGCGGCGGCGGGCGGACAGTGGAGGCGGCGGGCGGACAGTGGAGGCGGCGGGCGGACAGTGGAGGCGGCGGGCGGACAGTGGTGGCGGCGGGCGGACAGTGGTGGCGGCGGGCGGACAGTGGTGGCGGCGGGCGGACAGTGGTGGCGGCGGGCGGACAGTGGTGGCGGTGGCGGACAGTGGCGGCGGTGGCGGACAGTGGCGGCGGTGGCGGACACTGGCGGCTGTGTCTGGCGGTGGTGGCGGGCGGTGGCGGGTGGCGGCGTCTGTGATGAGTGGTGGCGGCTGGCGGTGGTGGGTGGTGGTGGCGGCGGCGGCTGGTGGTGGAGGGTGGTGGCGGCGGTGGTGGTGGGTGGTGGTGGCGGCGGCGGCTGGTGGTGGTGGGTGGTGGTGGCGGCGGTGGTGGTGGGTGGTGGTGGCGGCGGCGGCTGGTGGTGGTGGGTGGTGGTGGCGGCGGTGGTGGTGGGTGGTGGTGGCGGCGGCGGCTGGTGGTGGTGGCGGCGGGTGGTGGGTGGTGGCGGGCGGTGGCGGGCGGTGGCGGGCGGCGGCGGCTGTGGTGGGTGGTGACGATCGGCGGTGGGGGGGGGGCTGGTGGCTTTTGGCGGTGGCGGCTTGCGGTGGCGACTGTGGCAACGGGCTGTGACGGCTGATAGCGGGCGGTGGTGGCGGCTGGTGGCAGGTGGTGGTGGCGGTGGTGGCGGCTGGTGGAGGCGGCTGGTGGTGGTGGCAGCTGGTGGCGGTGATGGCGGCTGGTGGTGGTGGTGGTGGTGGCGGCTGGTGGTGGTGGCAGCTGGTGGTGGTGGTGGTGGTGATGGCGGCTGGTGGCGGGCGGTGGCGGCTTGTGGCGGCTGGTGGTGGCGGCGGTGGTGGGTGGTGGTGGTGGGTGGTGGTGGCGGCTGTGGTGGGTGGTGGCGGTGGTGTCGGCGGCGGCTGTGGTGGGTGGTGGCGGCGGCGGCGGTGATGGGTGGTGGCGGCGGCGGTGGTGGTGGTGGCGGTGATGGGTGGTGGCGGCGGTGGTGGTGGCGGCGGCGGCGGCGGCTGGTGGTGGTGGGTGGTGGTGGTGGGTGGTGGCGGCGGGTGGCGGTGGTGGGTGGCGGTGGTGGGTGGCGGTGGCTGGTGGCGGCTGGTGGTGGGAGGTGGCGGCGGGTGGTTAGTGGCGGTGGTGGGTGGCGGTGTTTAGTGGCGGGTGGCGGCTGGTGGCGGCTGGTGGTGGGTGGCGGCTGGTGGTGGGTGGTGGCAGGTGGCGGCTGGTGGTGGGTGGTGGCGGGTGGCGGCTGGTTGTGGGTGGCGGCTGGTGGTGGGCGGCGGGTGGCGGCTGGTGGTGGGTGGCGGGTGGCGGCGGGTGGCGGCTGGTGGTGGGTGGTGGCAGGTGGCGGCTGGTGGTGGCTGGTGGCGGGTGGCGGCTGGTGGTGGGTGGTAGCGGCGGGTGGTGAGTGGCGGTGGTGGGTGGCGGTGGCTGGTGGCTGGTGGCGGGTGGTGGCGGGTGGCGGCTGGTGGTGGGTGGTGGCGGGTGGCGGCTGGTGGTGGGTGGTGGCGGGTGGCGGCTGGTGGTGGGTGGCGGCGGGTGGTGGGTGGTGGCGGCGGGTGGTGAGTGGCGGTGGAGGGTGGCGGCGGCTGGTGGTGGGTGGTGGCGGGTGGCGGCTGGTGGTGGGTGGTGGCGGGTGGCGGCTGGTGGTGGGTGGTGGGTGGTGGCGGGTGGCGGCTGGTGGTGGGTGGTGGCGGGTGGCGGCTGGTGGCGGGTGGCGGCTGGTGGCGGTGGGTGGCGGCGGGTGGCGGCTGGTGGTGGTGGCGGTGGGTGGCGGCGGGTGGCGGCGGGTGGCTGGTGGTGCGTGGTGGCGGGTGGCGGCTGGTGGTGGGTGGCGGCTGGTGGTGGGTGGTGGCGGGTGGCGGCTGGTGGTGGGTGGCGGCTGGTGGTGGGTGGTGGCGGGTGGCGGCTGGTGGTGGGCGGCGGGTGGTGGGTGGTGGCAGCGGGTGGTGAGTGGCGGTGGAGGGTGGCGACGGCTGGTGGTGGGTGGTGGCGGGTGGCGGCTGGTGGTGGGTGGTGGCGGGTGGCGGCTGGTGGTGGGTGGCGGCTGGTGGTGGGTGGCGGGTGGCGGCGGGTGGTGGGTGGCGGTGGGTGGCGGCGGGTGGCGGCTGGTGGCGGGTGGCGGCTGGTGGCGGGTGGCGGCTGGTGGTGGCGGGTGGCGGCTGGTGGTGGGTGGTGGCGGGTGGCGGCTGGTGGTGGGTGGCGGCAGGTGGTGGGTGGTGGCGGGTGGCGGCTGGTGGTGGGCGGCGGGTGGCGGCCAGCTGGGACACACCCTTCACCACTGAAGGTCTGAGAACAACTAACCATATGTCTCTCTCACCACCACCAGCCTAGTGTTGCCAGCTCGAGCTCTCAAAATGTTTCCTTCAAAGATTGTATATTATCTTTGAACAACAAGTTTGATTATCAAGGAAATAATGCATATATTATTGTCACATTAATACTGTGCAATATCTTATTACATTCCTGCTAAATAATTATAATTTGAAACAGGACAAAAAATCCAACATATATATAAAAACCAACATTAGAGATCACGAGGCCTAGGCCTCGCCTGTGACCACACATCCTGCCTCCCTGGCCTGCTACACTCACACACCTCACACTCTTAACTCTCTCATAATCACTCTCACTCTCTTACTCTGTCACTCTTACTCTCTGTCACTCTTACTCTCTGTCACTCTTACTCTCTGTCACTCTTACTCTCTGTCACTCTTACTCTGTCACTCTTACACTGTCACTCTTACTCTCTGTCACTCTTACTCTCTGTCACTCTTACTCTCTGTCACTCTTACTCTCTGTCACTCTTACTCTCTGTCACTCTTACTCTGTCACTCTTACTCTCTGTCACTCTTACTCTCTGTCACTCTTACTCTCTGTCACTCTTACTCTCTGTCACTCTTACTCTGTCATTCTTACTCACTCTCAGTCACCCTTACCCATTCATACTCACTCTCTCACTCTTACTCTCATACTCTTACTCTCAATTACTCTTACTCTCAATCACTCTTACTCCCAATCACTCCTACTCCCAATCACTCCTACTCCCAATCACTCCTACTCTCATTCTTACTCTTACTCCCAATCACTCTTACTCTCAATCACTCTTATTCTCATTCTTACTCTTACTCTCACTCTTACTCTTACTCCCATTCACTCTTACTCCCAATCACTCTTACTCTCAATCACTCCTACTCTCAATCACTCTTACTCTCAATCACTCTTACTCTCATTCTTACTCTTACTCACTCTTACTCTCAATCACTCTTATTCTCATTCTTTCTCCTACTCCCAATCACTCTTACTCCCAATCACTCTTACTCTCAATCACTCTTACTCCCAATCACTCTTACTCTCAATCACTCTTACTCTCAATCACTCTTACTCTCAATCACTCTTACTCTCATTCTTACTCCTACTCCCAATCACTCTTACTCCCAATCACTCTTACTCCTACTCCCAATCACTCTTACTCCCAATCACTCTTACTCTCAATCACTCTTACTCCCAATCACTCTTACTCTCAATCACTCTTACTCTCAATCACTTTTACTCTCAATCACTCTTACTCTCAATCACTCTTACTCTCACTAACTCTCAATCACTCTTACTCTCACTCTAACTCTCAATCACTCTTATGCACTATTACTCACTCTTTCTCTCAGTCATCCTAACTCACTCTCATACTCACTCTTACTCTGTCACTCTTACTCTCTGTCACTCTTACTCTCTGTCACTCTTACTCTCTGTCACTCTTACTCTCTGTCACTCTTACTCTGTCACTCTTACTCTCTGTCACTCTTACTCTCTGTCACTCTTACTCTCTATCACTCTTACTGTCATTCTTACTCTGTCACTCTTACTCACTCTCAGTCACCCTTACCCATTCATACTCACTCTCACTCTTACTCTCATACTCTTACTCTCAATTACTCTTACTCTCAATCACTCTTACTCCCAATCACTCCTACTCCCATTCACTCCTACTCTCAATCACTCCTACTCTCATTCTTACTCTTACTCTTACTACCAATCACTCTTACTTTCAATCACTCTTATTCTCATTCTTACTCTTACTCTCACTCTTACTCCCAATCACTCTTACTCCCAATCACTCTTACTCTCAATCACTCTTACTCTCAATCACTCTTACTCTCATTCTTACTCTTACTCACTCTTACTCTCAATCACTCTTATTCTCATTCTTACTCTTACTCTCACTCTTACTCCCAATCACTCATACTCCCAATCACTCTTACTCTCAATCACTCTTACTCTCAATCACTCTTACTCTCATTCTTACTCTTACTCACTCTTACTCTCAATCACTCTTACTCTCACTCTTACTTTCAATCACTCTTACTCCCAATCACTCTTACTCTCAATCACTCTTACTCTCAATCACTCTTACTCTCAATCACTCTTACTCTCAATCACTCTTACTCTCACTAACTCTCAATCACTCTTACTCTCACTCTAACTCTCAATCACTCTTACTCTCATACTCACCCTTACTCTCAATCACTTTACTCTCACTCTTACTCATTCTGTCACCCTTACTCTCACTCTTACTCACTCTGTCACTCTTACTCACTCTCAGTCACTCTTACTTATACTCACTCTTACTCACACTTACACACTCTCTGGCACTCTCACTCACCTTCAGTCACTCTTACTCACTCTTACCCACTCTCGCTCACTCTTACTCACTCTAGTTAATAAGAACACGCCAATATAAGACAACAAAACGTTTTCAGATTCTTTCTCACCACTTTCCAGCAACTTTTATAATTTATATAAATTATCTTAGGGAATAATACATAAATTATATATTTAAACATGATATTAGTGTTTAGTGGAATGCATAAGGAGTCAAATTGTGTTAAAAAGAGCGATTTTTAGAAAATTTGGAAAACTACTTTTTTTTTGTTCATATTATAACTAAATGGATTTTAAAGGTTTCACTCAGCCAATATATATCATTCACAATTTATTAATGAATTTTACAAAAAAACACCATAAATTTTATATTTAAACATGTAAAAACTATTTGTTTTACATTTGGAAGAAAATAATTGTAGAAAAACAATTTATAATTAAACCTTTGTGTTTGGATTTTTTGAGTAAAAGTTTCTCAAAGGCTCTCCTGCACCATTCTCAATGCAAATCATTCCCACACCTATGGGAAGAGATAGGCGAACGTTGTGTAGATGATTTGTGTTTGCTGGGGCACAGCTCCCTCAGGAGAACCACATCACCCTCAAAAGAACTAAAGCTCCCCTTAGAAGAACCACGTCGTCCCTCAGAAGAACTACAGATTCCCTCAGAAGAACCACAGCTCCCCTCAGAAGAACCACAGCTCCCCTGAGGGCAACTACAGGTCCCCTCAGAAGAACCCCAGCTCCCCTCAGACGATTACCCAGCTCCCCTCAGAAGAACTACAGCTCCTCTCAGAAGAACCTCAGGTCCCCTCAGAAGAACCACAGCTCCCCTCAGAAGAACCACAGCTCCCCTCAGAAGAACCACAGCTCCCCTCAGAAGAACCATAGCTCCCCTCAGAAGAACCAAAGTTCCCCTCAGAGGAACCCCAGCTCCCCTTAGAGGAACCACAGTTTCCCTCAGAAGAACCACAGCTCCCCTCAGAAGAACCACAGCTCCCCTCAGAAGAACCACAGCTCCCCTCAGGGGAACCACAACTCCCCTCAGAAGAACCACAGCTCCCCTCAGGGGAACCACAGCTCCCCTCAGAAGAACAACAGCTCCCCTCAGGGAAACCACAGCTTCCACAGGGAAACCACAGCTCCCTTCAGGGGAACCACAGTTTCCCTCAGAAGAATCACAGCTCCCTTCTGAAGAACCACAGTTCCCCTCAGAAGAATCACAGCTCCCCTCAGAAGAACCACAGCTCCCTCAGGAGAACCACAGCTCCCTCAAAAGAACCAAAGCTCCCCTTAGAAGAACCACGTCGTCCCTCAGAAGAACTACAGATTCCCTCAGAAGAACCACAGCTCCCCTGAGAAGAACCACAGCTCCCCTCAGGGCAACCACAGCTCCCCTCAGAAGAACCCCAGCTCCTCTCAGACGATTCCCCAGCTCCCCTCAGAAGAACTACAGCTCCCCTCAGAAGAACCACAGGTCCCCTCAGAAGAACCACAGCTCCCCTCAGAAGAACCACAGCTCCCCTCAGAAGAACCACAGCTCCCCTCAGAAGAACCACTGTTTCTCTCAAAAGAACCACAGCTCCCTCAGGAGAACCACAGCTCCCTCAGATTAACCAAAGCTCACCTCAGGAGCACCACAGCTCCCCTCAGAAGAACCACAGCTTCCCTCAGAAGAACTACAGCTCCCCTCAGAAGAACCACAGCTCCTTCAGGAAAACCACAGCTCCCTCAGAATAACCAAAGCTCCCCTCAGAACCACAGCTCCTCTCAGAAGAACCACATTTCCCCTAAGAAGAACCACAGCTCTTTTAGGAAAACCACAGCTCCCTCAAGAAAACCAAAGCTCCCCTCAGAAGAACCACAGATCCCATCAGAAGAACTACAGCTCCCCTCAAAAGAACCACAGCACCCCTCAGGGGAACCACAGCTCCCCTCAGAAGAACAACAGCTCCCCTCAGGGAAACCACAGCTCCCCTCAGAAGAACCACAGCTTCCACAGGGGAACCACAGCTCCCTTCAGGGGAACCACAGTTCCCCTCAGAAGAATCACAGCTCCTCTCAGAAGAACCACAGCTCCCCTCAGAAGAATCACAGCTCCCCTCAGAAGAACCACAGCTCCCCAGGAGAACCACAGCTCCCCTCAAAAGAACCACAGCTCCCCTCAGGGGAACCACAGCTCCCCTCAGGGGAACCACAGCTCCCCTCAGAAGAACAACAGCTCCCCTCAGGGAAACCACAGCTCCCCTCAGAAGAACCACAGCTTCCACAGGGGAACCACAGCTCCCTTCAGGGGAACCACAGTTCCCCTCAGAAGAATCACAGCTCCCCTCAGAAGAACCACAGTTCCCCTCAGAAGAATCACAGCTCCCCTCAGAAGAACCACAGCTCCCTCAGGAGAACCACAGCTCGCTCAAAAGAACCAAAGCTCCCCTTAGAAGAACCACGTCGTCCCTCAGAAGAACTACAGATTCCCTCAGAAGAACCACAGCTCCCCTCAGAAGAACCACAGCTCCCCTGAGGGCAACTACAGGTCCCCTCAGAAGAACCCCAGCTCCCCTCAGACGATTCCCCAGCTCCCCTCAGAAGAACTACAGCTCCTCTCAGAAGAACCTCAGGTCCCCTCAGAAGAACCACAGCTCCCCTCAGAAGAACCACAGCTCCCCTCAGAAGAACCACAGCTCCCCTCAGAAGAACCATAGCTCCCCTCAGAAGAACCAAAGTTCCCCTCAGAGGAACCCCAGCTCCCCTTAGAGGAACCACAGTTTCCCTCAGAAGAACCACAGCTCCCCTCAGAAGAACCACAGCTCCCCTCAGAAGAACCACAGCTCCCCTCAGGGGAACCACAACTCCCCTCAGAAGAACCACAGCTCCCCTCAGGGGAACCACAGCTCCCCTCAGGGGAACCACAGCTCCCCTCAGGGGAACCACAGCTCCCCTCAGGGGAACCACAGCTCCCCTCAGAAGAACAACAGCTCCCCTCAGGGAAACCACAGCTTCCACAGGGAAACCACAGCTCCCTTCAGGGGAACCACAGTTTCCCTCAGAAGAATCACAGCTCCCTTCTGAAGAACCACAGTTCCCCTCAGAAGAATCACAGCTCCCCTCAGAAGAACCACAGCTCCCTCAGGAGAACCACAGCTCCCTCAAAAGAACCAAAGCTCCCCCTAGAAGAACCACGTCGTCCCTCAGAAGAACTACAGATTCCCTCAGAAGAACCACAGATCCCCTGAGAAGAACCACAGCTCCCCTCAGGGCAACCACAGCTCCCCTCAGAAGAACCCCAGCTCCTCTCAGACGATTCCCCAGCTCCCCTCAGAAGAACTACAGCTCCCCTCAGAAGAACCACAGGTCCCCTCAGAAGAACCACAGCTCCCCTCAGAAGAACCACAGCTCCCCTCAGAAGAACCACAGCTCCCCTCAGAAGAACCACTGTTTCTCTCAAAAGAACCACAGCTCCCTCAGGAGAACCACAGCTCCCTCAGATTAACCAAAGCTCACCTCAGGAGCACCACAGCTCCCCTCAGAAGAACCACAGCTTCCCTCAGAAGAACTACAGCTCCCCTCAGAAGAACCACAGCTCCTTCAGGAAAACCACAGCTCCCTCAGAATAACCAAAGCTCCCCTCAGAACCACAGCTCCTCTCAGAAGAACCACATTTCCCCTAAGAAGAACCACAGCTCTTTTAGGAAAACCACAGCTCCCTCAAGAAAACCAAAGCTCCCCTCAGAAGAACCACAGATCCCATCAGAAGAACTACAGCTCCCCTCAAAAGAACCACAGCACCCCTCAGGGGAACCACAGCTCCCCTCAGAAGAACAACAGCTCCCCTCAGGGAAACCACAGCTCCCCTCAGAAGAACCACAGCTTCCACAGGGGAACCACAGCTCCCTTCAGGGGAACCACAGCTCCCCTCAGGGCAACCACAGCTCCCCTCAGAATAACCACAGCTCCTCTCAGAAGAACCACAGCTCCCCTCAGAAGAATCACAGCTCCCCTCAGAAGAACCACAGCTCCCCAGGAGAACCACAGCTCCCCTCAGAAGAACCACAGCTCCCCTCAGGGGAACCACAGCTCCCCTCAGGGGAACCACAGCTCCCCTCAGAAGAACAACAGCTCCCCTCAGGGAAACCACAGCTCCCCTCAGAAGAACCACAGCTTCCACAGGGGAACCACAGCTCCCTTCAGGGGAACCACAGTTCCCCTCAGAAGAATCACAGCTCCCCTCAGAAGAACCACAGTTCCCCTCAGAAGAATCACAGCTCCCCTCAGAAGAACCACAGCTCCCTCAGGAGAACCACAGCTCGCTCAAAAGAACCAAAGCTCCCCTTAGAAGAACCACGTCGTCCCTCAGAAGAACTACAGATTCCCTCAGAAGAACCACATCTAACCTCAGAAGAACCACAGCTCCCCTCAGGGCAACCACAGCTCCCCTCAGAAGAACCCCAGCTCCCCTCAGACGATTCCCCAGCTCCCCTCAGAAGAACTACAGCTCCCCTCAGAAGAACCACAGGTCCCCTCAGAAGAACCACAGCTCCCCTCAGAAGAACCACAGATGCCATCAGAAGAACTACAGCTCCCATCAAAAGAACCACAGCTCCTCTCAGGGGAACAGCAGCTCCCCTCAGGGGAACCACAGCTCCCCTCAGGGGAACCACAGCTCCCCTCAGAAGAACCATAGCTCCCCTCAGAAACCAAAGCTCGTCTCAGGAGAACCACAGCTGCACTCAGGAGAATCACAGCTCCCCACAGGGGAACCACAGCTCCCCACAGGGGAACCACAGCTCCCCTCAGAAGAATCACAGCTCCCCTCAGAAGAACCATAGCTCCCCTCAGAAGAATCACAGCTCCCCTCAGAAGAACCACAGCTCCCCCAGGAGAACCACAGCTCCCTCAGAAGAACCAAAGCTCCCCTCAGAAGAACCACGTCTCCCATCAGAAGAACTACAAATTCCCTCAGAAGAACCACAGCTCCCCTAAGAAGAATTACATCTCCCCTCAGAGGAACCACAGCTCCCCTCAGAAGAACCACTGTTCATCTCAGAAGAACCACAGCTCCCTCAGGAGAACCACAGCTCCCTCAGATTAACCAAAGCTCCCCTCAGAAGCACCACAGCTCCCCTCAAAAGAACCACAGCTCCCCTCAGAAGAACTACAGCTCCCCTCAGAAGAACCACAGCTCCTTCAGGAAAACCACAGCTCCCTCAGAATAACCAAAGCTCCCCTCAGAAGAATCACAGCTCCCCTCAGAAGAACCACAGCTCCCCTCAGAAGAACCACAGCTCTTTCAGGAAAACCACAGCTCCCTCAAAAAAACCAAAGCTCCCCTCAG
>NC_091151.1:26011218-26036218 GCF_040958095.1 Procambarus clarkii | reverse complement strand
GTCAGGAGACAAGAAGCCACAGAGTAATAACATTGTTGGCGTTTATTGAGGTGTTCCCCTGTTCTCCAGTCTTCCTCCGTCCCCTCGTCCTTCCCACCATTCCCCATTCCACAGTCCTCTCGTCCTTCCCACTTCCCCGTCCCCACATTCTCCCCACTATTCCCACTTCCCCGTCCCATCGTCGTCCTTACCATTTCCCCCTCCCGTCCCCTCTTCCTCCCCCACCATCTCCCATTCACCTGTCCCTTTGTCCTCCTCAGCATTCTCCATTCCCCTGTCCCCACCATCCCCAGTCCCCTCGTCCTCCCCACCATTACCCTCTCCTCTGTCCCCTCGTCTTCCCCACCTTCCCCCCTCTCGTCCTCCCCACCATTCCAAACTACCTCATCCGATGCATTCTATAATGGTCTGATGCTTCCATCAGAAAATTGGGAACATCAAATGATCTGATATTCCCATCACTGAAAAATAAGAACAGCTAAAAAAATGAAATGAAAAAAATAAAAAAATAAACTATACTCATAAAATGAACAGTATGGTAAACAACACAGCTCAATTTCAATGCAATGTCACACAAAATTATTAAATCGAAATGAAAATAAATTGAAATCTATGAAAATTCAAATTATCAATGCAATCGTAAATATTGAAATAATATCACAACATAATATAGTGTGGGTTGCTCTTACGTGCAACAGACGGTGCTGTTTTTCAAAAAAGGCATGGTTTTACCTGTCACAAGTGTGGCATCTATACTTATACTCACGAAATGAACGGTATGGTAAACAACATAGCTCAATTGCAATGCAATCTCACAATAACATTTAATAACAATAATAACAATAACATTTAAATATACTTTAAGATATAATCTAGAAGAAAATAAGGACATTGAAACGGTTCATGAACTCGATTTCAATAAAGGACACTATGGGGAACTTTGAAAAACAGTTAATGAGTATAATTAGACAGACTTGTTGCTAGGCAGAGGAGTAAATAATGAGATATATGGCAAATTTTGCAAAATATACGGCACACAAACATTCATACCCAAACAAAGCAAAATGCTAGGTAAGAACAAAGCAGTTGGCCCGTAGGGGAAAGGAGATACCCACAAGACTGGAATACAAGTCATTAACAAGCACACAAGTACTACACCACACAACAACCGCACTACTACCAGAACTGGACGAATCACTACCAAAACAACACACCCAAAATGGAAATGGAAATAACCAATCACAGGTCAGAGAACTACTGAGATTCTGTGACAAATTCTCGCTCAATCAGCAGATAACAAAACGGACTAGGAACGAGAACACACTCGACCTCATATTCACGAACAATGATGAGCTAATCAGAGACATTACTGTCTCAGACACTACGTACTTGGACCACAAGCTCATTGAAGTGCAAACTAACATCAATAATGGTAGTAGGCCCAAGAGAAACAACAAGCGAGAAGGGCTATTCAATATATTCAATTTTAATAATAAAAGGATAGACTGGGAGAAAAAAACAGGGAACTTACAAACATTCACTGGGAAAATGTTCTAGGTAATAAAAATCCTACACAAGGAAAAGCAAAAACCACTGGATTGTATTGGACCTATTCGTACTAGTGAAGGTTCATATACTGAGGATGACAAAGAAATTAGTGAAATCCTAAAAAAGCAGTATAAGGACATGTTTAGCACTCCGATACAAAGCATGAAAGTGGAGGATCCGGACAACTTCTTTATGGGTGATATCCAAACCCCTGTAAATATAACTGATATCAACACGAGTGTGACAGATTTTGAAAGAGAAATTGACAATGTGCCCATGCATTCAGCCCCGGGTCCAGACTCATGGAATTCAATATTTATAAATAAATGCAAAGTGCCAGTAGCACAGGCACTCAGTATAGTGTGGAGGAAGAGCTTGGACACGGGGGAGATACCAGAGGCTCTTAAAGCAGCAGACATAGCTCCTCTACACAAGGGAGGTAGTAAAGCATTGGCAAAGAATTATAGACCAGTTGCACTAACATCCCACATAATAAAATTATTTGAGAGTGATCAGGAGTCAGGTTACTAGTTTTATAGAGACCAATGACCTCCACAATTCAGGCCACTTGGATTTAGAGCAGGAAGAGTGATCAGGAGTCAGGTTACTAGTTTTATAGAGACCAATGACCTCCACAATCCAGGCCACTTGGATTTAGAGCAGGAAGATATTGAAATACCTCTTACAGCTATCTCTCATGTCCTCAACTTGTACAGTGCAGCTACTTGACCATTACGACAAAATCACTGAGATATGAGATAATGATGATACTAACCTCATCTACTCAGACTCCAACCCACTCATATTAAATAATGATGTAAACAATAAATTTAAAAAAAATCCACTTATTAATGTCAACCAACAAACTCACACTAAACATAGAAAGGACCTACAACATCTTACTTGGGAGCAAATCAACAAATGCAATTCATCTACAGTTACACAATGTTAACATCAGAAATAAAAAAGATGGTAAGTTCCTTGGTCTATACTTAGATCTGCCCGAAACGCTATGAGTGCTAGTTGCTTTACAAGAATGTATAACTTCAAGTCACTGTACTCTCCCCCAATGTAACTTCTTGTATATAAAGAAAAAATAAATAAATAAACAAACACATAATAAATCAATACTTACTAAATTTTGTCTATTATGTAGCAAAGAAGCAGGTCTACGGAAGGCTTTTCTGTTGAGTTCGAAGCCCAGATTACTCGTGGTCTCTGAAATAAGTTAAGATTATAAGTATAAAATTTATAAAACCAAATAATAAATCCGGTATTGCTCAATTTTAGATGCAGACGTACTGAATGATATATCAGACTGTCAGCATGGTATTCGATCTGGAAGGTCCAGTGTAACGAATTTACTCAGTTTCTATGATCGAGCCACAGAGATCTATAAAGAATTCTGATCAAGAAAGAGATCTAGGGGTGGTTTTAGATAGAAAACTATAACCTGAGGATCATATTAAGAACATTCTGCGAGGGGCCTATGCTACACTTTTTAACTTTTGAATTGCTTTTAAATACATAGGTCAAAAAGTTTTAAAAGTTTTAAAAGTTTTTTAAACCTCTCGTGTATCATGAGTGTGGAAAAGCTTCAGATGGTGCATTCAGATGATGAATATTACCTAGTTCCTTCATTTGGGAAGAATGAAGACATATTGGTGCATTCGGATGATAAAAACTAACTACTGTAGTTCAATTGATCAACAGACTGTATATCATATGCAGACTGTATGTGGGTCTGCGGGCCACTCCAAACAACAGCCTGGTGGACCAAGCTCCACCAGGCCTAAAGCACAAAGTGGTCCACTGGCACCGGCAACTTCAACCATAAATGTTCTCAAAGATTACTAAAAATGATTGAATTAGACTAGACTACAGTAAATTGGCAATCTTAACCGTGTATCTGTTTCCACCAATACAGTACATGCTTCAACATATCAGCAATACTTGATATGCAAATATATACACATATATCCATATACAGTATATACACATACATATATAATACAAAAATTATAAAATTTACTTACTTAATATTACATTGCAAATATTCCAGGTTTTGAAGACAATTTTCTTATTGCGCTCAACAAGGTAAGGCTTGCACCACAGATTCTGTCAGGGGGTGGAAGCGTATTAGCATTGTATAGACAATATTTACCAAATAGTTTTAAATACATAAAACTACAAATAGTAATTATTGAATTATTACATTACGCTTATACTCGTACATTCTGTTAAAGTGTCAAATTTCTACATTAGACTACCATATTACCTATATTATTGTTAATAATGTATTGACAGATGCAATATGTATTAAAATTCTAAAAATAAGTCATGCATTATATACAATTTGTGGGAAACTGTCTGCTGAGAAAAGCTGGTGTGGGGGTTGTTACAAGAGTGAGTAATAATTACAGCTGGTGCATATAACATATGCACCAGCTTGTCAGGCACATGCAAAAGTGAACACTTCCAGAATTGGAGACATGCAGAAATGTAACATGTGGAAATAGAGGCATGCCAAAACAAAGACATGCATAAATTCAAATTCTTATCTAAATAATTTCTAGTGATTATTATATAAATTATTCCATCAGTACTAGATCAAATATTCACAAAAAAAGGAGAAGAGATATTTGATATTCAATAAAATCCTCCCTTTGGAAAGCGTAATCATGTCCTGTTGGACATTTATTATATGTTAAGACATAATCTAAAAGAAAATAGGGACATTGAAATGGTTGTTAAACTCTATTTCAATAAAGGACACTATAGGGAACCTCGAACCCTATATTACAAGTGTAAGTGAAAATATTGGAAAAAATAATTAAAGCTAAATGTGAAGAACACCTGGAGACAAATGCTACACTTGCTTACATTTATGAATTGCTTTTAAATACATAGGTCAAATACTAAAGAAATTGTCTAAAATTTTTGTTAGACCACAGCTGGAATATGCAGCAGTTGTATGGTGCCCATATCTAAAGAATCACATCAACAAACTGGAAAAGGTATAGACATGCCAATAAGTGGCTCCCAGGTTAGAGGCATAAAATGCCAAAACTAGATGGTAGAATAAAAAGAAGATATTGTAAAAGGTAACCAAACAAAGATGCCACAGAAATATTAGAAAATTAACTTTCGCAAGCAGCGTGGTAGACACGGTTGGAACAAGTTAGGTGAGAGGGTGATGGAGGCCAAAACCATCAGTAGTTTCAAAGCATTATATGACAGTGCTGGGATGGGACACCATAGGCGTAGCCACAAATAATAGAATTTGGCGGTTCATATCACATTTTTTAAAATTAGAGATAAGGATGGTAATAAAGTTCAATGTAAAAACACCTATTATTAATGAATTTGTGAGAACTTCATATAAAATTAACAACTGAGCAAAGTATAGTACCATAGAAATAAAAAAAAAAAATGCTGCATATTATTTTTTCACATTACCTTTCTGTAGATTTTTTCCTTTGTTACTACGTGAATGATCCGGTTCAGTAGTGTTGTAGTAGTTGCCTGCAGTACCTGCAGTTTGTACTGGTTCAGTAGTGTTGTAGTAGTTGCCTGCAGTACCTGCAGTTTGAAACAAATGTTAGAGACAGATCATTGATGTATATAAGAAATAGGAGAGGTCCCAAGATGCTGCCCTGTGGCACTCTAACAGTTATTGAATAATAATTCATAATTTTTTTTTTTTTAGTGTGCCTGCGGCCTGGTCCTCGACCAGGCCTCCACCCCAGGAGGCATCCTGTAATAACTGACTCACACCCAGGTACCTATTTTACTGCTAGGTAACAGGGACATAGGGTGAAAGAAACTCTGCCTATTGTTTCTCGCCAGTGCCTGGGATCGAACGTGATGCATCAAATGAACAAATCCACAAGGGCCATGACGAGGATTCGAACCTGCGTCTGGGAGCATCCCAGACACTGCCTTAATCGACTGAGCTACAATAGGGTAAAAGGGTTGAAGCCGAAGTTCTACTGAACTTACTGGATCCAATAGCCTCTCCGAGGCACAAACCAGGCTTTTACACAACCCCTCCCCCTGCACCCGAGCTATGTCAACAGGCCGTTCTCCCTCTTCGCCCTTACATCATCACACACAGATCACAATAACGTGATGCATCAAATGAACAAATCCACAAGGGCCGTGATGAGGATTCAAACCTGTGTCCGGGAGCATCCCAGACACTGCCTTAATCGACTGAGCTACGACAGGGTAAAAGGGTTGAAACCAAACTTCTACTGAACTTCCTGGATCCTTTTACCCTGTTGTAGCTCAGTCAATTTAGGCAGTGTCTGGGATGCTCCCGGACGCAGGTTCGAATCCTCGTCACGGCCCTTGTGGATTTGTTCATTTGATGCATCACGTTATTGTGATCTCTGTGTGTGATGATGTAAGGGCGAAGAGAAAGAACGACCTGTTGACATAGCTCGGGTGCAGGGGGAGGGTTGTGTACAAGCCTGGTTTGTGCCTTGGAGAGGCTATGGGATCCAGTAAGATCGTCCTTCCTTTCCTCCCTAGAATCTGGATGTAGCAGGTGCTCAATTGTCAAAAGGGAAAAAATTTGGTTTGTCTTCCGAATGCACCATATCGGTAAATTTTTTAATAATCTTTTAAAAATAGTAAATGCCACTATTTTTGCAAAATTATTACAAGATCTATTATTCTAATAAGGGTTTGATAAAATACAGTAGACTGCCTACTGGTTTTACCTGTAATAAGGTTTGATACAGATGATTATGGATATATTGAAATGCTCTTATTGTTAAGAAGCAATTTTTTAAAGAGTATTTTGTAATGAGCAGCTCTGAAAATCAGTTGATTACAGATAATGCTACATAATACACTTCATGTGTGTATATGTTACAACAAGTGAGGTATATAATAGTATTTATGAGTAAGATGTAATTGTGTCTGACACTGATAAAATTATAAACCATTGTAAACAATTTGTTCACTTTCAAAACTTGGGTAATTACATATGACAGTGTCAGACCACTAAGGAAGAATTGAAACAGGAATTTCCTCAAGTACTTTCATATTTCAGTAATACATCTTCAGAAGGAATCATTCCTCCTGAAGATGTATTATTTAAATATGAAAGTACTTACGGAAATTCCTGTTCCAATTCTTCTTTCGCGGTCTGACACTCACATTTTTCACCACATGTTAATTTCCTTGATTTACACACAAATTTATATACATACAAATACATATACACACATATATATAATATATATATATATATATATATATATATATATATATATATATATATATGTATATATATATATATATATATATATATATATATATATATATATATATATATATATATATATGCATATAAATAAAAAACAAGTAAATGTAAATAATTTTACCTTGCACCTAGATCCACCAAGCCTGTATGGCGCGCGTTTCAGTACTTCGGAAATCTAGAACTATCTAGAATCTCTAATCTGCAATAAAACAATACATATTATTGCACTTACCAAAACATGGATGAATGTAGAAAATACAGAACTATTAGCTGAATATCAAATAAATGGATTTAATCTATTTCACACAGATAGATATATTAGACCGTGTATGTTAGGTAATACCTAACATACACGCCTCCACACACACTACATTTGAAATGTAGTCTCAAAAAGACTACATTTCAACAGAAACGTGCCACAGACGAGTCACAAGACTGAACCTCGTCGAGGCCAAACGTCTAAATGAGAGCATGAACAAGAAAGAAATAATTTTTTAACATCAGGCATCGTACACACACTGAATGCACCTGCAGACACACAACAAGCACTATCAATATAGCAAAGATTACTCCATAAAAAATAATTAAATTATTGACCAACATGAGAGAGGGTTAGCCAACATGAGAGGGTTGTGTTGATTGCCTGAAAATATTTAAATTGTTTAATGTATTGAATGGCATTTTTCAAGTTACAACATTTTTTAAATTACTGAACTAGGTTCTAGGCTTTGCTAGGCTTAATTCAATTATTACAGATGAGCCTAACCTAGCCTAGAACCCAGTGGGTTTTCTTCCTATTGGGGAGTGTTGTACATGCTGCTATGGCAGTGTGTCCACTCACAAGATGAGTGGCGCTGCCCAATAAACTCGCCCCTCGGGGCAAAATTTAAAAAAATTTAGAACCTAGTTCAGTAATTTAAAAAATGTAACTTGAAAAATGCCATTCAATACATTAAACAATTTAAATAATTTCAGGCAATCAACACAACCCTCTCATGTTGGCTAACCCTCAGCAGTGCTCAGGCCCCTGTGTCCAGGCCCTGGGGCCTGAGTCCTCAGTTCCATACACTAGCACTGCCAGGCCTCGCCTCCACATACACACTAGCACTGCCAGGCCTCGCCTCCACATACACACTAGCACTGCCAGGCCTCGCCTCCAAATACACCAGCACTGCCCGGCCTCGCCTCCACATACACACTAGCACTGCCAGGCCTCGCCTTACATACACCAGCACTGCCAGGCCTCGCCTCCACATACACACTAGCACTGCCAGGCCTCGCCTCCACATACACCAGCACTGCCAGGCCTCGCCTCCACATACACCAGCACTGCCAGGCCTCGCCTCCACATACACACTAGCACTGCCAGGCCTCGCCTCCACATACACATTAGCACTGCCAGGCCTCGCCTCCACATACACCAGCACTGCCAGGCCTCGCCTCCACATACACACTAGCACTGCCAGGCCTCGCCTCCACATACACCAGCACTGCCCGGCCTCGCCTCCACATACACACTAGCACTGCCAGGCCTCGCCTCCACATACACCAGCACTGCCAGGCCTCGCCTCCACATACACCAGCACTGCCCGGCCTCACCTCTCCATAAACTAGCACTGCCCGGCCTCGCCTCCACATACACAGCACTATAGCCAGCACTAGAATCTAATAATATAATAAAATATAAGTGTTTACTTACGATAATATTTGCATGAAGCGCTTGTCCTCTGTCTGCACAGACGACAAAATGGCCGCTCTGTTGATACGAGCGCGGATGATGCTGTGACGTCACAGGTGAGGGCAGCAATGCGCATTTCGTCCCTCGACCCTTAATCATTCCCTCGTATATATAATTGGCGAGACAATTTACTTATCATTTACTTATCTTAGTTAGCAAATAGGGGATATTTGGCTAAGATTTCTGGTAGCAGATCGTTTTCAATGAAATATTTAAACATCTCTGGAACATTTATTATAAAATTGTCTCTGAATTCAGTTCAATTCAATTCAATTGAAGTCTTTTGGCACTCCATCACATAGTGACAGACGGTGTGCTTGTTGACCCAGTTTACATTTGGTTAGGTCTACATCAGCAGATAATTAGAAATCCCAGAGAGAGTTGAAACACAGTTTAAGCCGAACTGTAGTAACATCTAGAAGTCTGCTGATTTTATTGGATGATACATAGATGTGTGGCTCCTCTTGCATGATAGTATGATGATAGATGGAATTATTGGTGTCAATTTCACTTTGCCTCAGATCTACAAGATCTAGTTGAAGTTCTCGGTGTACTGCTGCTCTCAGATTACTCATTGACAATCCAAGGCTACACTCATACGTCTCCTTTAAAGGCAGATTCTTTGGCTAACTTATCAGCTCTATCATGCATTCGGAGGCCAACATGAGATGGTGACCACATGAAATGGACTCTGTACCATCCTTAATAATTTTGTTGTATTTGTGTCTAGCTTTGGACACGAGCATGTTACAGTTATGTCTTAAAGAGTTGAGAGCATTGAAGGATGATAAGGAGTCACTTACAATTAATGTATCAAGTTTGGAGACTTGTACACATTTCAGTGCAAGGAGCAAGCAAATAGTTCAGTCTGAAAGGTAGAGGCCCAGTTGTTTAATAATAATAATAATAATAATAATATTTTTTATTTAGGTAAAGGTACATACATAAAGAGATTTTACAAAGTTTGTTGGCTTTATAGATAGAGCTAGTAAATACAATGCCTAATGCCACTATTACGCAAAGCGTTTCGGGCAGGAAAAAAACACTAATGACTAAGCTTAAAATTAATGGGTAAAAAGAATAAAATGTGTTGAGTACAAATAAAAATAGAGGTAAAATAGGGGGGAACATTGGTGAAAAGCAGCACAAATACAATTACAAATTATTACAGAAAATTCCATTCAAACAGCGTTGATTTGAAAAACAAAACAAAAAAAAAACAAAAAAAAACATACATGGGTTGACAACAGAGGGGTAAGGTAGGTTACAGGGGAATTTATTAGGTATAGCTTCGTTTTTAACTTAAACTGGTTGAGAGAGGTACAGTCTTTAACATGGTTGGGAAGGTCATTCCACATTCTGGGCCCCCTTGGTTTGTAGAGCATTTCTGGTTTGATTAAGTCGTACTCTAGGAATATCAAAACTGTATTTATTTCTGGTGTGGTGCTCATGGGTTCTGTTACAACCTTCTATGAAGCTTTTGAGATCAGGATTGGCATTATAGTTTAGCGTTTTATATATGTATAATACACATGAGAGAATGTGCAGTGACTTAATGTCTAACATATTCAGAGATTTGAGTAGGGGTACTGAGTGATGTCTGGGGCCAGAATTGGATATTGTCCTAATAGCAGCTTTGTGTTGAGTAATTAGAGGACGTAAGTGATTTTGGGTAGTAGAGCCCCAAGCACAAATACCATAGTTGAGATATGGATAGATAAGGGAGTAATAGAGAGTCACCAGGGCAGGGCGTGCTACATAATATCTGATCTTAGAAAGAATGCCCACAGTTTTTTTAACTTTTTTGATATGTTTAGAATGTATCCCTGGAAATTCAGCTTGTGGTCAATGAGAATGCCAAGGAATTTGCCATCCAATTTGTTACAAATTTGGGTATTGTTTATTTTGAGATTTATTTGATTAGAGGATTTATTGCCAACAGAATATAGAAAGTTTTGTCAATGTTAAGGGTGAGTTTGTTGGCAGTTAACCACAGATGGACTTTATTTAGCTCAGTATTTACTGTGGCATTTTAGAGCAAGGGGATCAGGACTGGAGTAAATGAAGGTTGTGTTGTCAGCAAATAGGATTGGTTTGAGGTGTTGGGAGGCATTTGGAAGGTCATTAATGTAGATGAGAAAGAGGAGAGGGCCAAGTATGCTGCCCTGAGGAACACCAATGTTGATGGGTAGGGTGGGAGAAATTGTATTATTCACAGAAACACATTGGAGCTGTCAGTCAGGTAGGATTTGAGGTATTGTAGGGAGTGTCCTCTGACACCATAATGATGTAATTTAAGAAGAAGATTTTGGTGGTTGACCGTATCGAAAGCTTTACGCAGGTCCACAAATAACCCAATAGGGAACTCATTTTTATCAAGAGCTGTATGAATCGAGTTAAGCATACTAATAGTGCATCGTTAGTGCTTTTTTTGGGCCTGAAGCCATATTGGCAAGGGCTAAGTATATTGAGTTTGGCTAGATATGAGTAAAGCTGCTTATAGATTAGTTTTTCAGAATTTTTTGACAAGTTTGGCAGGATTGATATAGGTCTGTAGTTGTTAACATCTGTGAGATCACCACATTTGTGGACAGGCGTTACTCTCGCTTTTTTTAGAATATCTGGAAAGGTTTGGAGTTCAAGTGACTTGTTGAAGAGCAAAGCAATAGCAGGGGGCTAAAGATCTGGAGGCTTTTTTGTAGATTAAAGTTGGTATCTCCTCAAGGGCACCAGACTTGGTTTTAAGGGAAAGGATTATCTCATTGACGTCAGTGGAATTAATAGGCTTTAGGTACAGAGACTGTGGATAGTTCCCTGTAAGATAGTCCTTAATGTCAGTACTGGAAGATGGAATATCATTAGCAAGGGATGAACCAATGGAAGAGAAGAACCTATTGAACTCAATAGCAGAATCAGAGGCTGAAAGCTGACCATCGTTATTAGACAGGAGAGTCGGTTTGTTATTTAAAGATTTCTTTGATCCCAATATTTGTGAAATTGTTCTCCAAGTTTGTTTAATGTTGCTCTTTATTTGGGTAAATTTATCTTCGTAGTATTTAGTTTTGGCTCGTCTAATTATCTTAGATAGCAATAATGAGTAATTCTTTGAGAATTCTTTGGAGACAATTCCTAACCTATACTTCTTCTCAAGGTCATGTTTTTTATTAATAGATTTAAGTATTCCTTTTGTAAGCCAGGGATTGTTAAGCCTTTTGGTTGTGACTTGTTTTGTAAGCATAGGACAGTGGGTATTATAAAGGCTAAGAGTTTTTGAAGAAAAGATTGAACTGCTAGGTTGATGTCCTCTATGTTACCTAACTCGGACTCCCAGTTGACATTATCAGTAGCAGTTATAAAATTGTCTATAGCAGTTTCATTGTGTAGTCTAAAACGTATCTCTCTTGACTGAAGAGGTGGTTTGCTAATGTTAGTTAAGAGAAATGTGGGGTAATGGTCTGTAGTGCTATCGGTGATTATACCTGAAGTAAGCAGAGAGGTTATGTTTGTCCAGATGTGATCTAGAGTCGTGGCAGTGCTATCAGTGATTCTAGTAGGTCTAGTGATTAAGGGTATGAGGAAGCAGGAATTCATACAGTTGAGGAAGCTAACAGCAGTAGGGTGTTCTGGCTCGCAGAGGTCAATATTAAAGTCCCCTGCGATAATTAGGTGGTTTTTGTTCAGTCTGTTATCAAGTATTAGATTTCTAAGGTTTGAGTTGAATTCGGACACATCAGTGTTAGGAATTCTATAAACTGCACCCACAGACAGGATAGACTCGGCACCCTTGACTCTGAAGCTGGCGAAGATATACTCCCCATAGCAGTCTCTAGTTCTAATTAGTTCTAGTTCAGCTACAGATAGACAACATTAACATCAGTAATAAAAATGATGGCAAGTTTCTTGGCCTATTCCTAGACAAGAGACTCAACTTCAGCACCCACATTCAACACATAACTAAGAAAGTCTCTAAGACAGTTGGTATACTCTCCAAAATCAGATATTATGTTCCTAATTCTGCTCTCCTCTCACTATATTATGCACTAATCTACCCCTATCTTAATTATGGTATCTGTGCATGGGGGTCTACCACTGCAAACCACCTTAAGCCCATCATCACACAGCAAAAATCTGCTATCAGAATAATAACTAACTCTGCTTTCAGACGACACTCAGCTCCCTTGTTTAAATCCCTAAACTTGCTAAATATTACCTCCCTCCACACATTCTCTTGTGTCAACTACATTTACAAAACCCTGTTCTTTAATGCAAACCATGCTCTGAAACTCTCCCTGGACAGATGTAATAGGACCCATTATCACCACACCAGAAATAAATATCTCTTTGATATCCCCAGGGTCAAACTTAATCTGTGTAAACACTCTATGCAAATTAAGGGACCTAGTCTATGGAACTCCCTAGTGAATTGAAAAACTGTAAAACTTTTGCCTTATTTAAAAGCAAAACCAAAAAGTACCTAACTTCATCTTCTTAGTTTCCTACACTGAGCTTTAAATTTGCTCTGTACCTAGTGTTACCCAATCTCCTAATTTTTATGTAATATCAAACAATCTTATCATTGTGTTCATTGCTGTCTTCTTTTATGTGCTAGCCATATGCTGTATTGTGACTACCAATTTTTGTCAACTACCATTCAAGCTGTCATTGCAATCAATCTTATATTGATTCTGCTGTATTGTGCCTACCAATTTGTTGTCAACTACCATTTTAAGCTGTCATTGCAATCAATCTTAGCTACCTATGTCTATGACTGCTACCTATGCAGTCTCCGTGGTGTAGTGGTAAGACACTCGCCTGGCGTTCCGCGAGCGCTATGTCATGGGTTCGTATCCTGGCCGGGGAGGATTTCCTGGGCACAATTCCTTAACTGTAGCCTCTGTTTAACGCAACAGTAAAATGTGTACTTGGATGAAAAAACAATTCTTTGCGGCAGGGGATCGTATTCCAGGGACCATAGGATTAAGGACTTGCCCGAAACGCTACGCGTACTAGTGGCTGTACAAGAATGTAACAACTCTTGTATGTGCTTTAATATACTGTACCTACAATTTTCTCTCATCTTTTTTTTTTCTTCATTCCATGTAATCTGTTATCATTTTTTTGTCTATAAATTTTGCAAGTATTTACCTCCTTAAAATTTTCTTAGATTAAGGACCTGCCCAAAACGCTGCGCGTGCTAGTGGCTTTACAAGACTGTAATTACCATATTTGTATCCTCACATTCCTTATGTACATTCTTGTATATGCATAAATAAATAAATAAATAAATAAATAATTTCTTTTAAGCATGTTAGTTCTTGGTGGTAGTAAAGAGCAGTGCCACCACCTCTCTGAAGTTGACGACAGTTGTGAATTGCTGAGTAGTTAGGCATGTTAAAGAGTTGAGTAGTATCCTCTTTCAACCATGTTTCAGTAAGTATAATAAAAGAGAATTTGTTGTCAATAGCTTCAATCAAGGCACTAACATCATCGAAGTGTTTACCTAGGGATCTAACATTCAAATTGATTACAGAGATATTGTGATTATGAGTTAATACATTGTTTACATCATGTGCTGCAAAATATCTGCAATTTAGATCATTAAAGTGATTATTGTCATAGATAGTGGATAAGAGGTTAAGTTCTGGGTCTATACTTGACTGCATAAAAAAAGCTGATTGCAGGAAAAACAAGAAAAAAAATGTACACAATACTGTACAAAACAACCACAAAAGGGGCTTACAGGGGTACAATGGAGTAGGGGAGTATGGCTAGGCTAGGAAACCTAGGTAATAAATGAGATTAAAGAAAAAACATATAAACATGGACTATACAAAACACAAGATATAGATATACAAAACAAAATATAAACAAGACTAAGCAATACAAAAACAAATTGAGCAAAAATGAAAAAATGAGGTAGATTGCTTACAGGTACTCTCAGGTACACTGTAAGTACCAATAGACAGATAATATATATCAATATAGATAAGAATGTCACGATACAATAAGATAAGCAATTACAGGAACAGATGAAAAACAAATCTGCTGTAAAATAGAAAGTAATTATAGCAAAACACAACAATATAATATAACAATACAATAAGAGCTTACAAAGTATTGAGTCTGCTAAATTAGAGAAAAATTATGGCAAGACACAACAATAAATGCAAGTAAACAAAAGAATTGAAACAATTAGAGGTAGAATTAAGGTCACTAGATAGCCATGGAGGATACACAAGTTTGGTGGAGAGAACAAAAAATCAGTAGAGACTGTCAAGATGAATATATAAAAAAATTTGACAAAAGATAATTGTAAAGTAAAATAATCTTAAAGATAATAGATTTTATTAAGCTTAGTTTTAACTTATAATTAGTATGAACTTAATTAAAAGAACAAAAATGAGATCAATAATTGATTTCAATAAATGACATAGATCAATACAAATAAATTTAAAATATAAATGGAATAGGGTAAGATTAGATTTAAGAGTAAAATTTTACAATGAAACTGAGGTAGATGCTTGCATAAGTGCATGGAGACTTGATGGATTATTTAGGAAATTATATGAATAAGAGAACATTAGGTAAATGGTAAGGCAGAGACAGCACCTTAGGCAAAGTTAGATTAAGTTAGGTTAGGCTCAGGCACTGAAAGAGTTATTTTAAGTACTGGCATTGGTCGGGTTCAGGTTTTCAGATATACCACAATCACTTAAGAAGGCCAGGAGTTGTTGGTCACATTTTATTTCATATCTTTTTCCTGTACCTTCTTTCTTCGCAAAAATCGTACCATTCCTAGTGTAGCACTGCTTGATAAGACCAGGTTTTTGTTTGCGAATTTGGCGCAGCCTGTAGAGGAGGGATCCACGCTGCTTTGTAAGACACTCATTTATATAGAGGTTGGTTTTTTGCTTAGCAGCTGATTGTATGAGGTCAAACTTCGCAGAGGGATTTGCAAGTTTGATGAGCATTCTCCTACTGTTACGGGGATTGTTTTTATTTATCCTAATAGCCGATTTGATTTGAACATTGACACTGATCTTTGAATTAATTAGGGTGTTGGCTATGTTACAGCAATCCTCACCTTGTTGTTCATCAGGTAGATCAGTAGAGCTAATTATCAGGGAGTCATGAAGTTGTTGTTGCTCTTGGTCATCTTCGGAAGCCGCCTGGTGAATCTGAAGGAGATTGACCTGTTTTTCCAGCTTTTGAAGGAGGTCACTTTGAGCTGAGAGGGTTTCTTCGTCCTGAATCTTACGTATTTGATCCATTGCACCATTTGCAACAGTTTGTATGTTGAGAATTTCTTGGTTGTTGTTCGTCAACGATTCAAGGAGGCGGTCTATGGTATGTTGTTGTCGGGTGACTGTGTCTTGGAGGGCCAAAATAGCTTCTGATTGCATTTTCACAAGGTTGTGCAGTTTCTGGAGCCATGGATTACTTCGGAGAGGTTTGAAGTTTAGACAGGGAGCCATAGATTGAGTGAATTCTACAGCTAGAGATTCGAGGTGAGTTGAAGGGGGGGAGTGAGGAGGGGGAGAGGATGCTGTGTTTACCAACATCGGCGAGGGTTGCGGCGTTGCCAGTGTTTCATTCAGATCTCTAGGAGTAATGGAACCAGAGCGAGAGGCACCCCTACCTTGCTTGTTGTTATGTTTGGGCATGTTTTCGACGAATAGATTCTTGGTAGCGTTTCAAAAGGTAGATACTTGGTGAATTATAGTAGGGATGCCTAGCGTATAGGGAACACTTGGCAGAAGGGTCGTAGAAAGGCAGGCGAAAATTGGTTAATTTTGGTTGATTACTGTTGAGGTTCACTGTGAGTTATGGCATATTAAGTCTCCATGCACTTAACTCGTGCTAGGCAGCAGTTAGGCCATGCAACGTTGAGTGGAGACGAAATTAACACGAATTTTCAGCAGCAGTGTCGGAGCCGGTACCACCGCCAGCGTTTCCCGCCAGAATCCAATACGGATACGGACTCCCCACTCAAAGTATAGGCCATCGCCCATTGTCCAACCCGTCCTCTTAAAAAGAACGTCACTTTTCGCTGGTATGCGCGATATGGCTAAATTTGGACGTAATTTGAAATGAAATCGACTCACAAAAGTGACGTTCTGTTCCGTTTTCTATTTGAGTCGTCCGCCTTACGCGCAGAGGTTATAAGAGGACACTTTAAATTCACGTTTTTCATAACGTTTTGAAACTTTATGAGAATTTCCTGCCCACCTAACCTACCAGAGGACCCTTAACTTACTGTTGATGAAAAAAGAAATCCCAAATTTATTTTAATTTTTTTTTCATTTTCAAATTACGTCCAAATTCGGCCATACGGGCAAACGGCCAAAGCGACGTTCTTTTTAAGAGGACAGGTTGCATTGTCAGAACAACTGCACTTCCAGTTGCACCCATGGTGCGGTGTAGGGAACCATCAGTGTATATGATTTGAGAGAGAGAATGCTCTGTGGACAGAGCATCAATATGGCTTAAGGCGTTGAGCTTTGCCTCAAGACGAAGTTTGGGCTGATTTCTAATTTGCTTCTTGGGTGGAAAGGGAGGGATTAAAACTGGAAAGGGTGTAACCTCCCACGGTGCAGGAAAGTGCCGTTGTTGTTTCTCTTGGTACAAATCATGAACCTGATACATTCTGAGTTGAGTTCCAGTTTTTGTTATCCATTTGGAACAATGCTGATCTTCAATAAAGAAATTCTGGAGGGCTTCTGTGCAAGGACTAGGATGAGTTAGCCTAAGCATTTTAATACTAATTTGACAGTTAATTTCAGTAACACGATCAACAACGCTCGGAATATTAAGTTCCTTTCTCATATTAAGTATCTTTTGTTGTACGAGGGCACCCAAGGATTATCCTCAAGGCTTCGTTCTGCAATTTTTCAAGCCCTCCAAGCTTTCTTTGAGGCATCAAAACAAGCAGAGGTGCAGCATAATCCACTAAAGATCTGATGTATGCAAGGTACATCATTTTGACAATTCTGACATTGGCACCATAGCCTGAGTGATAACCTGCAACAGCCTTGAGAGCTCGGAGCCTCTCTTTATACTGACGACAGAGTCTGAATACAACAGGACTATACAGTGGCACTTCAAGGCCAAGGTATTTGAATCTGTTTACATAGTCAAGCTGGGAGCCATCAGACAGTTGCATCTTGCGAACAGCTCCTCCCTGCCTGGGTGGGCGCCGATTTAGTATCTTTGTTTTCTCTGCTGAGATAAATAAACCTAGGTCCTGACATGAGTCTAATACAGAGTTAAGAGTGTTCTGCGTGTTAGCATACCCAGTGGTGTGTATCATTATATCATCAGATTATATCATATCTTTTATTTTAAACAATGCTGTTTTGTTGACCAAATTGTATTTTTACTCTTTTTCTGCCATGTTTCTCGCCCCCCCCCTTTTTTCCCTTTTTTCTTATTTTTTCTCAACACAATTTATACTTTAATTATGCGGATCAAGACATCACCTGATCAAACACATCAAACATCGTTTGACCACCATCAAACACACACATTTCGTGTGTGTTTGACGCTCACTGATATGTTCCAGTGTTGTTTTATATATGGTGCTATTCTATCTTACGCTTTGTTGCTCTTTTATACCTACAGACTCATAGAACATTCTATTGCGAAAACATTGGCACAAAAATGAATGACGTACATACAATAATAATGTCAGGACAGTGAAATAATTATAAACTTTCAAAGCGCTGTATCGCCAATGTGTCGTCGTGTCACCAATACTGGTTAACAGTTCCGCCACTTCCCACACTCTTGCGGGTGGGCCGCGACCATTATTCTACATTTATATTCATATCACCGTGTTGGGAATTTCATTGCGAGTCCATTGATACCAAAATTAACGCTGTAGGACAAGTGTGGAAGTGATAACAATTCCAAAAGTAAAAACATTTTGTTGCTGTTGGGCACTCACGGCGAGTCATCTACGTAGTTATTTATTTGGTGCTGGTATCCATATAACTTTTTGTGACCGTTTTTACTGATGTTCTTCTAGAGAATGTTATTGCGAACACGATGGTGCCAAAATGAAATACATAGCTCGATAACTAAGGTCAGGAGAGTAAAAAGAGTATACACATTTTTGTTTTGACGCTTAAGGTTATTGTGAGTACTCATTGCCTGCCTAGAAACTGGAATTCTGGTTGATCTCGAACCCATTGATAATGTGACGACTTATACTGAATTTTGTAACTATATCATCAAGATTGTAACCAGCTTAGCTAAATGTAGTGTGGGGTTCAGTCCCTAAGCCCATATATGTGCCTCTCTAACCATTTAGGTTACAGGGCAAAAACATAAAAACAAAGGTAACTGCAGAAGGCCTATTGGCCCATACCAGGCAGCTCCTATCTATAACAGATAAACACTAAGTACTACCTAATTAACTCAATGTAACCTACCTAACCACCAAAATGTCAATCCATATCTTTTATTTTAAACAATGCTGTTTTGTTGACCAAATTGTATTTTTACTCTTTTTCTGCCATGTTTCTCGTCCCCCCATTTTTTCCCTTTTTTCTTATTTTTTCTCAACACAATTTATAGTTTAATTATGCGGATCAGGACATCACCTGATCAAACACATCAAACATCGTTTGACCACCATCAAACACACACATTTCGTGTGTGTTTGATGCTCACTGATATGTTCCAGCGTTGTTTTATATATGGTGCTATTCTATCTTACGCTTTGTTGCTCATTTTTACCTACGGGCTCATAGAACATTCTATTGCGAAAACATTGGCACAAAAATGAATGACGTACATACAATAATAATGTCAGGACAGTGAAATAATTATAAACTTTCAAAGCACTGTATCGCCCATGTGTCGTCGTGTCACCAATACTGGGTAACAGTTCCGCCACTTCCCACACTCTTGCGGGTGGGCCGCGACCATTATTCTACGTTTATATTCATATCACCGTGTTGGGAATTTCATTGCGAGTCTATTGATACCAAAATTAACGCTGTAGGACAAGTGTGAAAGTGATAACAATCCCAAGAGTAAAAACATTTTGTTGCTGTTGGGCACTCACGGCGAGTCATCTACGTAGTTATTTATTTGGTGCTGGTATCCATATACATTTCGTGACTTTTTACTAATGTTCTTCTACAAAATTTTATTGCGAACACGTTGATATCAAAATGAAATACGTAGCTCGAGAACTAAGGTCAGGAAAGTAAAAAGAGTATACACATTTTTGGTTTGACGCTTAAGGTTATTGTGAGTACTCATCGCACTTTGTACTTTTGGTTTTAAATTCTTACTAATCATAACTCCAAGTTCCCTTTCGAAATACCCGACTTCGCAATCACAACACCATCTATCTCGTATCTTGTAACTCTATCATATCATTACCTAACCTCAAAACTTTACATTTATCAGCATTGAACTGCATCTGTCAACCTTTTGCCCATTTCAAAACTCTATTTAGATCAACTTGAAGAGATAGTGAGCCTTCTTCTGTGTTATTTCCCTACCGATTTTTGTATCATCGGCAAATTTGCAAATGTTGTTACTCAAACCTGAATCTAAATCATTTATATATACTTTATTATAAACAACAGAGGTACCAGGACAGAGCTTTGAGGTACTCAACCTACAACATTTTCCAACTCTGACTTAACCCCATTTATACTAACTCTGTTGAGCGCTGACCATTTATACATCAACTCTGTTGATGTGAGCACTTAATTGGCGGTCAGTGGTGGAGCTTAATTCTTAAAAAGCAATATATACTTTCGATCGTGATTTAAATAAATAAATAAATATATGTTTATTCAGGTAAGGTACATACATACATACAAGTGATGTTACATTAATGGATTGGTATATAGATAGAGCTAGTACATACAATGCCTAAAGCCACTATTACGCAATGCGTTTCGGGCAAGAAAAACATTAATATCTAGAACTTAATACTAATTGAGCCTAAAGAATAAAAAGTGTTGAGAACAAATACAAATAAAGATAAAAAAAAAGGGGGAACATGACTGAAAAAGCAGAACAAATACAATAGGTTGACAAACAGTGTTGATTAAACAAAAAAAATTACAGACATGGGTTGACAATAGAGGAGTGAGGTAGGTTACAGGGAATTTATTAGGTAGTGTTTAGTTTTTATCTTAAACTGGTTGAGAGAGGTACAGTCTTTAACATGGTTGGGAAGGTCATTCCACATTCTGGGTCCCTTGATTTGTAGAGCATTTCTAGTTTGATTAAGTCGTACTCTAGGAATATCAAAACTGTATTTATTTCTGGTGTGGTGCTCATGGGTTCTGTTACAACCTTCAATGAAGCTTTTGAGGTCAGGATTGGCATTACAGTTCAGCGTTTTATATATGTATAATACACAAGAGAGAATGTGCAGTGACTTAATATCTAACATATTCAAAGATTTGAGTAAGGGTACCGAGTGATGTCTGGGGCCAGAGTTGGATATTGTCCTAATAGCAGCTTTGTGTTGGGTAATAAGAGGACGTAAATGATTTTGGGTAGTAGAGCCCCAAGCACAAATACCATAGTTGAGGTATGGATAGATGAGGGAGTAATAGAGAGTAACCAGGGCAGGGCGGGGTACATAATATCTGATCTTAGAAAGAATGCCAACAGTTTTTGAAACTTTTTTTGAAATATTTAGAATGTGACCCTGGAAATTCAGCTTGTGGTCGATGAGAACGCCAAGGAATTTGCCATCTAATTTGTTACAAATTTGGGTATTGTTTATTTTGAGATTTATCTGATTAGAGGATTTATTGCCAAACAGAATATAAAACATTTTATCAATGTTAAGGGTGAGTTTGTTGGCGGTTAGCCAAAGATGGACTTTCTCTAGCTCTAGATTTAGTTTAGTCTGCCGTTTAAAGAAAAAAAGAGCATATCAATGTTATATCACAGAAAACGAATTTATCATAAACTCATGTATTTGTCTTACAGGCTATGGTGCCAATGTCAGAATTGTCAAAATGATGTACTTTGCATACATCAGATCTTTAGTGGATTATGCTGCACCTCTGCTTGTTTTGATGCCTGAAAGAAAGCTTGGAGGGCTTGAAAAATTGCAGAACGAAGCCTTGAGGATAATCCTTGGGTGCCCTCGTACCACAAAAGATACTTAATATGAGAAAGGAACTTAATATTCTGAGCGTTGTTGATCGTGTTACTGAAATTAACTGTCAAATTGGTATAAAAATGCTTAGGCTAACTCATCCTAATCCTTGCACAGAAGCCCTCCAGAATTTCTTTATTGAAGATCCACATTGTTCCAAATGGATAACAAAAACTGGAACTCAACTCAGAATGTATGGGGTTCATGATTTGTACCAAGAGAAACAACAACGGCACTTTCCTGCACCGTGGGAGGTTACACCCTTTCCAGTTTTAATCCCTCCCTTTCCACCCAAGAAGCAAATTAGAGATCAGCCCAAGCTTCGTCTTGAGGCAAAGCTCAACGCCTTAAGCCATATTGATGCTCTGTCCACAGAGCATTTTCTCTCTCAAATTATATACATTGATGGTTCCCTACACCGCACCACGGGTGCAGCTGGAAGTGCAGTTGTCCTGACAATGGGCGATGGCCTATACTTTGAGTGGGGAGTCCGTATAAACAACTGGGCCTCTACCCTTCAGACTGAACTATTTCCCTTGATCCTTGCACTGAAATGTGTACAAGTCTCAAAACTTGATACATTAATTGTAAGTGACTCCTTATCATCCTTAAATGCTCTCAACTCTTTAGGACATAACTGTAACATGCTTGTGTCCGAAGCTAGACACAAATACAACAAAAATAATAATAATAATAATATTTTATTTAGGTAAGGTACATACATACAATAAATTTTTACAAAGATTGGTTGACTTATAGGTAGAGCTAGTACATACAATGCCTAAAGCCACTATTACGCAAAGCGTTTCGGGCATGATAAACTTAAATGACAAGCTTAATATTAATTGAGCATAATGAGTAGATGAAAACAAGAAATGAAAACATAGATGAAAAAGCAGCACAAATACAAATATGTCGACAAACAGCGCTCTTTAGAGAAAAACAGACATTGGTTGACAATAGAAGGGTAAGGTAGGTTACAGGGAATTTATTAGGTATAGCTTCGTTTTTAACTTAAACTGGTTGAGAGAGGTACAGTCTTTAACATGGTCGGGAAGGTCATTCCACATTCTTGGCCCCTTGATTTGTAGAGCATTTCTAGTTGATTAAGTCGTACTCTAGGAATATCAAAACTGTATTTATTTCTGGTGTGGTGCTCATGGGTTCTGTTACAACCTTCTATGAAGCTTTTGAGATCAGGATTGGCATTATAGTTTAGCGTTTTATATATGTATAATACACATGAGAGAATGTGCAGTGACTTAATGTCTAACATATTCAAAGATTTGAGTAGGGTACCGAGTGATGTCTGGGGCCAGAGTTGGATATTGTCTTAATAGCAGCTTTGTGTTGAGTAATTAGAGGACGTAAGTGATTTTGGGTAGTAGAGCCCCAAGCACAAATACCATAGTTGAGATATGGATAGATAAGGGAGTAATAGAGAGTCACCAGGACAGGGCGTGGTACATAATATCTGATCTTAGAAAGAATGCCCACAGTTTTTGAAACTTTTTTTGATATATTTTGAATGTGTCCCTGGAAATTCAGCTTGTGGTCAATGAGAATGCCAAGGAATTTGCCATCTAATTTGTTACAAATTTGGGTATTGTTTATTTTGAGATTTATTTGATTAGAGGATTTATTGCCAAACAGAATATAGAAAGTTTTGTCAATGTTAAGGGTGAGTTTGTTGGCAGTTAGCCAAAGATGGACTTTATTTAGCTCAGTATTTACTGTGGCATTTAGAGCAAGGGGATCAGGACTGGAGTAAATGAAGGTTGTGTCGTCAGCAAATAGAATTATTTTGAGGTGTTGGGAGGCATTTGGAAGGTCATTAATGTAGATGAGAAAGAGGAGAGGGCCAAGTATGCTGCCCTGAGGAACACCAATGTTGATGGGTAGGGTGGGAGAAATTGTATTATTCACAGAAACATATTGGAGCCTGTCAGTAAGATAGGATTTGAGGTATTGTAGGGAGTGTCCTCTGACTCCATAATGATGTAATTTAAGAAGAAGGTTTTGGTGGTTAACAGTATCAAAAGCTTTACGCAGGTCCACAAATAACCCAACAGGGAACTCATTTTTATCAAGAGCTGTATGAATCGAGTTAAGCATACTAATAAGTGCATCGTTAGTGCTTTTTTTGGGTCTGAAGCCATATTGGCAAGGGCTAAGTATATTGAGTTTGGCTAGATATGAGTAAAGCTGCTTATAGATTAGTTTTTCAAAATTTTTGACAAGTTTGGCAGGATTGATATAGGTCTGTAGTTGTTAACATCTGTGAGAACACCACATTTGTGGACAGGCGTTACTCTCGCTTTTTTTAGAATATCTGGAAAGGTTTGGAGTTCAAGTGACTTGTTGAAGAGCAAAGCAATAGCAGGGGCTAAAGATCTGGAGGCTTTTTTGTAAATTAAAGTTGGTATCTCCTCAAGGGCACCAGACTTGGTTTTAAGGGAAAAGATTATCTCATTGACTTCTGTGGAATTAATAGGCTTTAGGTACAGAGACTGTGGATAGTTACCTGTAAGATAGTCCTTAATGTCCGTACTGGAAGATGGAATATCATTTGCAAGGGATGAACCAGTGTAAGAGAAGAACCTATTGAACTCAATAGCAGAATCAGAGGCTGAAAGCTGACCATCGTTATTAGACAGGAGAGTCGGTTTGTTATTTAAAGACTTCTTTGATCCCAATATTTGTGAAATTGTGCTCCAAGTTTGTTTAATGTTCCAAGTTTGTTTAATGTTGCTCTTTATTTGGGTAAATTTATCTTCGTAGTATTTAGTTTTTGCTCGTCTAATTATCTTAGATAGCAATAATGAGTAATTCTTTGAGAATTCTTTGGAGACAATTCCTAACCTATACTTCTTCTCAAGGTCATGTTTTTTATTAATTGATTTAAGTATTCCCTTTGTAAGCCAGGGATTGTTAAGCCTTTTGGTTGTGACTTGTTTTGTAAGCATAGGACAGTGGGTATTATAAAGGCTAAGAGTTTTTTGAAGAAAAGATTGCACTGCTAGGTTGATGTCCTCTATGTTACCTAACTCGGACTCCCAGTTGACATTATCAGCAGCAGTTATGAAATTGTCTATAGCCGTTTCATTGTGTAGTCTAAAACGTATCTCTCTTGACTCAAGAGGTGGTTTGCTAATGTTAGTTAAGAGAAAGGTGGGGTAATGGTCTGTAGTGCTATCGATGATTATACCTGAAGTAAGCAGAGAGGTTATGTTTGTCCAGATGTGATCTAGAGTCGTGGCAGTATATCAGTGATTCTAGTAGGTCTAGTGATTAA
>NC_091151.1:26008905-26010718 GCF_040958095.1 Procambarus clarkii | reverse complement strand
GATAATTTGAATTTTCATAGATTTCAATTTATTTTCATTTCGATTTAATAATTTTGTGTGACATTGCATTGAAATTGAGCTGTGTTGTTTACCATACTGTTCATTTTATGAGTATAGTTTATTTTTTTATTTTTTTCATTTCATTTTTTTAGCTGTTCTTATTTTTCAGTGATGGGAATATCAGATCATTTGATGTTCCCAATTTTCTGATGGAAGCATCAGACCATTATAGAATGCATCGGATGAGGTAGTTTGGAATGGTGGGGAGGACGAGAGGGGGGAAGGTGGGGAAGACGAGGGGACAGAGGAGAGGGTAATGGTGGGGAGGACGAGGGGACTGGGGATGGTGGGGACAGGGGAATGGAGAATGCTGAGGAGGACAAAGGGACAGGTGAATGGGAGATGGTGGGGGAGGAAGAGGGGACGGGAGGGGGAAATGGTAAGGACGACGATGGGACGGGAAGTGGGAATAGTGGGGAGAATGTGGGGACGGGAAGTGGGAAGGACGAGAGGACTGTGGAATGGGGAATGGTGGGAAGGACGAGGGGACGGAGGAAGACTGGAGAACAGGGGAACACCTCAATAAACGCCAACAATGTTATTACTCTGTGGCTTCTTGTCTCCTGACAAAGTGAATTATAATTATATATATATATAACAATTAATTCTTGTAAATTTCCAGAAGCCTGTATCAACACCCACACTGATGCAACTGAAAGAGATGTTGAGACAAGTATTGCTGATATGTTGAAGAACGCCCCAAACAAACTCGGTGGAAACAGATACAAGGTAAAGTTTGCCAATTTGCTGTAGTCTAATTCAATCTCTTTTTAGTAATCTTTGTGAACATTTATGCTATGAATAAGATAAAATAATGTAATTGATTTTGACTAAATATGTAGATATATTTAATTTTCTGAGCACTAATAATGAGAGAAAGCCAAAATAAGAGGTGGCTACTATCTCTAACAATGGGCTGGAATAATGAAGGATATACTATTGTTTTATAAAGATTCATGTTTTAGTTTTTTTTCTATAATATGGAAAGGGTTTTTACTTAATAAATTAAATATTATATAATAAAATAATTTATGTATTATTGAAATCAATTAGTAACAAACAATATTTCATTACAGGGTGGTGAAGCAAGAAGACATGTGCATCACACAACAGACTTGGATATGACGAATACTGAAAATGGTGGCGAGCCTGGTGGCGTACCGCTGAATCTTCTCTAGTGTCTATATAGAATCTATATATGTGTGTGTGTATATATATATATATATATATATATATATATATATATATATATATATAATATATATAGGGGTACCACCACTGGTTTAATTAAAGGGACCCACATCCTCGAAGAAGAAAATAAATAGTGTTCAGAGAAGACCTTGTGGATTCTCACTGAATACTTTAATCTTTTCCTCTCCTACCACCCCTATTATTTTTTTTTTTTATTTGATTTTATTGCAATGTTACAGTTTACAGAAAACACACACTTATATAACAATATACCAATCAGTGTTCGAAGACCTCGTCCAGTTCCTCGGGGGTCGGGTGCGTACCCAAGATACAACACGCATTTCCCCTCTGAACAGCGACACTGAGGCGCTGGAACATAAAACTGGCCGCTCTTGGGTCTCTAGTCTTCCCAATGAGTTCCTCGCCCAGCTCCTTCAGGAACTTAAGTGCACATTTACCCCAGGCGCCCAGAGTCTCAGAGCCTATTGGCACGAACCTGTAACAACGTTCTAGGTCCCTGTACTTGTTAGTTTTCTGGGTCTCCCTGAAGGTGGCCGCCCCG
>NC_091151.1:25898905-26003905 GCF_040958095.1 Procambarus clarkii | reverse complement strand
CTGAGGGGAGCTGTGGTTCTTCTGAGGGGAATTGTGGTTCCCCTGAGGGGAGCTGTGGTTCCCCTGAGGGGAGCTTTGGTTCTTCTGAGGGGAGTTATGGTTCTTCTGAGGGGAGCTGTGGTTCCCCTGAGGGGAGCTGCTGTTCCCTGAGAGGAGCTGTGGTTCTTTTGAGGGGAGCTGTAGTTCTTCTGATGGGAGCTGTGGTTCTTATGAGGGGAGCTGTGGTTCTTCTGAGGGGAGCTTTGGTTTTTTTGAGGGAGCTGTGGTTTTCCTGAAAGAGCTGTGGTACTTCTGAGGGGAGCTGTGGTTCTTCTGAGGGGAGCTGTGATTCTTCTGAAGGGAGCTTTGGTTATTCTGAGGGAGCTGTGGTTTTCCTAAAGGAGCTGTGGTTCTTCTGAGGGTACCTGTAGTTCTTCAGAGGGGAGCTGTGGTTCTTTTGAGGGGAGCTGTGGTGCTTCTGAGGGGAGCTTTGGTTAATCTGAGGGAGCTGTGGTTCTCCTGAGGGAGCTGTGGTTCTTCTGAGAGGAACAGTGGTTCTTCTGAGGGGAGCTGTGGTCCTTCTGAGGGGAGATGTGGTTCTTCTGAGGGGAGCGGTGGTTCTTCTGAGGGGAGCTGTGGTTCTTCTGAGGGGAGCTGTAGTTCTTCTGAGGGGAGCTGGGAAATCTTCTGAGGGGAGCTGGGGTTCTTCTGAGGGGAGCTGTGGTTCCCCTGAGGGGAGCTGTGGTTCGTCTGAGGGGAGCTGTGGTTCTTCTGAGGGAATCTGTAGTTCTTCTGATGGGAGACGTGGGTCTTCTGAGGGGAGCTTTGGTTCTTCTGAGGGAGCTGTGGTTCCCCTGGGGGAGCTGTGGTTCTTCTGAGGGGAGCTGTGATTCTTCTGAGGGGAGCTGTGGTTCTTCTGAGGGGAGCTGTGATTCTTCTGAGGGGAACTGTGGTTCCCCTGAAGGGAGCTGTGGTTCCCCTGTGGGGAGCTGTGGTTCTTCTGAGGGGAGCTGTGGTTCACCTGAGGGGAGCTGTGGTTCCCCTGTGGGGAGCTGTGGTTCTGCTGAGTGGAGCTGTGGTTCTCCTGAGACGAGCTTTGGTTCTTCTGAGGGGAGCTATGGTTCTTCTGAGGGGGAGCTGTGGTTCCCCTGAGGGGAGCTGTGGTTCTTCTGAGAAGAACAATGGTTCTTCTGAGGGGAGCTGCGGTTCTTCTGAGGGGAGCTGTGGTTCGTCTGAGGGGAGCTGTAGTTCTTCTGAGGGGAGCTGTGGAATCTTCTGAGGGGAGCTGTGGTGCTTCTGAGGGGAGCTTTGGTTAATCTGAGGGAGCTGTGGTTCTCCTGAGGGAGCTGTGGATCTTCTGAGAGGAACAGTGGTTCTGAGGGGAGCTGTGGTTCTTCTGAGGGGAGCTGTGGTTCTTCTGAGGGGACCTGTGGTTCTTCTGAGGGGAGCTGTAGTTCTTCTGAGGGGATCTGGGGAATCGTCTGAGGGGAGCTGGGTTTCTTCTGAGGGGAGCTGTGGTTGCCCTGAGGGGAGCTGTGGTTCTTCTGAGGGGAGCTGTGGTTCTTCTGAGGGAATCTGTAGTTGTTCTGAGGGACGACGTGGTTCTTCTGAGGGGAGCTTTGGTTCTTCTGAGGGAGTTGTGGTTCTCCTGAGGGAGCTGTGGTTCTTCTGAGGGGAGCTGTGATTCTTCTGAGGGGAACTGTGGTTCTTCTGTGGGGAGCTGTGATTCTTCTGAGGGGAACTGTGGTTCCCCTGAAGGGAGCTGTGGTTCCCCTGTGGAAGCTGTGGTTCTTCTGAGGGGAGCTGTGGTTTCCCTGAGGGGAGCTGTTGTTCTTCTGAGGGGAGCTGTGGTTCCCCTGAGGGGAGCATTGGTTCTTCTGAGGGGAGTTGTGGTTCCCCTGAGGGGAGCTGTGGTTCTTCTGAGGGGAGCTGTGGTTCTTCTGAGGGGAGTTGTGGTTCTTCTGAGGGGAGCTGTGGTTCTTCTGAGGGAAACTGTGGTTCCCCTGAGGGGAGCTGTGGTTCCCCTGAGGGGAGCTTTAGTTCTTCTGAGGGGAGCTATAGTTCTTCTGAGGGGAGCTGTGGTTCCCCTGAGGGGAGCTGTGGTTCCCCTGAGGGGTGCTGCTGTTCCCCTGAGAGGAGCTGTGGTTCTTTTGAGGGGTGCTGTAGTTCTTCTGATGGGAGCTGTGGTTCTTATGAGGGGAGCTGTGGTTCTTCTGAGGGGAGCTTTGGTTTTTTTGAGGGAGCTGTGGTTTTCCTGAAAGAGCTGTGGTTCTTCTGAGGGGAGCTGTGGTTCTTCTGAGGGGAGCTGTGATTCTTCTGAGGGGAGCTTTGGTTATTCTGAGGGAGCTGTGGTTTTCCTGAAGGAGCTGTGGTTCTTCTGAGGGGAGCTGTAGTTCTTCTGAGGGGAGCTGTGGTTCTTTTGAGGGGAGCTGTGGTGCTTCTGAGGGGAGCTTTGGTTAATCTGAGGGAGCTGTGGTTCTCCTGAGGGAGCTGTGGTTCTTCTGAGATGAACAGTGGTTCTTCTGAGGGGAGCTGTGGTTCTTCTGAGGGGAGATGTAATTCTTCTGAGGGGAGCTGTGGTTCTTCTGAGGGAATTTGTAGTTCTTCTGATGGGAGACGTGGTTCTTCTGAGGGGAGCTTTGGTTCTTCTGAGGGAGCTGTGGTTCTCCTGGGGGAGCTGTGGTTCTTCTTAGGGGAGCTGTGATTCTTCTGAGGGGAGCTATGATTCTTCTGAGGGGAGCTGTGATTCTTCTGAGGGGAGCTGTGGTTCCCCTGTGGGGAGCTGTGGTTCCCCTGTGGGGAGCTGTGATTCTCCTGAGTGCAGCTGTGGTTCTCCTGAGACGAGCTTTGGTTTCTGAGGGGAGCTATGGTTCTTCTGAGGGGAGCTGTGGTTCCCCTGAGGGGAGCTGTGGTTCCCCTGAGGGGAGCTGCTGTTCCCCTGAGAGGAGCTGTGGTTCTTTTGATGGGAGCTGTAGTTCTTCTGATGGCATCTGTGGTTCTTCTGAGGGGAGCTGTGGTTCTTCTGAGGGGACCTGTGGTCCTTCTGAGGGGAGCTGTAGTTCTTCTGAGGGGAGCTGGGGAATCGTCTGAGGGGAGCTGGGGTTCTTCTGAGGGGAGCTGTGGTTGCCCTGAGGGGAGCTGTGGTTCTTCTGAGGTTAGATGTGGTTCTTCTGAGGGAATCTGTAGTTCTTCTGAGGGACGACGTGGTTCTTCTAAGGGGAGCTTTGGTTCTTTTGAGCGAGCTGTGGTTCTCCTGAGGGAGCTGTGGTTCTTCTGAGGGGAGCTGTGATTCTTCTGAGGGGAACTGTGGTTCTTCTGAGGGGAGCTGTGGTTTCCCTGAGGGGAGCTGTTGTTCTTCTGAGGGGAGCTGTGGTTCCCCTGAGGGGAGCTGTGGTTCCCCTGAGGGGAGCTGTGGTTCTTCTGAGGGGAGCTGTGGTTCTCCTGGGGAGCTGTGGTTCTTCTGAGGGGAGCTGTGATTCTTCTGAGGGGAGCTGTGGTTCTTCTGAGAGGAGCTGTGATTCTTCTGAGGGGAACTGTGGTTCCCCTGAAGGGAGCTGTGGTTCCCCTGTGGAAGCTGTGGTTCTTCTGAGGGGAGCTGTGGTTTCCCTGAGGGGAGCTGTTGTTCTTCTGAGGGGAGCTGTGGTTCCCCTGAGGGGTGCTGTGGTTACCCCATGGGAAGCTGTGGTTATACTGAGTGGAGCTGTGATTCTCCTGAGACGAGCTTTGGTTCTTCTGAGGGGAGCTATGGTTCTTCTGAGGGGGAGCTGTGGTTCCCCTGAGGGGAGCTGTGGTTCCCCTGAGGGGAGCTGCTGTTCCCCTGAGAGGAGCTGAGGTTCTTTTGAGGGGAGCTGTAGTTCTTCTGATGGGATCTGTGGTTCTTCTGAGGGGAGCTTTGGTTTTTTTGAGGGAGCTGTGGTTTTCCTAAAAGAGCTGTGGTTCTTCTTAGGGGAAATGTGGTTCTTCTGAGGGGAGCTGTGGTTCTGAGGGGAGCTTTGGTTATTCTGGGGGAGCTTCCCCACAATTACCAATTGTGGGGATTTCGTGGAACGGAATTTGATTGAGTCTGCGCTAATCAGTCAGTGTCCAAATCTTCTTAATGTTAGTACTGGAATGTACAAACTTGATCCATTTTTAAGTTATAATATTGCACAACAGTTTAAGAAACAACTCTGATAGAGAGGCTTACAATGTCTCATTATAATTGTATATTCATATATTGTGTGTTCATGAGGCTTTTCTTTAATCTTTCATCCTTATTCTCTGACCGCTTAATCCTCTTTGACCATTTTAAGCTAAGCTATACCTGATTTTGGTTAATTACACCTGACCAACCCTAGGGATGGGTTGGTCAGGTGTCGGCCTATATATCCTCCCCCTTCTCCCTTCTCCTTAGTCAGTCTGGTGTTGACAAAGGCTTTAACAAAGCCGAAATGTTCACCTCATTTCATATTTCTCTGTGGATTTTCCGCATATATATATATATATATATATATATATATATATAATATATATTATATATTATATAAATTATTTATATATATATATATATATTATTTATATATATTATATATATAAAATTATATAGGTCATATGTTTTTGTATTTTTGCTGATGTGTTAGTAAATAATAAAAGAAATATAAATTATTTGATTTTTTTACTCTTAAATTGGTTTTAATATTTAAATTGAAAACAATAATATAATATAAAAAAATATAACAAAAATAATAATACAATATAAAATAAAATATAATAAAAATAATAATATAATATAAAATAATATAATTTAATTTCAAGAAATTTAACTTTAAACACAGAGATGTGAAAAGGGTTCAGATTAGGCTCAAACCTTTCACAAGAGATTCATATTGGTGTATGAATGGATTATGAATGACTCATGTTAGGATTGTACAGTTGCCACAACATCTCAAATTAGTGTTAGATACGTAGGTCTTGGTTATAAGTTTTGGAAACCTATTTAAGTCCACACACAATATCGTATCTGATACGATAAAACAAACGTTTCCAATCCTTTCAAATACTTTCCAGATATGTTGTGGCAACCTAAAATTGTTTGCTGGGCTGTGGTTCCCCTGTGGAAGCTGTGGTTCTTCTGAGGGGAGCTGTGGTTCCCATGAGGGAAGCTGTTGTTCTTCTGAGGGGAGCTGTGGTTCCCCTGAGGGGAGCTGTGGTTCCCCTGAGGGGAGATGTGGTTCTTCTGAGGGGAGTTGTGGTTCCCCTGAGGGGAGCTGTGGTTCTTCTGAGGGGACCTGTGGTTCTTCTGAGGGGAGCTGTGGTTCTTCTGAGGGGAATTGTGGTTCCCCTGAGGGGAGCTGTGGTTCCCCTGAGGGGAGCTTTGGTTCTTCTGAGGGGCGTTATGGTTCTTCTGAGGGGAGCTGTGGTTCCCCTGAGGGGAGCTGCTGTTCCCTGAGAGGAGCTGTGGTTCTTTTGAGGGGAGCTGTAGTTCTTCTGATGGGAGCTGTGGTTCTTATGAGGGGAGCTGTGGTTCTTCTGAGGGGAGCTTTGGTTTTTTTGAGGGAGCTGTGGTTTTCCTGAAAGAGCTGTGGTACTTCTGAGGGGAGCTGTGGTTCTTCTGAGAGGAGCTGTGATTCTTCTGAAGGGAGCTTTGGTTATTCTGAGGGAGCTGTGGTTTTCCTAAAGGAGCTGTGGTTCTTCTGAGGGGACCTGTAGTTCTTCAGAGGGGAGCTGTGGTTCTTTTGAGGGGAGCTGTGGTGCTTCTGAGGGGAGCTTTGGTTAATCTGAGGGAGCTGTGGTTCTCCTGAGGGAGCTGTGGTTCTTCTGAGAGGAACAGTGGTTCTTCTGAGGGGAGCTGTGGTCCTTCTGAGGGGAGATGTGGTTCTTCTGAGGGGAGCGGTGGTTCTTCTGAGGGGAGCTGTGGTTCTTCTGAGGGGAGCTGTAGTTCTTCTGAGGGGAGCTGGGAAATCTTCTGAGGGGAGCTGGGGTTCTTCTGAGGGGAGCTGTGGTTCCCCTGAGGGGAGCTGTGGTTCGTCTGAGGGGAGCTGTGGTTCTTCTGAGGGAATCTGTAGTTCTTCTGATGGGAGACGTGGGTCTTCTGAGGGGAGCTTTGGTTCTTCTGAGGGAGCTGTGGTTCCCCTGGGGGAGCTGTGGTTCTTCTGAGGGGAGCTGTGATTCTTCTGAGGGGAGCTGTGGTTCTTCTGAGGGGAGCTGTGATTCTTCTGAGGGGAACTGTGGTTCCCCTGAAGGGAGCTGTGGTTCCCCTGTGGGGAGCTGTGGTTCTTCTGAGGGGAGCTGTGGTTCACCTGAGGGGAGCTGTGGTTCCCCTGTGGGGAGCTGTGGTTCTGCTGAGTGGAGCTGTGGTTCTCCTGAGACGAGCTTTGGTTCTTCTGAGGGGAGCTATGGTTCTTCTGAGGGGGAGCTGTGGTTCCCCTGAGGGGAGCTGTGGTTCTTCTGAGAAGAACAATGGTTCTTCTGAGGGGAGCTGCGGTTCTTCTGAGGGGAGCTGTGGTTCTTCTGAGGGGAGCTGTAGTTCTTCTGAGGGGAGCTGGGGAATCTTCTGAGGGGAGCTGTGGTGCTTCTGAGGGGAGCTTTGGTTAATCTGAGGGAGCTGTGGTTCTCCTGAGGGAGCTGTGGATCTTCTGAGAGGAACAGTGGTTCTGAGGGGAGCTGTGGTTCTTCTGAGGGGAGCTGTGGTTCTTCTGAGGGGACCTGTGGTTCTTCTGAGGGGAGCTGTAGTTCTTCTGAGGGGATCTGGGGAATCGTCTGAGGGGAGCTGGGTTTCTTCTGAGGGGAGCTGTGGTTGCCCTGAGGGGAGCTGTGGTTCTTCTGATGGGAGCTGTGGTTCTTCTGAGGGGAGTTGTGGTTCTTTTGAGGGGAGCTGTGGTTCTTCTGAGGGAAACTGTGGTTCCCCTGAGGGGAGCTGTGGTTCCCCTGAGGGGAGCTTTAGTTCTTCTGAGGGGAGCTATAGTTCTTCTGAGGGGAGCTGTGGTTCCCCTGAGGGGAGCTGTGGTTCCCCTGAGGGGAGCTGCTGTTCCCCTGAGAGGAGCTGTGGTTCTTTTGAGGGGTGCTGTAGTTCTTCTGATGGGAGCTGTGGTTCTTATGAGGGGAGCTGTGGTTCTTCTGAGGGGAGCTTTGGTTTTTTTGAGGGAGCTGTGGTTTTCCTGAAAGAGCTGTGGTTCTTCTGAGGGGAGCTGTGGTTCTTCTGAGGGGAGCTGTGATTCTTCTGAGGGGAGCTTTGGTTATTCTGAGGGAGCTGTGGTTTTCCTGAAGGAGCTGTGGTTCTTCTGAGGGGAGCTGTAGTTCTTCTGAGGGGAGCTGTGGTTCTTTTGAGGGGAGCTGTGGTGCTTCTGAGGGGAGCTTTGGTTAATCTGAGGGAGCTGTGGTTCTCCTGAGGGAGCTGTGGTTCTTCTGAGATGAACAGTGGTTCTTCTGAGGGGAGCTGTGGTTCTTCTGAGGGGAGATGTAATTCTTCTGAGGGGAGCTGTGGTTCTTCTGAGGGAATTTGTAGTTCTTCTGATGGGAGACGTGGTTCTTCTGAGGGGAGCTTTGGTTCTTCTGAAGGAGCTGTGGTTCTCCTGGGGGAGCTGTGGTTCTTCTGAGGGGAGCTGTGATTCTTCTGAGGGGAGCTATGATTCTTCTGAGGGGAGCTGTGATTCTTCTGAGGGGAGCTGTGGTTCCACTGTGGGGAGCTGTGGTTCCCCTGTGGGGAGCTGTGATTCTCCTGAGTGCAGCTGTGGTTCTCCTGAGACGAGCTTTGGTTTCTGAGGGGAGCTATGGTTCTTCTGAGGGGAGCTGTGGTTCCCCTGAGGGGAGCTGTGGTTCCCCTGAGGGGAGCTGCTGTTCCCCTGAGAGGAGCTGTGGTTCTTTTGATGGGAGCTGTAGTTCTTCTGATGGCATCTGTGGTTCTTCTGAGGGGAGCTGTGGTTCTTCTGAGGGGACCTGTGGTTCTTCTGAGGGGAGCTGTAGTTCTTCTGAGGGGAGCTAGGGAATCGTCTGAGGGGAGCTGGGGTTCTTCTGAGGGGAGCTGTGGTTGCCCTGAGGGGAGCTGTGGTTCTTCTGAGGTTAGATGTGGTTCTTCTGAGGGAATCTGTAGTTCTTCTGAGGGACGACGTGGTTCTTCTAAGGGGAGCTTTGGTTCTTTTGAGCGAGCTGTGGTTCTCCTGAGGGAGCTGTGGTTCTTCTGAGGGGAGCTGTGATTCTTCTGAGGGGAACTGTGGTTCTTCTGAGGGGAGCTGTGGTTTCCCTGAGGGGAGCTGTTGTTCTTCTGAGGGGAGCTGTGGTTCCCCTGAGGGGAGCTGTGGTTCCCCTGAGGGGAGCTGTGGTTCTTCTGAGGGGAGCTGTGGTTCTCCTGGGGAGCTGTGGTTCTTCTGAGGGGAGCTGTGATTCTTCTGAGGGGAGCTGTGGTTCTTCTGAGAGGAGCTGTGATTCTTCTGAGGGGAACTGTGGTTCCCCTGAAGGGAGCTGTGGTTCCCCTGTGGAAGCTGTGGTTCTTCTGAGGGGAGCTGTGGTTTCCCTGAGGGGAGCTGTTGTTCTTCTGAGGGGAGCTGTGGTTCCCCTGAGGGGTGCTGTGGTTACCCCATGGGAAGCTGTGGTTATACTGAGTGGAGCTGTGATTCTCCTGAGACGAGCTTTGGTTCTTCTGAGGGGAGCTATGGTTCTTCTGAGGGGGAGCTGTGGTTCCCCTGAGGGGAGCTGTGGTTCCCCTGAGGGGAGCTGCTGTTCCCCTGAGAGGAGCTGAGGTTCTTTTGAGGGGAGCTGTAGTTCTTCTGATGGGATCTGTGGTTCTTCTGAGGGGAGCTTTGGTTTTTTTGAGGGAGCTGTGGTTTTCCTAAAAGAGCTGTGGTTCTTCTTAGGGGAAATGTGGTTCTTCTGAGGGGAGCTGTGGTTCTGAGGGGAGCTTTGGTTATTCTGAGGGAGCTGTGGTTTTCCTGAAGGAGCTGTGGTTCTTCTGAGGGGAGCTGTAGTTCTTCTGAGGGAAGCTGTGGTTCTTCTGAGGGGAGCTGTGGTGCTTCTGAGGTGAGCTTTGGTTAATCTGAGGGAGCTGTGGTTCTCCTGAGGGAGCTGTGGTTCTCCTGAGGGAGCTGTGGTTCTTTTGAGAGAAACAGTGGTTCTTCTGAGGGGAGCTGTGGTTCTTCTGAGGGGAGCTGTGGTTCTTCTGAGGGGAGCTGTGGTTCTTCTGAGGGGACCTGTGGTTCTTCTGAGGGGAGCTGTAGTTCTTCTGAGGGGAGCTGGGGAATCGTCTGAGAGGAGCTGGGGTTCTTCTGAGGGGAGCTGTGGTTGCCCTGAGGGGAGCTGTGGTTCTTCTCAGGGGAGCTGTGGTTCTTCTGAGGGAATCTGTAGTTCTTCTGAGGGACGACGTGGTTCTTCTAAGGGGAGCTTTGGTTCTTTTGAGGGAGCTGTGGTTCTCCTGAGGGAGCTGTGGTTCTTCTGAGGGGAGCTGTGATTCTTCTGAGGGGAACTGTGGTTCTTCAGAATGGTGCTGTGATTCTTCTGAGGGGAACTGTGGTTCCCCTGAAGGGAGCTGTGGTTCCCCTGTGGAAGCTGTGGTTTCCCTGAGGGGAGCTGTTGTTCTTCTGAGGGGAGCTGTGGTTCCCCTGAGGGGAGCTGTGGTTCCCCTGAGGGGAGCTGTGGTTCCCCTGAGGGGAGCTGTGGTTCTTCTGAGGGGAGTTGTGGTTCCCCTGAGGGGAACTGTGGTTCTTCTGAGGGGAGCTGTGGTTCTTCTGAGGGGAGCTGTGGTTCTTCTGAGGGAAACTGTGGTTCCTCTAAGGGGAGCTGGGGTTCCTCTGAGGGGAACTTTGGTTCTTCTGAGGGGAGCTGTGGTTCTTCTGAGGGGAGCTGTGGTTCTTCTGAGGGGAGCTGTGGTTCTTCTGAGGGGACCTGAGGTTTTTCTGAGAGGAGCTGTAGTTCTTCTGAGGGGAGCTGGGGAATCGTCTGAGGGGAACTGGGGTTCTTCTGAGGGGACCTGTAGTTGCCCTCAGGGGAGCTGTGGTTCTTCTGAGGGGAGCTGTGGTTCTTCTGAGGGAATCTGTAGTTCTTCTGAGGGACGACGTGGTTCCTCTAAGGGGAGCTTTGGTTCTTTTGAGGGAGAGGTGGTTCTCCTGAGGGAGCTGTGGTTCTTCTGAGGGGAGCTGTGATTCTTCTGAGGGGAACTGTGGTTCTTCTGAGGGGAGCTGTGATTCTTCTGAGGGGAACTGTGGTTCCCCTAAAGGGAGCTGTGGTTCCCCTGTGGAAGCTGTGGTTCTTCTGAGGGGAGTTGTGGTTCCCCTGAGGGGAGCTGTGGTTCTTCTGAGGGGAGCTGTGGTTCTTCTGAGGGGATCTGTGGTTCTTCTGAGGGGAGCTGTGGTTCTTCTGAGGGGAACTGTGGTTCCCCTGAGGGGAGCTGTGGTTCCCTTGAGGGGAGCTTTGGTTCTTCTGAGGGGAGCTATAGTTCTTCTGAGGGGAGCTGTGGTTCCCCTGAGGGGAGCTGTGGTTCCCCTGAGGGGAGCTGCTGTTCCCCTGAGAGGAGCTGTGGTTCTTTTGAGGGGAGTTGTAGCTCTTCTGACGGGAGCTGTGCTTCTTATGAGGGGAGTTGTGGTTCGTCTGAGGGGAGCTTTGGTTTTTTTGAGGGAGCTGTGGTTTTCCTGAAAGACCTGTGGTTCTTCTGAGGGGAGCTGTGGTTCTTCTGAGGGGAGCTGTGATTCGTCTGAGGGGAGTTTTGGTTATTCTGAGGGAGCTGTGGTTTTCCTGAAGGTGCTGTGGTTCTTCTGAGGGGAGCTGTAGTTCTTCTGAGGGGAGCTGTGGTTCTTTTGAGGGGAGCTGTGGTGCTTCTGAGGGGAGCTTTGGTTAATCTGAGGTAGCTGTGGTTCTCCTGAGGGGACTGTGGTTCTTCTGAGAGGAACAGTGGTTCTTCTGAGGGGAGCTGTGGTTCTTCTGAGGGGTGATGTGGTTCTTCTGATGGGAGCTGTGGTTCTTCTGAGGGGAGCTGTCGTTCTTCTGAGGGGAGCTGTAGTTCTTCTGAGGGGAGCTGGGGAATCTTCTGAGGGGAGCTGTGGTTCTTCTGAGGGGAGCTGTGGTTCTTCTGAGGGAATCTGTAGTTCTTCTGATGGGAGACGTGGTTCTTCTGAGGGAAGCTTTGGTTCTTCTGAGGGAGCTGTGGTTCTCCTGGGGGAGCTGTGGTTCTTCTGAGGGGAGCTCTGATTCTTCTAAGGGGAGCTGTGGTTCTTCTGAGAGGAGCTGTGATTCTTCTGAGGGGAGCTGTGGTTCCCCTGAGGGGAGCTGTGGTTCCCCCGTGGGGAGCTGTGGTTCTGCTGAGTGGAGCTGTGGTTCTCCTGAGACGAGCTTTGGTTCTTCTGAGGGGGAGCTATGGTTCTTCTGAGGGGGAGCTGTGGTTCCCCTGAGGGGAGCTGTGGTTCCCCTTGAGGGGAGCTGTTGTTCCCCTGAGAGGAGCTGCGGTTCTTTTGAGGGGAGCTGTAGTTCTTCTGATGGGATCTATGGTTCTTCTGAGGGGAGTTGTGGTTCCCCTGAGGGGAGCTGTGGTTCTTCTGAGGGGATCTGTGGTTCTTCTGAGGGGAGCTGTGGTTCTTCTGAGGGGAACTGTGGTTCCCCTGAGGGGAGCTGTGGTTCCCTTGAGGGGAGCTTTGGTTCTTCTGAGGGGAGCTATAGTTCTTCTGAGGGGAGCTGTGGTTCCCCTGAGGGGAGCTGTGGTTCCCCTGAGGGGAGCTGCTGTTCCCCTGAGAGGAGCTGTGGTTCTTTTGAGGGGAGTTGTAGCTCTTCTGACGGGAGCTGTGCTTCTTATGAGGGGAGTTGTGGTTCGTCTGAGGGGAGCTTTGGTTTTTTTGAGGGAGCTGTGGTTTTCCTGAAAGACCTGTGGTTCTTCTGAGGGGAGCTGTAGTTCTTCTGAGGGGAGCTGTGATTCTTCTGAGGGGAGTTTTGGTTATTCTGAGGGAGCTGTGGTTTTCCTGAAGGTGCTGTGGTTCTTCTGAGGGGAGCTGTAGTTCTTCTGAGGGGAGCTGTGGTTCTTTTGAGGGGAGCTGTGGTGCTTCTGAGGGGAGCTTTGGTTAATCTGAGGGAGCTGTGGTTCTCCTGAGGGGACTGTGGTTCTTCTGAGAGGAACAGTGGTTCTTCTGAGGGGAGCTGTGGTTCTTCTGAGGGGTGATGTGGTTCTTCTGATGGGAGCTGTGGTTCTTCTGAGGGGAGCTGTCGTTCTTCTGAGGGGAGCTGTAGTTCTTCTGAGGGGAGCTGGGGAATCTTCTGAGGGGAGCTGGGGTTCTTCTGAGGGGAGCTGTGGTTGCCCTGAGGGGAGCTGTGGTTCTTCTGAGGGGAGCTGTGGTTCTTCTGAGGGAATCTGTAGTTCTTCTGATGGGAGACGTGGTTCTTCTGAGGGGAGCTTTGGTTCTTCTGAGGGAGCTGTGGTTCTCCTGGGGGAGCTGTGGTTCTTCTGAGGGGAGCTGTGATTCTTCTAAGGGGAGCTGTGGTTCTTCTGAGAGGAGCTGTGATTCTTCTGAGGGGAGCTGTGGTTCCCCTGAGGGGAGCTGTGGTTCCCCCGTGGGGAGCTGTGGTTCTGCTGAGTGGAGCTGTGGTTCTCCTGAGACGAGCTTTGGTTCTTCTGAGGGGGAGCTATGGTTCTTCTGAGGGGGAGCTGTGGTTCCCCTGAGGGGAGCTGTGGTTCCCCTGAGGGGAGCTGTTGTTCCCCTGAGAGGAGCTGCGGTTCTTTTGAGGGGAGCTGTAGTTCTTCTGATGGGATCTATGGTTCTTCTGAGGGGAGTTTTGTTTTTTTTGAGGGAGCTGTGGTTCTTCTGAGGAGAGTTTTGGTTATTCTGAGGGAGCTGTGGTTTTCCTGAAGGAGCTGTGGTTCTTCTGAGGGGAGCTGTAGTTCTTCTGAGGGAAGCTTTGGTTAATCTGAGGGAGCTGTGGTTCTCCTGAGGGAGCTGTGGTTCTTCTGAGAGGAACAGTGTTTCTTCTGATGGGAGCTGTGGTTCTTCTGAGGGGAGCTGTGGTTCTTTTGAGGGGAGCTGTAGTTTTTCTGAGGGGAGCTGGGGAATCTTCCAAGGGGAGCTGTGGTGCTTCTGAGGGGAGCTTTGGTTAATCTGAGGGAGCTGTGGTTCTCCTGAGGGAGCTGTGGTTCTTCTGAGAGGAACAGTGGTTCTTCTGAGGGGAGCTGTGGTTCTTCTGAGGGGAGCTGTGGTTCTTCTGAGGGTAGCTGTGGTTCTTCTGAGGGGAGCTGTGGTTGCCCTGAGGGGAGCTGTGGTTCTTCTGAGGGGAGCTGTGGTTCTTCTGAGGGAATCTGTAGTTCTTCTGAGGGGAGACCATTTTCTTCTGAGGGGAGCTGTGGTTCTTCTGAGGGAAGCTGTGGTTCTTCTGAGGGAATCTGTAGTTCTTCTGAGTGGAGACTTGGTTCTTCTGAGGGGAGCTTTGGTTGTTCTGAGGGGAGCTGTGATTCTTCTAAGGGGAACTGTGGTTCTTCTGAGGGGAGCTGTGACTCCTCTGAGGAGAACTGTGTTTCCCTGAAGGGAGCTGTGGTTCCCCTGTGGAAGCTGTGGTTCTTCTGAGGGGAGCTGTGGTTCCCCTGAGGGGAGCTGTTGTTCTTCTGAGGGGACCTGTAGTTCTTCAGAGGGGAGCTGTGGTTCTTTTGAGGGGAGCTGTGGTTCTTCTGAGGGGAGTTGTGGTTCCCCTGAGGGGAGCTGTGGTTCTTCTGAGGGGAGCTGTGGTTCTTCTGAGGGGAGCAGTGGTTCTTCAGAGGGGAGTTGTGGTTCTTCTGAGGGGAACTGTGGTTCCCCTGAGGGGAGCTGTGGTTCCCCTGAGGGGAGCTTTGGTTCTTCTGAGGGGAGCTATGGTTCTTCTGAGGGGAGCTGTGGTTCCTCTGAGGGGAGCTGTGGTTTCCCAGAGGGGAGCTGCTGTTCCCCTGAGAGGAGCTGTGGTTCTTTTGAGGAGAGCGGTAGTTCTTCTGATGGGAGCTGTGGTTCTTATGAGGGGATCTGTGGTTCTTCTGAGGGGAGCTTTGGTTTTTTTGAGGGAGCTGTGGTTTTCCTGAAAGAGCTGTGGTTCTTCTGAGGGGAGCTGTGGTTCTTCTGAGGGGAGCTGTAATTCTTCTGAGGGGAGCTTTGGTTATTTTGAGGGAGCTGTGGTTTTCCTGAGGGAGCTGTGGTTCTTCTGAGGGGAGCTGTAGTTCTTCTGAGGGGAGCTGTGGTTCTTTTGAGGGGAGCTGTGGTGCTTCTGAGGGGAGCTTTGGTTAATCTGAGGGAGCTGTGGTTCTCCTGAGGGAGCTGTGGTTCTTCTGAGAGGAACAGTGGTTCTTCTGAGGGGATCTGTGGTTCTTCTGAGGGGAGATGTGGTTTTTCTGAGGAGAGCTGTGGTTCTTCTGAGAGGAGCTGTGGTTGTTCTGAGGGGAGCTGTAGTTCTTCTGAGGGGAGCTGGGGAATCTTCTGAGGGGAGCTGGGGTTCTTCTGAGGGGAACTTTGGTTCTTCTGAGGGAGCTGTGGTTCTCCTGAGGGTGCTGTGGTTCTTCTGAGGGGAGCTGTGATTCTTCTGAGGGGAACTGTATTTCTTCTGAGGGGAGATGTGATTCTTCTGAGGGGAACTGTGGTTCCCATTGAAGGGAGCTGTGGTTCCCCTGTGGAAGCTGTGGTTCTTCTGAGGGGAACTGTGGTTCCCATTGAAGGGAGCTGTGGTTCCCCTGTGGATCTGTGGTTCTTCTGAGGGGAGCTGTGGTTCCCCTGAGGGGAGCTGTTGTTCTTCTGAGGGGAGCTGTGGTTCCCCTGAGGGTAGCTGTGGTTCCCCTGAGGGGAGCTGTGGTTCTTCTGAGGGGAGTTGTGGTTCCCCTGAGGGGAGCTGTGGTTCTTCTGAGGGGACCTGTGGTTCTTCTGAGGGGAGCTGTGGTTCTTCTGAGCGGAGCTGTGGTTCTTCTGAGGGGAACTGTGGTTCCCCTGAGGGGAGCTGTGGTTCCCCTGAGGGGAGCTATGGTTCTTCTGAGGGGAGCTATGGTTCTTCTGAGGGGAGCTGTGGTTCCCCTGAGGGGAGCTGTGGTTCCCCTGAGGGGAGCTGCTGTTCCCCAGAGAGGAGCTGTGGTTCTTTTGAGGGGAGTTGTAGCTCTTCTGATGGGAGCTGTGGTTCTTATGAGGGGAGCTGTGGTTCTTCTGAGGGGAGCTTTGGTTTTTTTGAGGGAGCTGTGGTTTTCCTGAAAGAGCTGTGGTTCTTCTGAGGGGAGCTGTGGTTCTTCTGAGGGGAGCTGTGATTCTTCTGAGGGGGGCTTTGGTTATTCTGAGGGTGCTGTGGTTTTCCTGAAGGTGCAGTGGTTCTTCTGAGGGGAGCTGTAGTTCTTCTGAGGGGAGCTGTGGTTCTTTTGTGGGGAGCTGTGGTGCTTCTGAGGGGAGCTTTGGTTAATCTGAGGGAGCTGTGGTTCTCCTGAGGAAGCTGTGGTTCTTCTGAGAGGAACAGTGGTTCTTCTGAGGGGAGCTGTGGTTCTTCTGAGGGGAGCTGTGGTTCTTCTGAGGGAAACTGTGGTTCCCCTAAGGGGAGCTTTGGTTCTCCTGAGGGGAGCTTTGGTTCTTCTGAGGGGAGCTATGGTTCTTCTGAGGGGAGCAGTGGTTCCCCTGAGGGGAGCTGTGGTTCCCCTGAGGGGAGCTGCTGTTCCCCTGAGAGGAGCTGTGGTTCTTTTGAGGGGAGCTGTAGTTCTTCTGATGGAAGCTGTGGTTCTTATGAGGGGAGCTGTGGTTCTTCTGAGGGGAGCTTTGGTTTTTTTGAAGGAGCTGTGGTTTTCCTGAAAGAGCTGTGGGTCTTCTGAGGGGAGCTGTGGTTCTTCTGAGGGGAGCTGTGATTCTTCTGAGGGGAGCTTTGGTTGTTCTGAGGGAGCTGTGGTTTTCCTGAGGGAGCTGTGGTTCTTCTGAGAGGAGCTGTAGTTCTTCTGAGGGGAGCTGTGGTTCTTTTGAGGGGAGCTGTGGTGCTTCTGAGGGGAGCTTTGGTTAATCTGAGGGAGCTGTGGTTCTCCTGAAGGAGCTGTGGTTCTACTGAGAGGAACAGTGGTTCTTCTGAGGGGATCTGTGGTTCTTCTGAGGGGAGATGTGGTTTTTCTGAGGGGAGCTGTGGTTCTTCTGAGGGGAGCTGTGGTTCTTCTGAGGGGAGCTGTAGTTCTTCTGAGGGGAGCTGGGGAATCTTCTGAGGGGAGCTGGGGTTCTTCTGAGGGGAGCTGTGGTTGCCCTGAGGGGAGCTGTGGTTCTTCTGAGGGGAGCTGTGGTTCTTCTGAGGGAATCTGTAGTTCTTCTGAGGGGAGACGTGGTTCTTCTGAGGGGAGCTTTGGTTCTTCTGAGGGAGCTGTGGTTCTCCTGAGGGAGCTGTGGTTCTTCTGAGGGGAGCTGTGATTCTTCTGAGGGGAACTGTGGTTCTTCTGAGGGGAGCTGTGATTCTTCTGAGGGGAACTGTGGTTCCCATTGAAGGGAGCTGTGGTTCCCCTGTGGAAGGTGTGGTTCTTCTGAGGGGAGCTGTGGTTCCCCTGAGGGAAGCTGTTGTTCTTCTGAGGGGAGCTGTGGTTCCCCTGATGGGAGCTGTGGTTCCCCTGAGGGGAGCTGTGATTCTTCTGAGGGGAGTTGTGGTTCCCCTGAGGGGAGCTGTGGTTCTTCTGAGGGGACCTGTGGTTCTTCTGAGGAGAGCTGTGGTTCTTCTAAAGGGGAGCTGTGGTTCTTCTGAGGGGAACTGTGGTTCCCCTGAGGAGAGCTGTGGTTCCCTTGAGGGGAGCTTTGGTTCTTCTGAGGGGAGCTGTGGTTCCCCTGAGGGGAGCTGTGGTTCCCCTGAGGGGAGCTGTGGTTCTTCTGAGGGGAGTTGTGGTTCCCCTGAGGGGAGCTGTGGTTCTTCTGAGGGGACCTGTGGTTCTTCTGAGGGGAGCTGTGGTTCTTCTGAGGGGAACTGTGGTTCCCCTGAGGGGAGCTGTGGTTCCCTTGAGGGGAGCTTTGGTTCTTCTGAGGGGAGCTATAGTTCTTCTGAGGGGAGCTGTGGTTCCCCTGAGGGGAGCTGTGGTTCCCCTGAGGGGAGCTGCTGTTCCCCTGAGAGGAGCTGTGGTTCTTTTGAGGGGAGTTGTAGCTCTTCTGACGGGAGCTGTGCTTCTTATGAGGGGAGTTGTGGTTCGTCTGAGGGGAGCTTTGGTTTTTTTGAGGGAGCTGTGGTTTTCCTGAAAGACCTGTGGTTCTTCTGAGGGGAGCTGTGGTTCTTCTGAGGGGAGCTGTGATTCTTCTGAGGGGAGTTTTGGTTATTCTGAGGGAGCTGTGGTTTTCCTGAACGTGCTGTGGTTCTTCTGAGGGGAGCTGTAGTTCTTCTGAGGGGAGCTGTGGTTCTTTTGAGGGGAGCTGTGGTGCTTCTGAGGGGAGCTTTGGTTAATCTGAGGGAGCTGTGGTTCTCCTGAGGGGACTGTGGTTCTTCTGAGAGGAACAGTGGTTCTTCTTAGGGGAGCTGTGGTTCTTCTGAGGGGTGATGTGGTTCTTCTGATGGGAGCTGTGGTTCTTCTGAGGGGAGCTGTCGTTCTTCTGAGGGGAGCTGTAGTTCTTCTGAGGGGAGCTGGGGAATCTTCTGAGGGGAGCTGGGGTTCTTCTGAGGGGAGCTGTGGTTGCCCTGAGGGGAGCTGTGGTTCTTCTGAGGGGAGCTGCGGTTCTTCTGAGGGAATCTGTAGTTCTTCTGATGGGAGACGTGGTTCTGCTGAGGGGAGCTTTGGTTCTTCTGAGGGAGCTGTGGTTCTCCTGGGGGAGCTGTGGTTCTTCTGAGGGAAGCTGTGATTCTTTTGAGGGGAGCTGTGGTTCTTCTGAGAGGAGCTGTGATTCTTCTGAGGGGAGCTGTGGTTCCCCTGAGGGGAGCTGTGGTTCCCCCGTGGGGAGCTGTGGTTCTGCTGAGTGGAGCTGTGGTTCTCCTGAGACGAGCTTTGGTTCTTCTGAGGGGGAGCTATAGTTCTTCTGAGGGGGAGCTGTGGTTCCCCTGAAGGGAGCTGTGGTTCCCCTGAGGGGTGCTGTTGTTCCCCTGAGAGGAGCTGCGGTTCTTTTGAAGGGAGCTGTAGTTCTTCTGATGGGATCTGTGGTTCTTCTGAGGGGAGCTTTGGTTTTTTTGAGGGAGCTGTGGTTCTTCTGAGGGGAGTTTTGGTTATTCTGAGGGAGCTGTGGTTTTCCTGAAGGAGCTGTGGTTCTTCTGAGGGGAGCTGTTGTTCTTCTGAGGGAAGCTTTGGTTAATCTGAGGGAGCTGTGGTTCTCCTGAGGGAGCTGTGGTTCTTCTGAGAGGAACAGTGTTTCTTCTGATGGGAGCTGTGGTTCTTCTGAGGGGAGCTGTGGTTCTTTTGAGGGGAGCTGTAGTTTTTCTGAGGGGAGCTGGGGAATCTTCCGAGGGGAGCTGTGGTGCTTCTGAGGGGAGCTTTGGTTAATCTGAGGGAGCTGTGGTTCTCCTGAGGGAGCTGTGGTTCTTCTGAGAGGAACAGTGGTTCTTCTGAGGGGAGCTGTGGTTCTTCTGAGGGGAGCTGTGGTTCTTCTGAGGGGAGCTGTGGTTCTTCTAAGGGGAGCTGTGGTTCTTCTGAGGGGAGCTGTGGTTGCCCTGAGGGGAGCTGTGGTTCTTCTGAGGGGAGCTGTGGTTCTTCTGAGGGAATCTGTAGTTCTTCTGAGGGGAGACTTGGTTCTTTTGAGGGGAGCTGTGGTTCTTCTGAGGGGAGCTGTGGTTCTTCTGAGGGAATCTGTAGTTCTTCTGAGTGGAGACTTGGTTCTTATGAGGGGAGCTTCGGTTGTTCTGAGGGGAGCTGTGATTCTTCTAAGGGGAACTGTGGTTCTTCTGAGGTGAGCTGTGTCTCCTCTGAGGAGAACTGTGTTTCCCTGAAGGGAGCTGTGGTTCCCCTGTGGAAGCTGTGGTTCTTCTGAGGGAAGCTGTGGTTCCCCTGAGGGGAGCTGTTGTTCTTCTGAGGGGACCTGTAGTTCTTCAGAGGGGAGCTGTGGTTCTTTTGAGGGGAGCTGTGGTTCTTCTGAGGGGAGTTGTGGTTCCCCAGAGGGGAGCTGTGGTTCTTCTGAGGGGAGCTGTGGTTCTTCTGAGGGGAGCAGTGGTTCTTCAGAGAGGAGTTGTGGTTCTTCTGAGGGGAACTGTGGTTCCCCTGAGGGGAGCTGTGGTTCCCCTGAGGGGAGCTTTGGTTCTTCTGAGGGGAGCTATTGTTCTTCTGAGGGGAGCTGTGGTTCCCCTGAGGGGAGCTGTGGTTTCCCAGAGGGGAGCTGCTGTTCCGCTGAGAGGAGCTGTGGTTCTTTTGAGGAGAGCGGTAGTTCTTCTGATAGGAGCTGTGGTTGTTCTGAGGGGAGCTGTAGTTCTTCTGAGGGGAGCTGGGGAATCTTCTGAGGGGAGCTGGGGTTCTTCTGAGGGGAGCTGTGGTTGCCCTGAGGGGAGCTGTGGTTCTTCTGAGGGGAGCTGTGATTCTTCTGAGGGAATCTGTAGTTCTTCTGAGGGGAGACGTGGTTCTTCTGAGGGGAACTTTGGTTCTTCTGAGGGAGCTGTGGTTCTCCTGAGGGTGCTGTGGTTCGTCTGAGGGGAGCTGTGATTCTTCTGAGGGGAACTGTGGTTCTTCTGAGGGGAGATGTGATTCTTCTGAGGGGAACTGTGGTTCCCATTGAAGGGAGCTGTGGTTCCCCTGTGGAAGCTGTGGTTCTTCGGAGGGGAACTGTGGTTCCCATTGAAGGGAGCTGTGGTTCCCCTGTGGAAGCTGTGGTTCTTCTGAGGGGAGCTGTGGTTCCCCTGAGGGGAGCTGTTGTTCTTCTGAGGGGAGCTGTGGTTCCCCTGAGGGTAGCTGTGGTTCCCCTGAGGGGAGCTGTGGTTCTTCTAAGGGGAGTTGTGGTTCCCCTGAGGGGAGCTGTGGTTCTTCTGAGGGGACCTGTGGTTCTTCTGAGGGGAGCTGTGGTTCTTCTGAGCGGAGCTGTGGTTCTTCTGAGGGGAACTGTGGTTCCCCTGAGGGGAGCTGTGGTTCCCCTGAGGGGAGCTATGGTTCTTCTGAGGGGAGCTATGGTTCTTCTGAGGGGAGCTGTGGTTCCCCTGAGGGGAGCTGTGGTTCCCCTGAGGGGAGCTGTGGTTCCCCTGAGGGGAGCTGCTGTTCCCCTGAGAGGAGCTGTGGTTCTTTTGAGGGGAGTTGTAGCTCTTCTGATGGGAGCTGTGGTTCTTATGAGGGGAGCTGTGGTTCTTCTGAGGGGAGCTTTGGTTTTTTTGAGGGAGCTGTGGTTTTCCTGAAAGAGCTGTGGTTCTTCTGAGGGGAGCTGTGGTTCTTCTGTGGGGAGCTGTGATTCTTCTGAGGAGAGCTTTGGTTATTCTGAGGGTGCTGTGGTTTTCCTGAAGGTGCAGTGGTTCTTCTGAGGGGAGCTGTAGTTCTTCTGAGGGGAGCTGTGGTTCTTTTGTGGGGAGCTGTGGTGCATCTGAGGGGAGCTTTGGTTAATCTGAGGGAGCTGTGGTTCTCCTGAGGAAGCTGTGGTTCTTCTGAGAGGAACAGTGGTTTTTCTGAGGGGAGCTGTGGTTCTTCTGAGGGGAGCTGTGGTTCTTCTGAGGGAAACTGTGGTTCCCCTAAGGGGAGCTTTGGTTCTCCTGAGGATAGCTTTGGTTCTTCTGAGTGGAGCTATGGTTCTTCTGGGGGGAGCAGTGGTTCCCCTGAGGGGAGCTGTGGTTCCCCTGAGGGGAGCTGCTGTTCCCCTGAGAGGAGCTGTGGTTCTTTTGAGGGGAGCTGAAGTTCTTCTGATGGGAGCTGTGGTTCTTATGAGGGGAGCTGTGGTTCTTCTGAGGGGAGCTTTGTTTTTTTTGAAGGAGCTGTGGTTTTCCTGAAAGAGCTGTGGGTCTTCTGAGGGGAGCTGTGGTTCTTCTGAGGGGAGCTGTGATTCTTCTGAGGGGAGCTTTGGTTATTCTGAGGGAGCTGTGGTTTTCCTGAGGGAGCTGTGGTTCTTCTGAGAGGAGCTGTAGTTCTTCTGAGGGGAGCTGTGGTTCTTTTGAGGGGAGCTGTGGTGCTTCTGAGGGGAGCTTTGGTTAATCTGAGGGAGCTGTGGTTCTCCTGAGGGAGCTGTGGTTCTACTGAGAGGAACAGTGGTTCTTCTGAGGGGATCTGTGGTTCTTCTGAGGGGAGATGTGGTTTTTCTGAGGGGAGCTGTGGTTCATCTGAGGGGAGCTGTGGTTCTTCTGAGGGAAGCTGTAGTTCTTCTGAGGGGAGCTGGGGAATCTTCTGAGGGGAGCTGGGGTTCTTCTGAGGGGAGCTGTGGTTTCCCTGAGGGGAGCTGTGGTTCTTCTGAGGGGAGCTGTGGTTCTTCTGACGGAATCTGTAGTTCTTCTGAGGGGAGACGTGGTTCTTCTGAGGGAGCTGTGGTTCTTCTGAGGGGAGCTGTGATTCTTCTGAGGGGAACTGTGGTTCTTCTGAGGGGAGCTGTGATTCTTCTGAGGGGAACTGTGGTTCCCATTGAAGGGAGCTGTGGTTCCCCTGTGGAAGGTGTGGTTCTTCTGAGGGGAGCTGTGGTTCCCCTGAGGGAAGCTGTTGTTCTTCTGAGGGGAGCTGTGGTTCCCCTGATGGGAGCTGTGGTTCCCCTGAGGGGAGCTGTGGTTCTTCTGAGGGGAGTTGTGGTTCCCCTGAGGGGAGCTGTGGTTCTTCTGAGGGGACCAGTGGTTCTTCTGAGGAGAGCTGTGGTTCTTCTGAGGGGAGCTGTGGTTCTTCTGAGGGGAACTGTGGTTCCCCTGAGGAGAGCTGTGGTTCCATTGAGGGGAGCTTTGGTTCTTCTGAGGGGAGCTATGGTTCTTCTGAGGGGAGCAATGGTTCCCCTGAGGGGAGCTGTGGTTCCCCTGAGGGGAGCTGCTGTTCCCCTGAGAGGAGCTGTGGTTCTTTTGAGGGGAGCTGTAGTTCTTCTGATGGGAGCTGTGGTTCTTATGAGGGGAGCTGTGGTTCTTCTGAGGGGAGCTTTGCTTTTTTTGAAGGAGCTGTGGTTTTCCTGAAAGAGCTGTGGGTCTTCTGAGGGGAGCTGTGGTTCTTCTGAGGGGAGCTGTGGTTCTTATGAGGGGAGCTGTGGTTCTTCTGAGGGGAGCTTTGCTTTTTTTGAAGGAGGTGTGGTTTTCCTGAGGGAGCTGTGGTTCTTCTGAGAGGAGCTGTAGTTCTTCTGAGGGGAGCTGTGGTTCTTTTGAGGGGAGCTGTGGTGCTTCTGAGGGGAGCTTTGGTTAATCTGAGGGAGCTGTGGTTCTCCTGAGGGAGCTGTGGCTCTTCTGAGAGGAACAGTGGTTCTTCTGAGGGGATCTGTGGTTCTTCTGAGGGCAGATGTGGTTTTTCTGAGGGGAGCTGTGGTTCTTCTGAGGGGAGCTGTGGTTCTTCTGAGGGGAGCTGTAGTTCTTCTGAGGGGAGCTGGGGAATCTTCTGAGGGGAGCTGGGGTTCTTCTGGGGGGAGCTGTGGTTGCCCTGAGGGGAGCTGTGGTTCTTCTGAGGGGAGCTGTTTTTCTTCTGAGGGAATCTGTAGTTCTTCTGAGGGGAGACGTGGTTCTTCGGAGGGGAGCTTTGGTTCTTCTGAGGGAGCTGTGGTTCTCCTGAGGGAGCTGTGGTTCTTCTGAGGGGAGCTGTGATTCTTCTGAGGGGAACTGTGGTTCTTCTGAGGGGAGCTGTGATTCTTCTGAGGGGAACTGTGGTTCCCATTGAAGGGAGCTGTGGTTCCCCTGTGGAAGGTGTGGTTCTTCTGAGGGGAGGTGTGGTTCCCCTGAGGGAAGCTGTTGTTCTTCTGAGGGGAGCTGTGGTTCCTCTGATGGGAGCTGTGGTTCCCCTGAGGGCAGCTGTGGTTCTTCTGAGGGGAGTTGTGGTTCCCCTGAGGGGAGCTGTGGTTCTTCTGAGGGGACCTGTGGTTCTTCTGAGGAGAGCTGTGGTTCTTCTGAGGGGAGCTGTGGTTCTTCTGAGGGGAACTGTGGTTCCCCTGAGGGGAGCTGTGGTTCCCTTGAGGGGAGCTTTGGTTCTTCTGAGGGGAGCTATGGTTCTTCTGAGGGGAGCTGTGGTTCCCCTGAGGGGAGCTGTGGTTCCCCTGAGGGGAGCTGCTGTTCCCCTGAGAGGAGCTGTGGTTCTTTTGAGGGGAGTTGTAGCACTTCTGACGGGAGCTGTGGTTCTTATGAGGGGAGCTGTGGTTCTTCTGAGGGGAGCTTTGTTTTTTTTTGAGGGAGCTGTGGTTTTCCTGAAAGACCTGTGGTTCTTCTGAGGGGAGCTGTGGTTCTTCTGAAAGGAGCTGTGGTTCTTCTGAGGGGAGCTGTGGTTTTCCTGAAGGTGCTTTGGTTCTTCTGAGGGGAGCTGTAGTTCTTCTGAGGGGAGCTGTGGTTCTTTTGAGGAGAGATGTGGTTCTTCTGAGGGGAGCTGTGGTTTTTCTGAGGGGAGCTGTGGTTCTTCTGAGGGGAGCTGTGGTTCTTCTGAGGGAGCTGTGGTTCTCCTGAGGGAGCTGTGGTTCTTCTGAGAGGATCAGTGGTTCTTCTGAGGGGAGCTGTGGTTCCCCTGATGGGAGCTGTGGTTCCCCTGAGGGGAGCTGTGGTTCTTCTGAGGGGAGTTGTGGTTCCCCTGAGGGGAGCTGTGGTTCTTCTGAGGGGACCTGTGGTTTTTCTGAGGAGAGCTGTGGTTCTTCTGAGGGGAGCTGTGGTTCTTCTGAGGGGAACTGTGGTTCCCCTGAGGAGAGCTGTGGTTCCATTGAGGGGAGATTTGGTTCTTCTGAGGGGAGCTATGGTTCTTCTGAGGGGAGCAGTGGTTCCCCTGAGGGGAGCTGTGGTTCCCCTGAGGGGAGCTGCTGTTCCCCTGAGAGGAGCTGTGGTTCTTTTGAGGGGAGCTGTAGTTCTTCTGATGGGAGCTGTGGTTCTTATGAGGGGAGCTGTGGTTCTTCTGAGGGGAGCTTTGCTTTTTTTGAAGGAGCTGTGGTTTTCCTGAAAGAGCTGTGGGTCTTCTGAGGGGAGCTGTGGTTCTTCTGAGGGGAGCTGTGGTTCTTATGAGGGGAGCTGTGGTTCTTCTGAGGGGAGCTTTGCTTTTTTTGAAGGAGCTGTGGTTTTTCCTGAGGGAGCTGTGGTTCTTCTGAGAGGAGCTGTAGTTCTTCTGAGGGGAGCTGTGGTTCTTTTGAGGGGAGCTGTGGTGCTTCTGAGGGGAGCTTTGGTTAATCTGAGGGAGCTGTGGTTCTCCTGAGGGAGCTGTGGCTCTTCTGAGAGGAACAGTGGTTCTTCTGAGGGGATCTGTGGTTCTTCTGAGGGCAGATGTGGTTTTTCTGAGGGGAGCTGTGGTTCTTCTGAGGGGAGCTGTGGTTCTTCTGAGGGGAGCTGTAGTTCTTCTGAGGGGAGCTGGGGAATCTTCTGAGGGGAGCTGGGGTTCTTCTGAGGGGAGCTGTGGTTGCCCTGAGGGGAGCTGTGGTTCTTCTGAGGGGAGCTGTTTTTCTTCTGAGGGAATCTGTAGTTCTTCTGAGGGGAGACGTGGTTCTTTGGAGGGGAGCTTTGGTTCTTCTGAGGGAGCTGTGGTTCTCCTGAGGGAGCTGTGGTTCTTCTGAGGGGAGCTGTGATTCTTCTGAGGGGAACTGTGGTTCTTCTGAGGGGAGCTGTGATTCTTCTGAGGGGAACTGTGGTTCCCATTTAAGGGAGCTGTGGTTCCCCTGTGGAAGGTGTCGTTCTTCTGAGGGGAGGTGTGGTTCCCCTGAGGGAAGCTGTTGTTCTTCTGAGGGGAGCTGTGGTTCCTCTGATGGGAGCTGTGGTTCCCCTGAGGGCAGCTGTGGTTCTTCTGAGGGGAGTTGTGGTTCCCCTGAGGGGAGCTGTGGTTCTTCTGAGGGGACCTGTGGTTCTTCTGAGGAGAGCTGTGGTTCTTCTGAGGGGAGCTGTGGTTCTTCTGAGGGGAACTGTGGTTCCCCTGAGGGGAGCTGTGGTTCCCTTGAGGGGAGCTTTGGTTCTTCTGAGGGGAGCTATGGTTCTTCTGAGGGGAGCTGTGGTTCCCCTGAGGGGAGCTGTGGTTCCCCTGAGGGGAGCTGCTGTTCCCCTGAGAGGAGCTGTGGTTCTTTTGAGGGGAGTTGTAGCTCTTCTGACGGGAGCTGTGGTTCTTATGAGGGGAGCTGTGGTTCTTCTGAGGGGAGCTTTGTTTTTTTTGAGGGAGCTGTGGTTTTCCTGAAAGACCTGTGGTTCTTCTGAGGGGAGCTGTGGTTCTTCTGAAAGGAGCTGTGGTTCTTCTGAGGGGAGCTGTGGTTTTCCTGAAGGTGCTTTGGTTCTTCTGAGGGGAGCTGTAGTTCTTCTGAGGGGAGCTGTGGTTCTTTTGAGGAGAGATGTGGTTCTTCTGAGGGGAGCTGTGGTTTTTCTGAGGGGAGCTGTGGTTCTTCTGAGGGGAGCTGTGGTTCTTCTGAGGGAGCTGTGGTTCTCCTGAGGGAGCTGTGGTTCTTCTGAGAGGATCAGTGGTTCTTCTGAGGGGAGCTGTGGTTCTTCTGAGGGGAGATGTGGTTCTTCTGAGGGGAGCTGTGGTTTTTCTGAGGGGAGCTGTGGTTCTTCTGAGGGGAGCTGTAGTTCTTCTGAGGGGAGCTGGGGAATCTTCTGAGGGGAGCTGGGGTTTTTTTGAGGGGAGCTGTGGTTGCCCTAAGGGGAGCTGTGGTTCTTCTGAGGGGAGCTGTGGTTCTTCTGAGGGAAGCTGTAGTTCTTCTGATGTGAGACGTGGTTCTTCTGAGGGGAGCTTTGGTTCTTCTGAGGGAGCTGTGGTTCTCCTGGGGGAGCTGTGGTTCTTCTGAGGGGAGCTGTGATTCTTCTGAGGGGAGCTGTGGTTCTTCTGAGAGGAGCTGTGATTCTTCTGAGGGGAACTGTGGTTCCCCTGAAGGTAGCTGTAGTTCCCCTGTGGGGAGTTGTGGTTCTTCTGAGGGGAGCTGTGGTTCCCCTGAGGGGAGCTGTGGTTCCCCCGTGGGGAGCTGTGGTTCTGCTGAGTGGAGCTGTGGTTCTCCTGAGACGAGCTTTGGTTCTTCTGAGGGGAGCTATGGTTCTTCTGAGGGGGAGCTGTGGTTCCATTGAGGGGAGCTGTGGTTCCCCTGAGGGGAGCTGTGGTTCCCCTGAGGGGAGCTGTTGTTCCCCTGAGAGGAGCTTTGGTTCTTTTGAGGGGAGCTGTAGTTCTTCTGATGGGATCTGTGGTTCTTCTGAGGAGAGCTTTGGTTTTTTTGAGGGAGCTGTGGTTTTCCTAAAAGAGCTGTAGTTGTTCTGAGGGGAGATGTGGTTCTTCTGAGGGGAGCTGTGGTTCTTCTGAGGGGAGCTTTGGTTATTCTGAGGGAGCTGTGGTTTTCCTGAAGGAGCTGTGGTTCTTCTGAGGGGAGCTGTAGTTCTTCTGAGGGAAGCTTTGGTTAATCTGAGGGAGCTGTGGTTCTCCTGAGGGAGCTGTGGTTCGTCTGAGAGGAACAGTGTTTCTTCTAAGGGGAGCTGTGGTTCTTCTGAGGGGAGCTGTGGTTCTTTTGAGGGGAGCTGTAGTTCTTCTGAGGGGAGCTGTGGTTCTTCTGAGGGAATCTGTAGTTCTTCTGAGGGGAGACGTGGTTCTTCTGAGGGAGCTGTGGTTCTTCTGAGGGGAGCTGTGATTCTTCTGAGGGGAACTGTGGTTCTTCTGAGGGGAGCTGTGACTCTTCTGAGGGGAACTGTGGTTCCCATTGAAGGGAGCTGTGGTTCCCCTGTGGAAGGTGTGGTTCTTCTGAGGGGAGCTGTGGTTCCCCTGAGGGAAGCTGTTGTTCTTCTGAGGGGAGCTGTGGTTCCCCTGATGGGAGCTGTGGTTCCCCTGAGGGGAGCTGTGGTTCTTCTGAGGGGAGTTGTGGTTCCCCTGAGGGGAGCTGTGGTTCTTCTGAGGGGACCTGTGGTTCTTCTGAGGAGAGCTGTGGTTCTTCTGAGGGGAGCTGTGGTTCTTCTGAGGGGAACTGTGGTTCCCCTGAGGAGAGCTGTGGTTCCCTTGAGGGGAGCTTTGGTTCTTCTGAGGGGAGCTATGGTTCTTCTGAGGGGAGCAGTGGTTCCCCTGAGGGGAGCTGTGGTTCCCCTGAGGGGAGCTGCTGTTCCCCTGAGAGGAGCTTTGGTTCTTTTGAGGGGATCTGTAGTTCTTCTGATGGGAGCTGTGGTTCTTATGAGGGGAGCTGTGGTTCTTCTGAGGGGAGCTTTGCTTTTTTTGAAGGAGCTGTGGTTTTCCTGAAAGAGCTGTGGGTCTTCTGAGGGGAGCTGTGGTTTTCCTGAGGGAGCTGTGGTTCTTCTGAGAGGAGCTGTATTTCTTCTGAGGGGAGCTGTGGTTCTTTTGAGGGGAGCTGTGGTGCTTCTGAGGGGAGCTTTGGTTAATCTGAGGGAGCTGTGGTTCTCCTGAGGGAGCTGTGGCTCTTCTGAGAGGAACAGTGGTTCTTCTGAGGGGATCTGTGGTTCTTCTGAGGGGAGATGTGGTTTTTCTTAGGGGAGCTGTGGTTCTTCTGAGGGGAGCTGTGGTTCTTCTGAGGGGAGCTGTAGTTCTTCTGAGGGGAGCTGGGGAATCTTCTGAGGGGAGCTGTGGTTCTTCTGAGGGGAGCTGTTTTTCTTCTGAGGGAATCTGTAGTTCTTCTGAGGGGAGACGTGGTTCTTCGGAGGGGAGCTTTGGTTCTTCTGAGGGAGCTGTGGTTCTCCTGAGGGAGCTGTGGTTCTTCTGAGGGGAGCTGTGATTCTTCTGAGGGGAACTGTGGTTCTTCTGAGGGGAGCTGTGATTCTTCTGAGGGGAACTGTGGTTCCCATTGAAGGGAGCTGTGGTTCCCCTGTGGAAGGTGTGGTTCTTCTGAGGGGAGCTGTGGTTCCCCTGAGGGAAGCTGTTGTTCTTCTGAGGGGAGCTGTGGTTCCTCTGATGGGAGCTGTGGTTCCCCTGAGGGCAGCTGTGGTTCTTCTGAGGGGAGTTGTGGTTCCCCTGAGGGGAGCTGTGGTTCTTCTGAGGGGACCTGTGGTTCTTCTGAGGAGAGCTGTGGTTCTTCTGAGGGGAGCTGTGGTTCTTCTGAGGGGAACTGTGGTTCCCCTGAGGGGAGCTGTGGTTCCCTTGAGGGGAGCTTTGGTTCTTCTGAGGGGAGCTATGGTTCTTCTGAGGGGAGCTGTGGTTCCCCTGAGGGGAGCTGTGGTTCCCCTGAGGGGAGCTGCTGTTCCCCTGAGAGGAGCTGTGGTTCTTTTGAGGGGAGTTGTAGCTCTTCTGACGGGAGCTGTGGTTCTTATGAGGGGAGCTGTGGTTCTTCTGAGGGGAGCTTTGTTTTTTTTTAGGGAGCTGTGGTTTTCCTGAAAGACCTGTGGTTCTTCTGAGGGGAGCTGTGGTTCTTCTGAAAGGAGCTGTGGTTCTTCTGAGGGGAGCTGTGGTTTTCCTGAAGGTGCTTTGGTTCTTCTGAGGGGAGCTGTAGTTCTTCTGAGGGGAGCTGTGGTTCTTTTGAGGGGAGATGTGGTTCTTCTGAGGGGAGCTGTGGTTTTTCTGAGGGGAGCTGTGGTTCTTCTGAGGGGAGCTGTGGTTCTTCTGAGGGGAGCTGTAGTTCTTCTGAGGGGAGCTGGGGAATCTTCTGAGGGGAGCTGGTTTTTTTTTGAGGGGAGCTGTGGTTGCCCTGAGGGGAGCTGTGGTTCTTCTGAGGGGAGCTGTGGTTCTTCTGAGGGAAGCTGTAGTTCTTCTGATGTGAGACGTGGTTCTTCTGAGGGGAGCTTTGGTTCTTCTGAGGGAGCTGTGGTTCTCCTGGGGGAGCTGTGGTTCTTCTGAGGGGAGCTGTGATTCTTCTGAGGGGAGCTGTGGTTCTTCTGAGAGGAGCTGTGATTCTTCTGAGGGGAACTGTGGTTCCCCTGAAGGTAGCTGTAGTTCCCCTGTGGGGAGCTGTGGTTCTTCTGAGGGGAGCTGTGGTTCCCCTGAGGGGAGCTGTGGTTTCCCCGTGGGGAGCTGTGGTTCTGCTGAGTGGAGCTGTGGTTCTCCTGAGACGAGCTTTGGTTCTTCTGAGGGGAGCTATGGTTCTTCTGAGGGGGAGCTGTGGTTCCATTGAGGGGAGCTGTGGTTCCCCTGAGGGGAGCTGTGGTTCCCCTGAGGGGAGCTGTTGTTCCCCTGAGAGGAGCTTTGGTTCTTTTGAGGGGAGCTGTAGTTCTTCTGATGGGATCTGTGGTTCTTCTGAGGGGAGCTTTGGTTTTTTTGAGGGAGCTGTGGTTTTCCTAAAAGAGCTGTGGTTGTTCTGAGGGGAGATGTGGTTCTTCTGAGGGGAGCTGTGGTTCTTCTGAGGGGAGCTTTGGTTATTCTGAGGGAGCTGTGGTTTTCCTGAAGGAGCTGTGGTTCTTCTGAGGGGAGCTGTAGTTCTTCTGAGGGAAGCTTTGGTTAATCTGAGGGAGCTGTGGTTCTCCTGAGGGAGCTGTGGTTCTTCTGAGAGGAACAGTGTTTCTTCTAAGGGGAGCTGTGGTTCTTCTGAGGGGAGCTGTGGTTCTTTTGAGGGGAGCTGTGGTTCTTCTGAGGGGAGCTTTGGTTAATCTGAGGGAGCTGTGGTTCTCCTGAGGGAGCTGTGGTTCTTCTGAGAGGAACAGTGTTTCTTTTAAGGGGAGCTGTGGTTCTTCTGAGGGGATCTGTGGTTCTTCTGAGGGGAGCTTTGGTTTTTTTGAGGGAGCTGTGGTTTTCCTAAAAGAGCTATGGTTGTTCTGAGGGGAGATGTGGTTCTTCTGAGGGGAGCTGTGGTGCTTCTTAGGGGAGCATTGTTTAATCTGAGGGAGCTGTGGTTCTCCTGAGAGAGCTGTGGTTATTCTGAGGGAGCTGTAATTTTCCTGAAGGAGCTGTGGTTCTTCTGAGGGGAGCTGTAGTTCTTATGAGGGGAGCTGTGGTTCTTTTGAGGGGAGCTGTGGTGCTTAAGAGGGGAGCTGTAGTTCTTCTGAGGGGATCTGGGGAATCATCTGAGGGGAGCTGGGGTTCTTCTGAGGCGAGCTGTGGTTGCCCTGAGGGGAGCTGTGGTTCTTCTGAGGGAATCTGTAGTTCTTCTGATGGGAGACGTGGTTCTTCTGAGGGGAGCTTTGAATCTTCTGACGGAGCTGTGGTTCTCCTGGGGGAGCTGTGGTTCTCCTGAGTGGAGCTGTGGTTCTCCTGAGACGAGCTTTTGTTCTTCTGAGGGGAGCTATGGTTCTTCTGAGGGGAGCTGTGGTTCTTCTGAGGGGAGATGTGATTCTTCTGAGGGGAACTGTGGTTCCCCTGAAGGGAGCTGTGGTTCCCCTGTGGGAAGCTGTGGTTCTTCTGAGGGGAGCTGTGGTTCCCCTGAGGGGAGCTGTGGTTCCCCTGTGGGAAGCTGTGGTTCTCCTGAGTGGAGCTGTGGTTCTCATGAGACGAGCTTTTGTTCTTCTGAGGGGAGCTATGGTTCTTCTGAGGGGAGCTGTGGTTCCCCTGAGAGGAGCTGTGGTTCCCCTGAGGGGAGCTGCTGTTCCCCTGAGAGGAGCTGTGGTTCTTTTGAGGGGAGCTGTAGTTCTTCTGATGGGATCTGTGGTTCTTCTGAGGGGAGCTTTGGTTTTTTTTGAGGGAGCTGTGGTTTTCCTAAAAGAGCTGTGGTTCTTCTGAGGGCAGATGTGGTTCTTCTGAGGGGAGATGTGGTTCTTCTGAGGGGAGCTTTGGTTATTCTGAGAGAGCTGTGGTTTTCCTGAAGGAGCTGTGGTTCTTCTGAGGGGAGCTGTAGTTCCTTTGAGGGAAGCTGTGGTTCTTCTGAGGGGAGCTGTGGTGCTTCTGAAGGGATCTTTGGTTAATCTGAGGGAGCTGTGGTTCTCCTGAGGGGGCTGTGGTTCTTCTGAGAGGAACAGTGGTTCTTCTGAAAGGAGCTGTGGTTCTTCTGAGAGGAACAGTGGTTCTTCTGAGGGGAGCTGCGGTTCTTCTGAGGGGAGCTGTGGTTCTTCTGAGTGGAGCTGTAGTTCTTCTGAGAGGAGCTGGGGAATCTTCTGAGGGGAGCTGTGGTGCTTCTGAGGGGAGCTTTGGTTAATCTGAGGGAGCTGTGGTTCTCCTGAAGGAGCTGTGGTTCTTCTGAGAGGAACAGTGGTTCTTCTGAGGGGAGCTGTGGTTCTTCTGAGGGGAGCTGTGGTTCTTCTGAGGGGAACTGTGGTTCTTCTGAGGGGACCTGTGGTTCTTCTGAGGGGAGCTGTAGATCTTCTGAGGGAAGCTTTGGTTAATCTGAGGGAGCTGTGGTTCTCCTGAGGGAGCTGTGGTTCTTCTGAGAGGAACAGTGTTTCTTCTAAGGGGAGCTGTGGTTCTTCTGAGGGGATCTGTGGTTCTTCTGAGGGGAGCTTTGTTTTTTTTTGAGGGAGCTGTGGTTTTCCTAAAAGAGCTGTGGTTGTTTTGAGGGGAGATGTGGTTCTTCTGAGTGGAGCTGTGGTGCTTCTGAGGGGAGCTTTGGTTAATCTGAGGGAGCTGTGGTTCTCCTGAGGGAGCTGTGGTTCTTCTGAGAGGAACAGTGGTTCTTCTGAGGGGAGCTGTGGTTCTTCCGAGGGGAGCTGTGGTTCTTCTGAGGGGAGCTGTGGTTCTTCTGATGGGAGCTGTGGTTGCCCTGAGGGGAGCTGTGGTTCTTCTGAGGGGAGCTGTGGTTCTTCTGAAGGAATCTGTAGTTCTTCTGAGGGGAGACTTGGTTCTTCTGAGGGGAGCTGTGGTTCTTCTGAGAGGAGCTGTGGTTTTTCTGAGGGAATCTGTAGTTCTTCTGAGTGGAGACTTTGTTCTTCTGAGGGGAGCTTTGGTTCTTCTGAGGGAGCTGTGGTTCTCCTGAGGGAGCTGTGGTTCTTCTGAGGGGAGCTGTGATTCTTCTAAGGGGAACTGTGGTTCTTCTGAGGGGAGCTGTGACTCCTCTGAGGGGAACTGTGGTTCCCCTGAAGGGAGCTGTGGTTCCCCTGTGGAAGCTGTGGTTCTTCTGAGGGGAGCTGTGGTTCCCCTGAGGGGAGCTGTTGTTCTTCTAAGGGGAGCTGTGGTTCCCCTGAGGGGAGTTGTGGTTCCCTGAGGGGAGCTGTGGTTCTTCTGAGGGGAGTTGTGGTTCCCCTGAGGGGAGCTGTGGTTCTTCTGAGGGGAGCTGTGGTTCTTCTGAGGGGAGCAGTGGTTCTTCCGAGGGGAGTTGTGGTTCTTCTGACGGGAACTGTGGTTCCCCTGAGGGGAGCTGTGGTTCCCCTGAGGGGAGCTTTGGTTCTTCTGAGGGGAGCTATGGTTCTTTTGAAGGGAGCTGCTGTTCCCCTGAGAGGAGCTGTGGTTCTTTTGAAGGGAGCTGTAGTTCTTCTGATGGGAGCTGTGGTTCTTATGAGGGGAGCTGTGGTTCTTCTGAGGGGAGCTTTGATTTTTTTGAGGGAGCTGTGGTTTTCCTGAAAGAGCTGTGGTTCTTCTGAGGGGAGCTGTGGTTCTTCTGAGGGGAGCTGTAATTCTTCTGAGGGGAGCTTTGGTTATTCTGAGGGAGCTGTGATTTTCCTGAAGGAGCTGTGGTTCTTCTGAGGGAAGCTGTAGTTCTTATGAGGGGAGCTGTGGTTCTTTTGAGGGGAGCTGTGGTGCTTAAGAGGGGAGCTGTAGTTCTTCTGAGGGGATCTGGGGAATCTTCTGAGGGGAGCTGGGGTTCTTCTGAGGCGAGCTGTGGTTGCCCTGAGGGGAGCTGTGGTTCTTCTGAGGGAATCTGTAGTTCTTCTGATGGGAGACGTGGTTCTTCTGAGGGGAGCTTTGAATCTTCTGACGGAGCTGTGGTTCTCCTGGGGGAGCTGTGGTTCTCCTGAGTGGAGCTGTGGTTCTCCTGAGACGAGCTTTTGTTCTTCTGAGGGGAGCTATGGTTCTTCTGAGGGGAGCTGTGGTTCTTCTGAGGGGAGATGTGATTCTTCTGAGGGGAACTGTGGTTCCCCTGAAGGGAGCTGTGGTTCCCCTGTGGGAAGCTCTGGTTCTTCTGAGGGGAGCTGTGGTTCCCCTGAGGGGAGCTGTGGTTCCCCTGTGGGGAGCTGTGGTTCTCCTGAGTGGAGCTGTGGTTCTCATGAGACGAGCTTTTGTTCTTCTGAGGGGAGCTATGGTTCTTCTGAGGGGAGCTGTGGTTCCCCTGAGGGGAGCTGTGTTTCCCCTGAGGGGAGCATTGGTTCTTCTGAGGGGAGTTGTGGTTCCCCTGAGGGGAGCTGTGGTTCTTCTGAGGTGAGCTATGGCTCTTCTGAGGGGAGCTGTGGTTCCCCTGAAGGGAACTGTGGTTCCCCTGAGGGGAGCTGCTGTTCCCCAGAGAGGAGCTGTGGTTCTTTTGAGGGGAGCTGTAGTTCTTCTGATGGGAGCTGTGGTTCTTATGAGGGGAGCTGTGGTTCTTCTGAGGGGAGCTTTGGTTTTTTTGAGGGAGCTGTGGTTTTCCTGAAAGAGCTGTGGTTCTTCTGAGGGGAGCTGTGGTTCTTCTGAGGGGAGCTGTGGTTCTTTTGAGGGGAGCTGTGGGGCTTCTGAGGGGAGCTTTAGTTAATCTGAGGGAGCTGTGGTTCTCCCGAGGGAGCTGTGGTTCTTCTGAGAGGAACAGTGGTTCTTCTGAGGAGAGCTGTGGTTCTTCTGAGGGGAGATGTAATTCTTCAGAGAGGAGCTGTGGTTCTTCTGAGATGAGCTGGGGTTCTTCTGAAGGGAGTTGTGGTTGCCCTGAGGGGAGCTGTGGTTCTTCTGAGGGGAGCTGTGGTTCTTCTGAGGGAATCTGTAGTTCTTCTGATGGGAGACGTGGTTCTTCTGAGGGGAGCTTTGGTTCTTATGAGGGAGCTGTGGTTCTCCTGGGGGAGCTGTGGTTCTTCTGGGGGGAGCTGTGATTCTTCTGAGGGGAGCTGTGGTTCTTCTGAGGGGAGCTGTGGTTCTTTTGAGGGGAGCTGTGGTGCTTCTGAGGGGAGCTTTGGTTAATCTGAGGGAGCTGTGGTTCTCCCGAGGGAGCTGTGGTTCATCTGAGAGGAACAGTGGTTCTTCTGAGGAGAGCTGTGGTTCTTCTGAGGGAAGATGTAATTCTTCAGAGGGGAGCTGTGGTTCTTTTGACATGAGCTGGGGTTCTTCTGAGGGGAGCTGTGGTTCCCCTGTGGGGAGCTGTGGTTCTCCTGAGTGGAGCTGTGGTTCTTCTGAACGAGCTTTGGTTCTTCTGAGGGGAGCTATGGTTCTTCTGAGGGCAGCTATGGTTCCCCTGAGGGGACCTGTGCTTCCCCTGAGTGGAGCTGCTGTTCCCCTGAGAAGAGCTGTGGTTCTTTTGACGGGAGCTGTAGTTCTTCTGATGGGATCTGTGGTGGTTCTGAGGGGAGCTTTGGTTTTTTTGAGGGAGCTGTGGTTTTCCTAAAGGAGATGTTGTTCCTCTGAGGGGAGATGTGGTTCTTCTGAGGGGAGCTGTGGTTCTTCTGAGGGGAACTGTAGTTCTTCTGAGGGAACCTGTGGTTCTTCTGAGGGGAGCTGTGGTGCTTCTGAGGGGAGCTTTGGTTACTTTGAGGGAGCTGTGGTTTTCCTGAAGGAGCTGTGGTTCTTCTGAGGGGATCTGTAGTTCTTCTGAGGGAACCTGTGGTTCTTCTGAGGGGAGCTGTGGTGCTTCTGAGGGGAGCTTTGGTTAATCTGAGGGAGCTGTGGTTCTCCTGAGGGAGCTGTGGTTCTTCTGAGAGGAACAGTGGTTCTTCTGAGGGGAGCTGTGGTCCTTCTGAGGGTGAGCTGTGGTTCTTCTGAGGGGAGCTGTGGTTCTTCTGAGGGGACCTGTTGTTCCTCTGAGGGGAGCTGTAGTTCTTCTGAGGGGAGCTGGGGAATCGTCTGAGGGGAGCTGGGGTTCTTCTGAGGGGAGCTGTGGTTGCCCTGAGGGGAGCTGTGGTTCTTCTGAGGGGAGCTGTGGTTCTTCTGAGGGAATCTGTAGTTCTTCTGAGGGACGACGTAGTTCTTCTGAGGGGAGCTTTGGTTCTTCTGAGGGAGCTGTGGTTCTCCTGAGGGAGCTGTGGTTCTTCCGAGGGGAGCTGTGATTCTTGTGAGAGGAACTGTGATTCTTCTGAGGGGAGCTGTGATTCTTCTGAGGGGAACTGTTGTTCCCCTGAGGGGAGCTGTGGTTCCCCTGTGGATGCTGTGGTTCTTCTGAGGTGAGCTGTGGTTTCCCTGAGGGGAGCTGTTGTTCTTCTTAGGGGAGCTGTGGTTCCCCTGAGGGGAGCTGTGGTTCCCCTGAGGGGAGCTGTGGTTCCCCTGAGGGGAGCTGTGGTTCTTCTGAGGGGAGTTGTGGTTCCCCTGAGAGGAGCTGTGGTTCTTCTGAGGGGAGCTGTGGTTCTTCTGAGGGGAGCTGTGGTTCTTCTGAGGGGAGCTGTGGTTCTTCTGAGGGAAACTGTGGTTCCCCGGAGGGGAGCTGTGGTTCCCCTGAGGGGAGCTTTGGTTCTTCTGAGGGGAGCTATGGTTCTTCTGAGGGGAGCTGTGGTTCCCCTGAGGGGAGCTGTGGTTCCCCTGACGGGAGCTGCTGTTCCCCTGAGAGGAGCTGTGGTTCTTTTGAGGGGAGCTGTAGTTCTTCTGATGGGAGCTGTGGTTCTTATGAGGGGAGCTGTGGTTCTTCTGAGGGGAGCTGTGATTCTTCTGAGGGGAGCTTTAGTTCTTCTGAGGGGAGCTATGGTTCTTCTGAGGGGAGCTGTGGTTCCCCTGAGGGGAGCTGTGGTTCCCCTGAGGGGAGCTGCTGTTCCCCTGAGAGGAGTTGTGGTTCTTTTGAGGGGTGCTGTAGTTCTTCTGATGGGAGCTGTGGTTCTTATGAGGGGAGCTGTGGTTCTTCTGAGGGGAGCTTTGGTTTTTTTGAGGGAGCTGTGGTTTTCCTGAAAGAGCTGTGGTTCTTCTGAGGGGAGCTGTGGTTCTTCTGAGGGGAGCTGTAATTCTTCTGAGGGGAGCTTTGGTTATTCTGAGGGAGCTGTAATTTTCCTGAATGAGCTGTGGTTCTTCTGAGGGGAGCTGTAGTTCTTATGTGGGGAGCTGTGGTTCTTTTGAGGGGAGCTGTGGTGCTTAAGAGGGGAGCTGTAGTTCTTCTGAGGGGATCTGGGGAATCATCTGAGGGGAGCTGGGGTTCTTCTGAGGCGGTCTGTGGTTGCCCTGAGGGGAGCTGTGGTTCTTCTGAGGGAATCTGTAGTTCTTCTGATGGGAGACGTGGTTCTTCTGAGGGGAGCTTTGAATCTTCTGACGGAGCTGTGGTTCTCCTGGGGGAGCTGTGGTTCTCCTGAGTGGAGCTGTGGTTCTCCTGAGACGAGCTTTTGTTCTTCTGAGGGGAGCTATGGTTCTTCTGAGGGGAGCTGTGGTTCTTCTGAGGGGAGATGTGATTCTTCTGAGGGGAACTGTGGTTCCCCTGAAGGGAGCTGTGGTTCCCCTGTGGGAAGCTGTGGTTCTTCTGAGGGGAGCTGTGGTTCCCCTGAGGGGAGCTGTGGTTCCCCTGTGGGGAGCTGTGGTTCTCCTGAGTGGAGCTGTGGTTCTCATGAGACGAGCTTTTGTTCTTCTGAGGGGAGCTATGGTTCTTCTGAGGGGAGCTGTAGTTCCCCTGAGAGGAGCTGTGGTTCCCCTGAGGGGAGCTGCTGTTCCCCTGAGAGGAGCTGTGGTTCTTTTGAGGGGAGCTGTAGTTCTTCTGATGGGATCTGTGGTTCTTCTGAGGGGAGCTTTGGTTTTTTTTGAGGGAGCTGTGGTTTTCCTAAAAGAGCTGTGGTTCTTCTGAGGGCAGATGTGGTTCTTCTGAGGGGAGCTGTGGTTCTTCTGAGGGGAGCTTTGGTTATTCTGAGGGAGCTGTGGTTTTCCTGAAGGAGCTGTGGTTCTTCTGAGGGGAGTTGTAGTTCCTCTGAGGGAAGCTGTGGTTCTTCTGAGGGGAGCTGTGGTGCTTCTGAAGGGATCTTTGGTTAATCTGAGGGAGCTGTGGTTCTCCTGAGGGGGCTGTGGTTCTTCTGAGAGGAACAGTGGTTCTTCTGAAAGGAGCTGTGGTTCTTCTGAGAGGAACAGTGGTTCTTCTGAGGGGAGCTGCGGTTCTTCTGAGGGGAGCTGTGGTTCTTCTGAGGGGAGCTGTAGTTCTTCTGAGAGGAGCTGGGGAATCTTCTGAGGGGAGCTGTGGTGCTTCTGAGGGGAGCTTTGGTTAATCTGAGGAGCTGTGGTTCTCCTGAAGGAGCTGTGGTTCTTCTGAGAGGAACAGTGGTTCTTCTGAGGGGAGCTGTGGTTCTTCTGAGGGGAGCTGTGGTTCTTCTGAGGGGAGCTGTGGTTCTTCTGAGGGGACCTGTGGTTCTTCTGAGGGGAGCTGTAGATCTTCTGATGGAAGCTTTGGTTAATCTGAGGGAGCTGTGGTTCTCCTGAGGGAGCTGTGGTTCTTCTGAGAGGAACAGTGTTTCTTCTAAGGGGAGCTGTGGTTCTTCTGAGGGGATCTGTGGTTCTTCTGAGGGGAGCTTTGGTTTTTTTGAGGGAGCTGTGGTTTTCCTAAAAGAGCTGTGGTTGTTTTGAAGGGAGATGTGGTTCTTCTGAGTGGAGCTGTGGTGCTTCTGAGGGGAGCTTTGGTTAATCTGAGGGAGCTGTGGTTCTCTTGAGGGAGCTGGGGTTCTTCTGAGAGGAACAGTGGTTCTTCTGAGGGGAGCTGTGGTTCTTCTGAGGGGAGCTGTGGTTCTTCTGAGGGGAGCTGTGGTTCTTCTGATGGGAGCTGTGGTTGCCCTGAGGGGAGCTGTGGTTCTTCTGAGGGGAGCTGTGGTTCTTCTGAAGGAATCTGTAGTTCTTCTGAGGGGAGACTTGGTTCTTCTGAGGGGAGCTGTGGTTCTTCTGAGGGGAGCTGTGGTTTTTCTGAGGAATCTGTAGTTCTTCTGAGTGGAGACTTTGTTCTTCTGAGGGGAGCTTTGGTTCTTCTGAGGGAGCTGTGGTTCTCCTGAGGGAGCTGTGGTTCTTCTGAGGGGAGCTGTGATTCTTCTAAGGGGAACTGTGGTTCTTCTGAGGGGAGCTGTGACTCCTCTGAGGGGAACTGTGGTTCCCCTGAAGGGAGCTGTGGTTCCCCTGTGGAAGCTGTGGTTCTTCTGAGGGGAGCTGTGGTTCATCTGAGGGGAGCTGTTGTTCTTCTAAGGGGTGCTGTGGTTCCCCTGAGGGGAGTTGTGGTTCCCTGAGGGGAGCTGTGGTTCTTCTGAGGGGAGTTGTGGTTCCCCTGAGGGGAGCTGTGGTTCTTCTGAGGGGAGCTGTGGTTCTTCTGAGGGGAGTAGTGGTTCTTCCGAGGGGAGTTGTGGTTCTTCTGACGGGAACTGTGGTTCCCCTGAGGGGAGCTGTGGTTCCCCTGAGGGGAGCTTTGGTTCTTCTGAGGGGAGCTATGGTTCTTCTGAAGGGAGCTGTGGTTCCCCTGAGGGGAGCTGTGGTTTCCCAGAGGGGAGCTGCTGTTCCCCTGAGAGGAGCTGTGGTTCTTTTGAGGGGAGCTGTAGTTCTTCTGATGGGAGCTGTGGTTCTTATGAGGGGAGCTGTGGTTCTTCTGAGGGGAGCTTTGTTTTTTTTGAGGGAGCTGTGGTTTTCCTGAAAGAGCTGTGGTTCTTCTGAGGGGAGATGTGGTTCTTCTGAGTGGAGCTGTGGTGCTTCTGAGGGGAGCTTTGGTTAATCTGAGGGAGCTGTGGTTCTCCTGAGGGAGCTGTGGTTCTTCTGAGAGGAACAGTGGTTCTTCTTAGGGGAGCTGTGGTTCTTCTGAGGGGAGCTGTGGTTCTTCTGAGGGGAGCTGTGGTTCTTCTGATGGGAGCTGTGGTTGCCCTGAGGGGAGCTGTGGTTCTTCTGAGGGGAGCTTTGGTTTTTTTGAGGGAGCTGTGGTTTTCCTAAAAGAGCTGTGGTTGTTTTGAGGGGAGATGTGGTTCTTCTGAGTGGAGCTGTGGTGCTTCTGAGGGGAGCTTTGGTTAATCTGAGGGAGCTGTGGTTCTCCTGAGGGAGCTGTGGTTCTTCTGAGAGGAACAGTGGTTCTTCTGAGGGGAGCTGTGGTTCTTCTGAGGGGAGCTGTGGTTCTTCTGAGGGGAGCTGTGGTTCTTCTGATGGGAGCTGTGGTTGCCCTGAGGGGAGCTGTGGTTCTTCTGAGGGGAGCTGTGGTTCTTCTGAAGGAATCTGTAGTTCTTCTGAGGGGAGACTTGGTTCTTCTGAGGGGAGCTGTGGTTCTTCTGAGGGGAGCTGTGGTTTTTCTGAGGGAATCTGTAGTTCTTCTGAGTGGAGACTTTGTTCTTCTGAGGGGAGCTTTGGTTCTTCTGAGGGAGCTGTGGTTCTCCTGAGGGAGCTGTGGTTCTTCTGAGGGGAGCTGTGATTCTTCTAAGGGGAACTGTGGTTCTTCTGAGGGGAGCTGTGACTCCTCTGAGGGGAACTGTGGTTCCCCTGAAGGGAGCTGTGGTTCCCCTGTGGAAGCTGTGGTTCTTCTGAGGGGAGCTGTGGTTCCCCTGAGGGGAGCTGTTGTTCTTCTAAGGGGTGCTGTGGTTCCCCTGAGGGGAGTTGTGGTTCCCTGAGGGGAGCTGTGGTTCTTCTGAGGGGAGTTATGGTTCCCCTGAGGGGAGCTGTGGTTCTTCTGAGGGGAGCTGTGGTTCTTCTGAGGGGAGTAGTGGTTCTTCCGAGGGGAGTTGTGGTTCTTCTGACGGGAACTGTGGTTCCCCTGAGGGGAGCTGTGGTTCCCCTGAGGGGAGCTTTGGTTCTTCTGAGGGGAGCTATGGTTCTTCTGAAGGGAGCTGTGGTCCCCCTGAGGGGAGCTGTGGTTTCCCAGAGGGGAGCTGCTGTTCCCCTGAGAGGAGCTGTGGTTCTTTTGAGGGGAGCTGTAGTTCTTCTGATGGGAGCTGTGGTTCTTATGAGGGGAGCTGTGGTTCTTCTGAGGGGAGCTTTGGTTTTTTTGAGGGAGCTGTGGTTTTCCTGAAAGAGCTGTGGTTCTTCTGAGGGGAGCTGTGGTTCTTCTGAGGGGAGCTGTAATTCTTCTGAGGGGAGCTTTGGTTATTCTGAGGGAGCTGTGATTTTCCTGAAGGAGCTGTGGTTCTTCTGAGGGGAGCTGTAGTTCTTATGAGGGGAGCTGTGGTTCTTTTGAGGGGAGCTGTGGTGCTTAAGAGGGGAGCTGTAGTTCTTCTGAGGGGTTCTGGGGAATCTTCTGAGGGGAGCTGGGGTTCTTCTGAGGCGAGCTGTGGTTGCCCTGAGGGGAGCTGTGGTTCTTCTGAGGGAATCTGTAGTTCTTCTGATGGGAGACGTGGTTCTTCTGAGGGGAGCTTTGAATCTTCTGACGGAGCTGTGGTTCTCCTGGGGGAGCTGTGGTTCTCCTGAGTGGAGCTGTGGTTCTCCTGAGACGAGCTTTTGTTCTTCTGAGGGGAGCTATGGTTCTTCTGAGGGGAGCTGTGGTTCTTCTGAGGGGAGATGTGATTCTTCTGAGGGGAACTGTGGTTCCCCTGAAGGGAGCTGTGGTTCCCCTGTGGGAAGCTGTGGTTCTTCTGAGGGGAGCTGTGGTTCCCCTGAGGGGAGCTGTGGTTCCCCTGTGGGGAGCTGTGGTTCTCCTGAGTGGAGCTGTGGTTCTCATGAGACGAGCTTTTGTTCTTCTGAGGGGAGCTATGGTTCTTCTGAGGGGAGCTGTGGTTCCCCTGAGGGGAGCTGTGTTTCCCCTGAGGGGAGCATTGGTTCTTCTGAGGGGAGCTGTGACTCCTCTGAGGGGAACTGTGGTTCCCCTGAAGGGAGCTGTGGTTCCCCTGTGGAAGCTGTGGTTCTTCTGAGGGGAGCTGTGGTTCCCCTGAGGGGAGCTGTTGTTCTTCTAAGGGGTGCTGTGGTTCCCCTGAGGGGAGTTGTGGTTCCCTGAGGGGAGCTGTGGTTCTTCTGAGGGGAGTTATGGTTCCCCTGAGGGGAGCTGTGGTTCTTCTGAGGGGAGCTGTGGTTCTTCTGAGGGGAGTAGTGGATCTTCCGAGGGGAGTTGTGGTTCTTCTGACGGGAACTGTGGTTCCCCTGAGGGGAGCTGTGGTTCCCCTGAGGGGAGCTTTGGTTCTTCTGAGGGGAGCTATGGTTCTTCTGAAGGGAGCTGTGGTTCCCCTGAGGGGAGCTGTGGTTTCCCAGAGGGGAGCTGCTGTTCCCCTGAGAGGAGCTGTGGTTCTTTTGAGGGGAGCTGTAGTTCTTCTGATGGGAGCTGTGGTTCTTATGAGGGGAGCTGTGGTTCTTCTGAGGGGAGCTTTGGTTTTTTTGTGATAGCTGTGGTTTTCCTGAAAGAGCTGTGGTTCTTCTGAGGGGAGCTGTGGTTCTTCTGAGGGGAGCTGTAATTTTTCTGAGGGGAGCTTTGGTTATTCTGAGGGAGCTGTGATTTTCCTGAAGGAGCTGTGGTTCTTCTGAGGGGAGCTGTAGTTCTTATGAGGGGAGCTGTGGTTCTTTTGAGGGGAGCTGTGGTGCTTAAGAGGGGAGCTGTAGTTCTTCTGAGGGGATCTGGGGAATCTTCTGAGGGGAGCTGGGGTTCTTCTGAGGCGAGCTGTGGTTGCCCTGAGGGGAGCTGTGGTTCTTCTGAGGGAATCTGTAGTTCTTCTGATGGGAGACGTGGTTCTTCTGAGGGGAGCTTTGAATCTTCTGACGGAGCTGTGGTTCTCCTGGGGGAGCTGTGGTTCTCCTGAGTGGAGCTGTGGTTCTCCTGAGACGAGCTTTTGTTCTTCTGAGGGGAGCTATGGTTCTTCTGAGGGGAGCTGTGGTTCTTCTGAGGGGAGATGTGATTCTTCTGAGGGGAACTGTGGTTCCCCTGAAGGGAGCTGTGGTTCCCCTGTGGGAAGCTGTGGTTCTTCTGAGGGGAGCTGTGGTTCCCCTGAGGGGAGCTGTGGTTCCCCTGTGGGGAGCTGTGGTTCTCCTGAGTGGAGCTGTGGTTCTCATGAGACGAGCTTTTGTTCTTCTGAGGGGAGCTATGGTTCTTCTGAGGGGAGCTGTGGTTCCCCTGAGGGGAGCTGTGTTTCCCCTGAGGGGAGCATTGGTTCTTCTGAGGGGAGTTGTGGTTCCCCTGAGGGGAGCTGTGGTTCTTCTGAGGGGAGCTATGGCTCTTCTGAGGGGAGCTGTGGTTCCCCTGAGGGGAACTGTGGTTCCCCTGAGGGGAGCTGCTGTTCCCCAGAGAGGAGCTGTGGTTCTTTTTAGGAGAGCTGTAGTTCTTCTGATGGGAGCTGTGGTTCTTATGAGGGGAGCTGTGGTTCTTCTGAGGGGAGCTTTGGTTTTTTTGAGGGAGCTGTGGTTTTCCTGAAAGAGCTGTGGTTCTTCTGAGGGGAGCTGTGGTTCTTCTGAGGGGAGCTGTGGTTCTTTTGAGGGGAGCTGTGGGGCTTCTGAGGGGAGCTTTAGTTAATCTGAGGGAGCTGTGGTTCTCCCGAGGGAGCTGTGGTTCTTCTGAGAGGAACAGTGGTTCTTCTGAGGAGAGCTGTGGTTCTTCTGAGGGGAGATGTAATTCTTCAGAGAGGAGCTGTGGTTCTTCTGAGATGAGCTGGGGTTCTTCTGAAGGGAGTTGTGGTTGCCCTGAGGGGAGCTGTGGTTCTTCTGAGGGGAGCTGTGGTTCTTCTGAGGGAATCTGTAGTTCTTCTGATGGGAGACGTGGTTCTTCTGAGGGGAGCTTTGGTTCTTATGAGGGAGCTGTGGTTCTCCTGGGGGAGCTGTGGTTCTTCTGGGGGGAGCTGTGATTCTTCTGAGGGGAGCTGTGGTTCTTCTGAGGGGAGCTGTGGTTCTTTTGAGGGGAGCTGTGGTGCTTCTGAGGGGAGCTTTGGTTAATCTGAGGGAGCTGTGGTTCTCCCGAGGGAGCTGTGGTTCTTCTGAGAGGAACAGTGGTTCTTCTGAGGAGAGCTGTGGTTCTTCTGAGGGGAGATGTAATTCTTCAGAGGGGAGCTGTGGTTCTTCTGATATGAGCTGGGGTTCTTCTGAGGGGAGCTGTGGTTCCCCTGTGGGGAGCTGTGGTTCTCCTGAGTGGAGCTGTGGTTCTTCTGAGACGAGCTTTGGTTCTTCTGAGGGGAGCTATGGTTCTTCTGAGGGCAGCTGTGGTTCCCCTGAGGGGAGCTGTGCTTCCCCTAAGTGGAGCTGCTGTTCCCCTGAGAAGAGCTGTGGTTCTTTTGACGGGAGCTGTAGTTCTTCTGATGGGATCTGTGGTGGTTCTGAGGGGAGCTTTTGTTTTTTTGAGGGAGCTGTGGTTTTCCTAAAGGAGATGTTGTTCCTCTGAGGGGAGATGTGGTTTTTCTGAGGGGAGCTGTGGTTCTTCTGAGGGGAGCTTTGGTTATTCTGAGGGAGCTGTGGTTTTCCTGAAGGAGCTGTGGTTCTTCTGAGGGGAGCTGTAGTTCTTCTGAGGGAACCTGTGGTTCTTCTGAGGGGAGCTGTGGTGATTCTGAGGGGAGCTTTGGTTAATCTGAGGGAGCTGTGGTTCTCCTGAGGGAGCTGTGGTTCTTCTGAGAGGAACAATGGTTCTTCTGAGGGGAGCTGTGGTCCTTCTGAGGGGGAGCTGTGGTTCTTCTGAGGGGAGCTGTGGTTCTTCTGAGGGGACCTGTTGTTCTTCTGAGGGGAGCTGTAGTTCTTCTGAGGGGAGCTGGGGAATCGTCTGAGGGGAGCTGGGGTTCTTCTGAGGGGAGCTGTGGTTGCCCTGAGGGGAGCTGTGGTTCTTCTGAGGGGAGCTGTGGTTCTTCTGAGGGAATCTGTAGTTCTTCAGAGGGACGACGTAGTTCTTCTGAGGGGAGCTTTGGTTCTTCTGAGGGAGCTGTGGTTCTCCTGAGGGAGCTGTGGTTCTTCTGAGGGGAGCTGTGATTCTTGTGAGGGGAACTGTGATTCTTCTGAGGGGAGCTGTGATTCTTCTGAGGGGAACTGTTGTTCCCCTGAGGGGAGCTGTGGTTCCCCTGTGGATGCTGTGGTTCTTCTGAGGGGAGCTGTGGTTTCCCTGAGGGGAGCTGTTGTTCTTCTTAGGGGAGCTGTGGTTCCCCTGAGGGGAGCTGTGGTTCCCCTGAGGGGAGCTGTGGTTCCCCTGAGGGGAGCTGTGGTTCTTCTGAGGGGAGTTGTGGTTCCCCTGAGAGGAGCTGTGGTTCTTCTGAGGGGAGCTGTGGTTCTTCTGAGGGGAGCTGTGGTTCTTCTGAGGGGAGCTGTGGTTCTTCTGAGGGAAACTGTGGTTCCCCTGAGGTGAGCTGTGGTTCCCCTGAGGGGAGCTTTGGTTCTTCTGAGGGGAGCTATGGTTCTTCTGAGGGGAGCTGTGGTTCCCCTGAGGGGAGCTGTGGTTCCCCTGAGGGGAGCTGCTGTTCCCCTGAGAGGAGCTGTGGTTCTTTTGAGGGGAGCTGTAGTTCTTCTGATGGGAGCTGTGGTTCTTATGAGGGGAGCTGCGGTTCTTCTGAGGGGAGCTGTGATTCTTCTGAGGGGAGCTTTGGTTTCCCTGAAAGAGCTGTGGTTTCCCTGAAAGAGCTGTGGTTCTTCTGAGGGGAGCTGTGGTTCTTCTGAGGGGAGTTGTGATTCTTCTGAGGGGAGCTTTGGTTATTCAGATGGAGCTGTGGTTTTCCTAAAGGAGCTGTGGTTCTTCTGAGGGGAGCTGTAGCTCTTCTGAGGGGAGCTGTGGTTCTTTTGAGGGAAGCTGTAGTGTTTCTGAGGGGAGCTTTGGTTAATCTGAGGCAGCTGTGGTTCTCCTGAGGGAGCTGTGGTTCTTCTGAGAGGAACAGTGGTTCTTCTGAGGGGGAGCTGTGGTTCTTTTGACGGGATATGTGGTTCTCCTGAGGGGAGCTGTGGTTCTTCTGAGGGGAGCTGTGGTTCTTCTGAGGGGAGCTGTAGTTCTTCTGAGGGGAGCTGGGGAATCTTCTGAGGGGAGCTGGGGTTCTTCTGAGGGGACCTGTGGTTGCCGTGAGGGGAGCTGTGGTTCTTCTGAGGGGAGCTGTGGTTCTTCTGTGGGAATCTGTAGTTCTTCTGATGGGAGACGTGGTTCTTCTGAGAGGAGCTTTGGTTCTTCTGAGGGAGCTGTGGTTCTCCTGGGGGAGCTGTGGTTCTTCTGAGGGGAGCTGTGATTCTTCTGAGGGGAGCTGTGGTTCTTCTTAGGGGAGCTGTGATTCGTCTGAGGGGAACTGTGGTTCCCCTGAAGGGAGCTGTGTTTCCGCTGTGGGGAGCTGTGGTTCTTCTGAGGGAAGCTGTGGTTCCCCTGAGGGGAGCTGTGGTTCCCTTGTGGGGAGCTGTGGTTCTCCTGAGTGGAGCTGTGGTTCTCCTGAGACGAGCTTTGGTTTTTCTGAGGGGAGCTATGGTTCTTCTGAGGGGAGCTGTGGTTCCCCTGAGGGGAGCTGTGGTTCCCCTGAGGGGAGCTGCTGTTCCCCTGAGTGGAGCTGTGGTTCTTTTGAGGGGAGCTGTAGTTCTTCTTATGGGATCTGTGGTTCTTCTGAGGGGAGCTTTGGTTGTTTTGAGGGAGCTGTGGTTTTCCTAAAATAGCTGTGGTTCTTCTGAGGGGAGATGTGGTTCTTCTGATGGGAGCTGTGGTTCTTCTGAGGGGAGCTTTGGTTATTCTGAGGGAGCTGTGGTTTTCCTGAAGGAGCTGTGGTTCTTCTGAGGGAAGCTAAAGTTCTTATGAGGGAAGCTGTGGTTCTTCTGAGGGGAGCTGTGGTGCTTCTGAGGGGAGCATTGGTTAATCTGAGGGAGCTGCGGTTCTCCTGAGGGAGCTGTGGTTCTTCTGAGAGGAACAGTGCTTCTTCTGAGGGGAGCTGTGGTTCTTCTGAGGGGAGCTGTGGTTCTTCTGAGGGGAGCTGTAGTTCTTCTGAAGGGAGCTGGGGAATCTTCTGAGGGGAGCTGTGGTGCTTCTGAGGGGAGCTTTGGTTAATCTGAGGGAGCTGTGGTTCTCCTGAGGGAGCTGTGATTCCCCTGTGGGGAGCTGTGGTTCTCCTGAGTGGAGCTGTGGTTCTCATGAGACGAGCTTTTGTTCTTCTGAGGGGAGCTATGGTTCTTCTGAGGGGAGCTGTAGTTCCCCTGAGAGGAGCTGTGGTTCCCCTGAGGGGAGCTGCTGTTCCCCTGAGAGGAGCTGTGGTTCTTTTGAGGGGAGCTGTAGTTCTTCTGATGGGATCTGTGGTTCTTCTGAGGGGAGCTTTGTTTTTTTTTGAGGGAGCTGTGGTTTTCCTAAAAGAGCTGTGGTTCTTCTGAGGGCAGATGTGGTTCTTCTGAGGGGAGCTGTGGTTCTTCTGAGGGGAGCTTTGGTTATTCTGAGGGAGCTGTGGTTTTCCTGAAGGAGCTGTGGTTCTTCTGAGGGGAGTTGTAGTTCCTCTGAGGGAAGCTGTGGTTCTTCTGAGGGGAGCTGTGGTGCTTCTGAAGGGATCTTTGGTTAATCTGAGGGAGCTGTGGTTCTCCTGAGGGGGCTGTGGTTCTTCTGAGAGGAACAGTGGTTCTTCTGAGGGGAGCTGTGGTTCTTCTGAGGGGAGCTGTAGTTCTTCTGAGAGGAGCTGGGGAATCTTCTGAGGGGAGCTGTGGTGCTTCTGAGGGGAGCTTTGGTTAATCTGAGGGAGCTGTGGTTCTCCTGAAGGAGCTGTGGTTCTTCTGAGAGGAACAGTGGTTCTTCTGAGGGGAGCTGTGGTTCTTCTGAGGGGAGCTGTGGTTCTTCTGAGGGGAGCTGTGGTTCTTCTGAGGGGACCTGTGGTTCTTCTGAGGGGAGCTGTAGATCTTCTGAGGGAAGCTTTGGTTAATCTGAGGGAGCTGTGGTTCTCCTGAGGGAGCTGTGGTTCTTCTGAGAGGAACAGTGTTTCTTCTAAGGGGAGCTGTGGTTCTTCTGAGGGGATCTGTGGTTCTTCTGAGGGGAGCTTTGGTTTTTTTGAGGGAGCTGTGGTTTTCCTAAAAGAGCTGTGGTTGTTTTGAAGGGAGATGTGGTTCTTCTGAGTGGAGCTGTGGTGCTTCTGAGGGGAGCTTTGGTTAATCTGAGGGAGCTGTGGTTCTCCTGAGGGAGCTGGGGTTCTTCTGAGAGGAACAGTGGTTCTTCTGAGGGGAGCTGTGGTTCTTCTGAGGGGAGCTGTGGTTCTTCTGCGGGGAGCTGTGGTTCTTCTGATGGGAGCTGTGGTTGCCCTGAGGGGAGCTGTGGTTCTTCTGAGGGGAGCTGTGGTTCTTCTGAAGGAATCTGTAGTTCTTCTGAGGGGAGACTTGGTTCTTCTGAGGGGAGCTGTGGTTCTTCTGAGGGGAGCTGTGGTTTTTCTGAGGAATCTGTAGTTCTTCTGAGTGGAGACTTTGTTCTTCTGAGGGGAGCTTTGGTTCTTCTGAGGGAGCTGTGGTTCTCCTGAGGGAGCTGTGGTTCTTCTGAGGGGAGCTGTGATTCTTCTAAGGGGAACTGTGGTTCTTCTGAGGGGAGCTGTGACTCCTCTGAGGGGAACTGTGGTTCCCCTGAAGGGAGCTGTGGTTCCCCTGTGGAAGCTGTGGTTCTTCTGAGGGGAGCTGTGGTTCATCTGAGGGGAGCTGTTGTTCTTCTAAGGGGTGCTGTGGTTCCCCTGAGGGGAGTTGTGGTTCCCTGAGGGGAGCTGTGGTTCTTCTGAGGGGAGTTGTGGTTCCCCTGAGGGGAGCTGTGGTTCTTCTGAGGGGAGCTGTGGTTCTTCTGAGGGGAGTAGTGGTTCTTCCGAGGGGAGTTGTGGTTCTTCTGACGGGAACTGTGGTTCCCCTGAGGGGAGCTGTGGTTCCCCTGAGGGGAGCTTTGGTTCTTCTGAGGGGAGCTATGGTTCTTCTGAAGGGAGCTGTGGTTCCCCTGAGGGGAGCTGTGGTTTCCCAGAGGGGAGCTGCTGTTCCCCTGAGAGGAGCTGTGGTTCTTTTGAGGGGAGCTGTAGTTCTTCTGATGGGAGCTGTGGTTCTTATGAGGGGAGCTGTGGTTCTTCTGAGGGGAGCTTTGTTTTTTTTGAGGGAGCTGTGGTTTTCCTGAAAGAGCTGTGGTTCTTCTGAGGGGAGATGTGGTTCTTCTGAGTGGAGCTGTGGTGCTTCTGAGGGGAGCTTTGGTTAATCTGAGGGAGCTGTGGTTCTCCTGAGGGAGCTGTGGTTCTTCTGAGAGGAACAGTGGTTCTTCTGAGGGGAGCTGTGGTTCTTCTGAGGGGAGCTGTGGTTCTTCTGAGGGGAGCTGTGGTTCTTCTGATGGGAGCTGTGGTTGCCCTGAGGGGAGCTGTGGTTCTTCTGAGGGGAGCTTTGGTTTTTTTGAGGGAGCTGTGGTTTTCCTAAAAGAGCTGTGGTTGTTTTGAGGGGAGATGTGGTTCTTCTGAGTGGAGCTGTGGTGCTTCTGAGGGGAGCTTTGGTTAATCTGAGGGAGCTGTGGTTCTCCTGAGGGAGCTGTGGTTCTTCTGAGAGGAACAGTGGTTCTTCTGAGGGGAGCTGTGGTTCTTCTGAGGGGAGCTGTGGTTCTTCTGAGGGGATCTGTGGTTCTTCTGATGGGAGCTGTGGTTGCCCTGAGGGGAGCTGTGGTTCTTCTGAGGGGAGCTGTGGTTCTTCTGAAGGAATCTGTAGTTCTTCTGAGGGGAGACTTGGTTCTTCTGAGGGGAGCTGTGGTTCTTCTGAGGGGAGCTGTGGTTTTTCTGAGGGAATCTGTAGTTCTTCTGAGTGGAGACTTTGTTCTTCTGAGGGGAGCTTTGGTTCTTCTGAGGGAGCTGTGGTTCTCCTGAGGGAGCTGTGGTTCTTCTGAGGGGAGCTGTGATTCTTCTAAGGGGAACTGTGGTTCTTCTGAGGGGAGCTGTGACTCCTCTGAGGGGAACTGTGGTTCCCCTGAAGGGAGCTGTGGTTCCCCTGTGGTAGCTGTGGTTCTTCTGAGGGGAGCTGTGGTTCCCATGAGGGGAGCTGTTGTTCTTCTAAGGGGTGCTGTGGTTCCCCTGAGGGGAGTTGTGGTTCCCTGAGGGGAGCTGTGGTTCTTCTGAGGGGAGTTATGGTTCCCCTGAGGGGAGCTGTGGTTCTTCTGAGGGGAGCTGTGGTTCTTCTGAGGGGAGTAGTGGTTCTTCCGAGGGGAGTTGTGGTTCTTCTGACGGGAACTGTGGTTCCCCTGAGGGGAGCTGTGGTTCCCCTGAGGGGAGCTTTGGTTCTTCTGAGGGGAGCTATGGTTCTTCTGAAGGGAGCTGTGGTTCCCCTGAGGGGAGCTGTGGTTTCCCAGAGGGGAGCTGCTGTTCCCCTGAGAGGAGCTGTGGTTCTTTTGAGGGGAGCTGTAGTTCTTCTGATGGGAGCTGTGGTTCTTATGAGAGGAGCTGTGGTTCTTCTGAGGGGAGCTTTGGTTTTTTTGAGGGAGCTGTGGTTTTCCTGAAAGAGCTGTGGTTCTTCTGAGGGGAGCTGTGGTTCTTCTGAGGGGAGCTGTAATTCTTCTGAGGGGAGCTTTGGTTATTCTGAGGGAGCTGTGATTTTCCTGAAGGAGCTGTGGTTCTTCTGAGGGGAGCTGTAGTTCTTATGAGGGGAGCTGTGGTTCTTTTGAGGGGAGCTGTGGTGCTTAAGAGGGGAGCTGTAGTTCTTCTGAGGGGATCTGGGGAATCTTCTGAGGGGAGCTGGGGTTCTTCTGAGGCGAGCTGTGGTTGCCCTGAGGGGAGCTGTGGTTCTTCTGAGGGAATCTGTAGTTCTTCTGATGGGAGACGTGGTTCTTCTGAGGGGAGCTTTGAATCTTCTGACGGAGCTGTGGTTCTCCTGGGGGAGCTGTGGTTCTCCTGAGTGGAGCTGTGGTTCTCCTGAGACGAGCTTTTGTTCTTCTGAGGGGAGCTATGGTTCTTCTGAGGGGAGCTGTGGTTCTTCTGAGGGGAGATGTGATTCTTCTGAGGGGAACTGTGGTTCCCCTGAAGGGAGCTGTGGTTCCCCTGTGGGAAGCTGTGGTTCTTCTGAGGGGAGCTGTGGTTCCCCTGAGGGGAGCTGTGGTTCCCCTGTGGGGAGCTGTGGTTCTCCTGAGTGGAGCTGTGGTTCTCATGAGACGAGCTTTTGTTCTTCTGAGGGGAGCTATGGTTCTTCTGAGGGGAGCTGTGGTTCCCCTGAGGGGAGCTGTGATTCTTCTAAGGGGAACTGTGGTTCTTCTGAGGGGAGCTGTGACTCCTCTGAGGGGAACTGTGGTTCCCCTGAAGGGAGCTGTGGTTCCCCTGTGGAAGCTGTGGTTCTTCTGAGGGGAGCTGTGGTTCCCCTGAGGGGAGCTGTTGTTCTTCTAAGGGGTGCTGTGGTTCCCCTGAGGGGAGTTGTGGTTCCCTGAGGGGAGCTGTGGTTCTTCTGAGGGGAGTTATGGTTCCCCTGAGGGGAGCTGTGGTTCTTCTGAGGGGAGCTGTGGTTCTTCTGAGGGGAGTAGTGGATCTTCCGAGGGGAGTTGTGGTTCTTCTGACGGGAACTGTGGTTCCCCTGAGGGGAGCTGTGGTTCCCCTGAGGGGAGCTTTGGTTCTTCTGAGGGGAGCTATGGTTCTTCTGAAGGGAGCTGTGGTTCCCCTGAGGGGAGCTGTGGTTTCCCAGAGGGGAGCTGCTGTTCCCCTGAGAGGAGCTGTGGTTCTTTTGAGGGGAGCTGTAGTTCTTCTGATGGGAGCTGTGGTTCTTATGAGGGGAGCTGTGGTTCTTCTGAGGGGAGTTTTGTTTTTTTTGAGGGAGCTGTGGTTTTCCTGAAAGAGCTGTGGTTCTTCTGAGGGGAGCTGTGGTTCTTCTGAGGGGAGCTGTAATTCTTCTGAGGGGAGCTTTGGTTATTCTGAGGGAGCTGTGATTTTCCTGAAGGAGCTGTGGTTCTTCTGAGGGGAGCTGTAGTTCTTATGAGGGGAGCTGTGGTTCTTTTGAGGGGAGCTGTGGTGCTTAAGAGGGGAGCTGTAGTTCTTCTGAGGGGATCTGGGGAATCTTCTGAGGGGAGCTGGGGTTCTTCTGAGGCGAGCTGTGGTTGCCCTGAGGGGAGCTGTGGTTCTTCTGAGGGAATCTGTAGTTCTTCTGATGGGAGACGTGGTTCTTCTGAAGGGAGCTTTGAATCTTCTGACGGAGCTGTGGTTCTCCTGGGGGAGCTGTGGTTCTCCTGAGTGGAGCTGTGGTTCTCCTGAGACGAGCTTTTGTTCTTCTGAGGGGAGCTATGGTTCTTCTGAGGGGAGCTGTGGTTCTTCTGAGGGGAGATGTGATTCTTCTGAGGGGAACTGTGGTTCCCCTGAAGGGAGCTGTGGTTCCCCTGTGGGAAGCTGTGGTTCTTCTGAGGGGAGCTGTGGTTCCCCTGAGGGGAGCTGTGGTTCCCCTGTGGGGAGCTGTGGTTCTCCTGAGTGGAGCTGTGGTTCTCATGAGACGAGCTTTTGTTCTTCTGAGGGGAGCTATGGTTCTTCTGAGGGGAGCTGTGGTTCCCCTGAGGGGAGCTGTGTTTCCCCTGAGGGGAGCATTGGTTCTTCTGAGGGGAGTTGTGGTTCCCCTGAGGGGAGCTGTGGTTCTTCTGAGGGGAGCTATGGCTCTTCTGAGGGGAGCTGTGGTTCCCCTGAGGGGAACTGTGGTTCCCCTGAGGGGAGCTGCTGTTCCCCAGAGAGGAGCTGTGGTTCTTTTGAGGAGAGCTGTAGTTCTTCTGATGGGAGCTGTGGTTCTTATGAGGGGAGCTGTGGTTCTTCTGAGGGGAGCTTTGGTTTTTTTGAGGGAGCTGTGGTTTTCCTGAAAGAGCTGTGGTTCTTCTGAGGGGAGCTGTGGTTCTTCTGAGGGGAGCTGTGGTTCTTTTGAGGGGAGCTGTGGGGCTTCTGAGGGGAGCTTTAGTTAATCTGAGGGAGCTATGGTTCTCCCGAGGGAGCTGTGGTTCTTCTGAGAGGAACAGTGGTTCTTCTGAGGAGAGCTGTGGTTCTTCTGAGGGGAGATGTAATTCTTCAGAGAGGAGCTGTGGTTCTTCTGAGATGAGCTGGGGTTCTTCTGAAGGGAGTTGTGGTTGCCCTGAGGGGAGCTGTGGTTCTTCTGAGGGGAGCTGTGGTTCTTCTGAGGGAATCTGTAGTTCTTCTGATGGGAGACGTGGTTCTTCTGAGGGGAGCTTTGGTTCTTATGAGGGAGCTGTGGTTCTCCTGGGGGAGCTGTGGTTCTTCTGGGGGGAGCTGTGATTCTTCTGAGGGGAGCTGTGGTTCTTCTGAGGGGAGCTGTGGTTCTTTTGAGGGGAGCTGTGGTGCTTCTGAGGGGAGCTTTGGTTAATCTGAGGGAGCTGTGGTTCTCCCGAGGGAGCTGTGGTTCTTCTGAGAGGAACAGTGGTTCTTCTGAGGAGAGCTGTGGTTCTTCTGAGGGGAGATGTAATTCTTCAGAGGGGAGCTGTGGTTCTTCTGATATGAGCTGGGGTTCTTCTAAGGGGAGCTGTGGTTCCCCTGTGGGGAGCTGTGGTTCTCCTGAGTGGAGCTGTGGTTCTTCTGAGACGAGCTTTGGTTCTTATGAGGGGAGCTATGGTTCTTCTGAGGGCAGCTGTGGTTCCCCTGAGGGGAGCTGTGCTTCCCCTAAGTGGAGCTGCTGTTCCCCTGAGAAGAGCTGTGATTCTTTTGACGGGAGCTGTAGTTCTTCTGATGGGATCTGTGGTGGTTCTGAGGGGAGCTTTTGTTTTTTTGAGGGAGCTGTGGTTTTCCTAAAGGAGATGTTGTTCCTCTGAGGGGAGATGTGGTTTTTCTGAGGGGAGCTGTGGTTCTTCTGAGGGGAGCTTTGGTTATTCTGAGGGAGCTGTGGTTTTCCTGAAGGAGCTGTGGTTCTTATGAGGGGAGCTGTAGTTCTTCTGAGGGAACCTGTGGTTCTTCTGAGGGGAGCTGTGGTGATTCTGAGGGGAGCTTTGGTTAATCTGAGGGAGCTGTGGTTCTCCTGAGGGAGCTGTGGTTCTTCTGAGAGGAACAGTGGTTCTTCTGAGGGGAGCTGTGGTCCTTCTGAGGGGGAGCTGTGGTTCTTCTGAGGGGAGCTGTGGTTCTTCTGAGGGGACCTGTTGTTCTTCTGAGGGGAGCTGTAGTTCTTCTGAGGGGAGCTGGGGAATCGTCTGAGGGGAGCTGGGGTTCTTCTGAGGGGAGCTGTGGTTGCCCTGAGGGGAGCTGTGGTTCTTCTGAGGGGAGCTGTGGTTCTTCTGAGGGAATCTGTAGTTCTTCTGAGGGACGACGTAGTTCTTCTGAGGGGAGCTTTGGTTCTTCTGAGGGAGCTGTGGTTCTCCTGAGGGAGCTGTGGTTCTTCTGAGGGGAGCTGTGATTCTTGTGAGGGGAACTGTGATTCTTCTGAGGGGAGCTGTGATTCTTCTGAGGGGAACTGTTGTTCCCCTGAGGGGAGCTGTGGTTCCCCTGTGGATGCTGTGGTTCTTCTGAGGGGAGCTGTGGTTTCCCTGAGGGGAGCTGTTGTTCTTCTTAGTGGAGCTGTGGTTCCCCTGAGGGGAGCTGTGGTTCCCCTGAGGGGAGCTGTGGTTCCCCTGAGGGGAGCTGTGGTTCTTCTGAGGGGAGTTGTGGTTCCCCTGAGAGGAGCTGTGGTTCTTCTGAGGGGAGCTGTGGTTCTTCTGAGGGGAGCTGTGGTTCTTCTGAGGGGAGCTGTGGTTCTTCTGAGGGAAACTGTGGTTCCCCTGAGGGGAGCTGTGGTTCCCCTGAGGGGAGCTTTGGTTCTTCTGAGGGGAGCTATGGTTCTTCTGAGGGGAGCTGTGGTTCCCCTGAGGGGAGCTGTGGTTCCCCTGAGGGGAGCTGCTGTTCCCCTGAGAGGAGCTGTGGTTCTTTTGAGGGGAGCTGTAGTTCTTCTGATGGGAGCTGTGGTTCTTATGAGGGGAGCTGTGGTTCTTCTGAGGGGAGCTGTGATTCTTCTGAGGGGAGCTTTGGTTTCCCTGAAAGAGCTGTGGTTTCCCTGAAAGAGCTGTGGTTCTTCTGAGGGGAGCTGTGGTTCTTCTGAGGGGAGTTGTGATTCTTCTGAGGGGAGCTTTGGTTATTCAGATGGAGCTGTGGTTTTCCTGAAGGAGCTGTGGTTCTTCTGAGGGGAGCTGTAGCTCTTCTGAGGGGAGCTGTGGTTCTTTTGAGGGAAGCTGTAGTGTTTCTGAGGGGAGCTTTGGTTAATCTGAGGCAGCTGTGGTTCTCCTGAGGGAGCTGTGGTTCTTCTGAGAGGAACAGTGGTTCTTCTGAGGGGGAGCTGTGGTTCTTTTGACGGGATATGTGGTTCTCCTGAGGGGAGCTGTGGTTCTTCTGAGGGGAGCTGTGGTTCTTCTGAGGGGAGCTGTAGTTCTTCTGAGGGGAGCTGGGGAATCTTCTGAGGGGAGCTGGGGTTCTTCTGAGGGGACCTGTGGTTGCCGTGAGGGGAGCTGTGGTTCTTCTGAGGGGAGCTGTGGTTCTTCTGTGGGAATCTGTAGTTCTTCTGATGGGAGACGTGGTTCTTCTGAGAGGAGCTTTGGTTCTTCTGAGGGAGCTGTGGTTCTCCTGGGGGAGCTGTGGTTCTTCTGAGGGGAGCTGTGATTCTTCTGAGGGGAGCTGTGGTTCTTCTTAGGGGAGCTGTGATTCGTCTGAGGGGAACTGTGGTTCCCCTGAAGGGAGCTGTGTTTCCGCTGTGGGGAGCTGTGGTTCTTCTGAGGGAAGCTGTGGTTCCCCTGAGGGGAGCTGTGGTTCCCTTGTGGGGAGCTGTGGTTCTCCTGAGTGGAGCTGTGGTTCTCCTGAGACGAGCTTTAGTTTTTCTGAGGGGAGCTATGGTTCTTCTGAGGGGAGCTGTGGTTCCCCTGAGGGGAGCTGTGGTTCCCCTGAGGGGAGCTGCTGTTCCCCTGAGTGGAGCTGTGGTTCTTTTGAGGGGAGCTGTAGTTCTTCTTATGGGATCTGTGGTTCTTCTGAGGGGAGCTTTGGTTGTTTTGAGGGAGCTGTGGTTTTCCTAAAATAGCTGTGGTTCTTCTGAGGGGAGATGTGGTTCTTCTGATGGGAGCTGTGGTTCTTCTGAGGGGAGCTTTGGTTATTCTGAGGGAGCTGTGGTTTTCCTGAAGGAGCTGTGGTTCTTCTGAGGGGAGCTAAAGTTCTTATGAGGGAAGCTGTGGTTCTTCTGAGGGGAGCTGTGGTGCTTCTGAGGGGAGCATTGGTTAATCTGAGGGAGCTGCGGTTCTCCTGAGGGAGCTGTGGTTCTTCTGAGAGGAACAGTGCTTCTTCTGAGGGGAGCTGTGGTTCTTCTGAGGGGAACTGTGGTTCCCCTGAAGGGAGCTGTGTTTCCGCTGTGGGGAGCTGTGGTTCTTCTGAGGGAAGCTGTGGTTCCCCTGAGGGGAGCTGTGGTTCCCTTGTGGGGAGCTGTGGTTCTCCTGAGTGGAGCTGTGGTTCTCCTGAGACGAGCTTTGGTTTTTCTGAGGGGAGCTATGGTTCTTCTGAGGGGAGCTGTGGTTCCCCTGAGGGGAGCTGTGGTTCCCCTGAGGGGAGCTGCTGTTCCCCTGAGTGGAGCTGTGGTTCTTTTGAGGGGAGCTGTAGTTCTTCTTATGGGATCTGTGGTTCTTCTGAGGGGAGCTTTGGTTGTTTTGAGGGAGCTGTGGTTTTCCTAAAATAGCTGTGGTTCTTCTGAGGGGAGATGTGGTTCTTCTGATGGGAGCTGTGGTTCTTCTGAGGGGAGCTTTGGTTATTCTGAGGGAGCTGTGGTTTTCCTGAAGGAGCTGTGGTTCTTCTGAGGGGAGCTAAAGTTCTTATGAGGGAAGCTGTGGTTCTTCTGAGGGGAGCTGTGGTGCTTCTGAGGGGAGCATTGGTTAATCTGAGGGAGCTGCGGTTCTCCTGAGGGAGCTGTGGTTCTTCTGAGAGGAACAGTGCTTCTTCTGAGGGGAGCTGTGGTTCTTCTGAGGGGAGCTGTGGTTCTTCTGAGGGGAGCTGTAGTTCTTCTGAAGGGAGCTGGGGAATCTTCTGAGGGGAGCTGTGGTGCTTCTGAGGGGAGCTTTGGTTAATCTGAGGGAGCTGTGGTTCTCCTGAGGGAGCTGTGATTCTTCTGAGAGGAACAGTGGTTCTTCCAACCCGTTCTCACACAAGACAGCACATATATGACTTAATGCTTAAAGTCAATATGTTGAATATGAATTAGTAAATATGTGATATATTCCCAGTTACTTTTTTTTCCAAGGCCCAAACTCTTCCTCACGTACCAACTTGCGTCTCACAGTACCCGTCCGTCAACCTTGATAGCAGAATAGTCGTGTTTGGTTCAATTATAAGGAAAATTGTACTTTTCAGGTCCCACATGGGTTGTGAAATTTACCTACTATTGTCCATGCTCTTAGAATATTATAGATCAGCTACTTCCTATTGAAGGTTCGTACTTTTGTTTTGAAAAATATTAGTTGTTCTTAGTAAATTATAATAGGCACTAAAAATTATTACATAGAATAACAGTCCTTCACCAATCAATATTATATACCATAGTTGGTGCTTTACAAATCTTTAAAGGATGTTTTGTAGGAACGCTAACAGAAAACGATGGTTCATTGGAATGTCTATGGGGTAAACTACTCTAAACAGGATGGTATTGTGTCAACTATACCAACTACAGGATCGGTATATTGTCCACTACCACCTGTTAGGTGAGTAAGGGGTGCAATACCACCCACAGGATGGGTATGAGGGTCACATCCACCCAGAGGATGAGTATGGGGATCACATCCACCCACAGGAAGGGTATGGGGTTCAATACCACCCACAGGATGAGTATGGCGTCCACTACAACCCACAGGATGGGTATGGGGCTCCAACCACCCATAGAATGGGTATGGGGCTCCAACCACCCATAAAATGGGTATGGGGTCCAATAACACCCACTGGATGTGTATATGGCGTCCATTGCCGCGCGTCGAGCTCGAAAACCGCAGCATTCATCTCAGAACCATGCCTATTTCACGCAGATTCCTTAATAAACGTAAAAGTTTTATGTCACAAGAAAGATAGAAATATAAGCTTCATTCTAAATACCTTACCATGGGCATATTTAAATTTAAACCGAAGATACGTGTACTTTTATAATAGCCGAGCTCCGACCCCGGACAGATCGATCGACCGAGCAACTCTCAGAACAATGTTTATTTCACGTGAATTCGTTAGTAAACATATATGTTTTATATGTCTCAAGAAAGACAGACATATAAGCTTCACTTTAAACACTTTACTATAGACATATTTAAATTTCTAATGAAGATTATTGTATTTTAAAAATTACGGAGCTCCCACCCCGTACAGACTGAACGACAGAGCAACTCTCTCTCAGATCAATGTTTATTTCACGTAAATTCGTTAATAAACACAAATGTTTTATAAGTCTTAAGCAAGATAGAAATAAGAGCTTCATTTTAAATACATTACAATAGACATATTTATAGCTCAAGTGAAGATACATATGTTTTTATAGTAGCGCTCAGTAGCTTGTCGGGCATGGAGTGCAGACGCCTACGCACTTGCCGATATATTGTATAATTAACAAAGATACGCTAATAAAGCCTAAAATCTTATATGCCTCCAGAAAGACCGATATATGAACATTATTATAATTGCACCAAATGAAATATATCATGTTCGAGAACAAAGATATATCAATTTTAAATTAAGTTTCGACTCTCTCTCGGGTGAGAGAGATGGGGCGACTCTCGCCCCATCTATTGGAGATTCTGTGCACTAAATACTTAAAGCTACTCAAACCCTCCTAGCATTATTTAAGTAATGAATTAATATGGTATATTTACTCACTATAATGTGGGTGCTGAATGCAGAACATGAGAAAACATATATTTACTCCAAACTAATATAATTTCATTATGAAATAAGTAGCATCAAAGGAAGTCGATGGTCCAAGCAGCAATGTTGTGGAGCGACTTATCCAAGATATTTCGTTGTTTGGAAAGTGTTTGTTGGCATATCCAGTTGTCGCACTTCTCTGCTCAAATTATCACAAATTTAAATTATAATGTTAACAAGTAGAATACGTATTTTTAATAAAATCTAACATAACTAGCCAGAAAACATTTAACATTAATTAAAAAATATATGTTTGGAAGTTAAATCGACTTCATAGGACAATGGTTTTGTTATATATACTCGTTATTCGTTGACATGCGTTCGCTACTTAAACTACCATGTACTGTACTTATGTAAAATCTCCCATGTCTCTTCGCTCATATCACCGAACCCTACAGGCTCTGTGATATATTGTTTAATTAATTGAGATTCACAAATAAAGCTAATAATTGTATATGTTATCAAAAAGGCAGAGCTTAGTTTAGTTCATTTATTATGTACCCCATACCCATCCTATGGACGATAGTGGAGTGTTACAGAGGCACATAATGGGCTCAGGGAATGAGCCCCACAATTCATATAGCCAAGCAAGTTATAATCTTGATAAGCTAGTTACAAAAGTCAATGCACATTGTCACATCAACAATGGGCTCGAGTCCGACCACAAGTACAGTTTATAATTTAAGCAACTGACATATATGGAGGGCTAGTGTCACAATTGATATGTTTATCCTACACATAACCCCCTCTCCCCCATCCAATGGGCAGCGGTGGATAGGTTACAATCAAGTCGTTTTTTGCGTTTTATTCAGAGATTAGATCTTATTGGGTGAGGAAAGATATTCATATTTTAAAGAAGGCTTCTTGGCTGATGCTCTCCATTGATGGAAAATATACAACCTTTTGAAAATCAATATTAGTTTGATCTAGATATTGTAATTAACGAAAGTATTTATGTCATCAGAAAGGTAGAAATATAGGCTACATTTAAAATCCTTTGTCATAAATATAACTGAAGTGAAAACGAAGATATATGCGTTTTGATAGTTACTTGATGGCTTGCTCTGAGAGTGTGAAGCCCTGCACACCAGCCAATAAATTGTATAATTAGTTTCCATATATTTTAATTAATCTTAAAAATCTATATGTCAGAAGAAAGGAAGATGTAGTCGTTAATGTGACAACATTTAAAAATATATATCTCTTAAGTTAAATAAATAATACCACCTTATCGCCGGTGTCCGGACACATGAAAATTACCTAGGTATCAGTATCCAGCCAGGCGGGGATCACAGGCTGCACAATACTGATAAATTATATAATGCACTATTTGTGGTCGATCTCGAACCCATTTATGATTTGACGACTTATAGTGAATTTTGTAACTAGCTCATTAAGATTGTATCTTGCTTAGCTAAATGAATTGTGGGGTTCGGTCCATTCATTTTCTTTCTTTATTATGCACCCCATAATACCCATCCTGTGGGCGGTGGTGTAAAGGATTACAGAGGCACATAATCGGTTCAGGAACTGAACCCTCTAGTTCGTTTAGCTAAGCAAATAACAATCTTTTGACGCTAGTTACAAAATTATTAATGTACACATACTTATGCATACATGTACATATACATACGTATACATATATAAATACACATACATATTTAATCACCTACACAAATACACACATCAGTAATTTTTTGTGTCACAAGTGATTCAACAAGAGGCTCACAACAGTCACTATACAAGGCACTTTACGTCTATGATGAGTCGCACAGTTACTAGTCTTGCTCCACACCCACCCAACTGGGCGGCAGCTTTACAGTCATGTGCTCCACACCCACCCAACTGGGCGGCAGCTTTACAGTCATGTGCTCCACACCCACCCAACTGGGCGGCAGCTTTACAGTTACCTGGTGTTATTCTTCACCTATATCTTTTTCTGGTTAATCCCTATTTACATTATGCAGTTCAGGTTTCGTCGCCATGCTATAGTTTTTAGTTTAGTTAATTTATCACATAATGGGTTCAGGGACTGAACACACAATTTATTTATCTAAGCAAGTTACAATCTTGAGGAGCTAGCCACAAAATTCATAACACATCGTCACATCAACAACATGTGTTCGAGATCGACCACAAGTACAGTTTCTAAATTAAGCAAATGCTATATGTGGAGAGCTAGTGTCACAATTTATATGTTTGTCCTGCACATTTCCACAGTAGTTTGCTTGGGTTTGCTTGGGTACATAGACAAGAGACTGAACTTCAGCACCCACATACAACACATAAAGGGATGCTCTGAGAGAGAGAGAGAGAGGGAGAGTAAAAATATCCACTGAGGTCTGATTAAGTCCTTTTGGGGACCTTAATCATTAGGACGTTCAATGATTAACGCAAAGTGAGGCGTATTCAGATGGTATATTGACAACATTCAGCATATCTCATAATGACCTAGTAGTACTTGGTGCACAAATACCTTTTCCAAAGGAATCGCAAAACATAATTAAACACAACTGTACCGTATAGTGTTATATATTTATTTCAGTTTGAACAATTTTTAACATTAAAGGATAAATCCTTTAATTGGTTGAAATTGGTTTTAATATTCGAAATCTAATTTGTTGATGTTAAATAATATAAGGTTCAAATTTATTAAGATACATACTTTAAAAACTATTTCAATTTGAAATTTAAATAACATTAAAAGAGTACAGAATATAACAAATACCGACTATATAAAAGACCTGACACTTGCAGCACTTAATTATGCTATTGTAACACATTGAAAGTAATAACATTATTTGATTCAGCAAAGCATTTGGTAAGGTTATAATAATAATAATAATAATAATAATAATAATAATAATGTATTAATTAAGTATTTTAAATTATAATTTACAACTTGCTAGCGCACAAGAAACAAATCCACGAATCATCATTACATTCTGTAACACCTACACATGATCCATGGTGCCAAATATTGCAACGGTCACAGCATACCATCAGCTTCAAATCATTTAGCTTTCTGCAAATGCAGTACACTTCCATCGAGCATGACCGGATGATTCGTTTTCTTCTCAGTGTCTGAGCTGCAGGGAATGAGATGAGACACTTTCCTTTAAAGTTCTCTTGAAGATGTTGTCTCATTCTGCATATCATACGAGGTTCACCGGATCTACACCACTTGCAAGTGATGCAGCAAACGCCACAGCATATACCCCACTCATACTTGAGTCCTTGTGTCTGCTGACATTCATTATATTGCATATCAGCTTATCATCCTGGCAATTAGCAAGAGCATACAAGATAACTTCAGTAGATTTGGATGGTAATTTATGCCTGGTGTCGTATATGTTAATTTGTCCAGTTACTCCAATGTTGGAAACGGTGGCCCAGTGACAACCATCAACTTGGATAATTTGAATAAATTCACCAATTGTAACTGGCCAGGAGAGGTCCCGCTACCACGCTGGGTCATGAAGGCCTTCTAGGCTTGGCACAGTTTGTTTGATGAGGTCACATGCAGATTTTATATGAAGGTCAGAGAGCTGTACATTTGTTCCAATGTTCATTATCTCGTCATTTGTTAAATAATTTAACATTGTCGAATGTGAAGCACTGTTATCACTCTCCTTATTGTTGCATTGGTGTGAGGAGTGGCAGTGATTGGTTCAGTTTATTTTTTTTTTTTAAATAGGGACATAAATTTGTACTGCAGATACCAGTACAGTTGCACCGTTTCTTTATCTATTTTATACTTGGGTTAGCAAGGCGAGACGCTTCCTTTAACGTGATACTGTTGGTATCAAATAGAAATAGTTTTTAAAGTATGTATCTTAATAAATTTGAACCTTATATTATCAACATCAACATATTATATTATTTAACATCAACAAATTAGATTTCGAATGTTAAAACCAATTTCAACCAATTAAAGGATTTATCCTTTTTAAAGGATTTAATTAAAGGCTTTGACACAAAAATCAGTATGAAAATTACCTCGGCTGAGGATATTGAAAAACTTCAAGCTGATATTAATAAAGTTTTCGACTGGGCATCAGAAAATAACATGATGTTTAACAGTGATAAATTCCAGGTACTCAGGTATGGTAAAAATGAGGACCTTAAACATAATACAGAGTACAAAACACAATCAAATGTACCCATAGTAGGAAAACAGCATGTAAAGGATTTGGGAATAATAATGTCTGACGACCTAACGTTTAAGGAGCATAACCAAGCAAATATTGCGACAGCCAGAAAAATGATAGGATAGATTACGGGAACTTTCAAATCCAGGGATCCCATCACAATGGTTGTACTCTTCAAGTCACTTGTGTTGTCCCGTCTTGAGTACTGCTCAGTACTCACTTTCCCCTTCAGAGCAGGAGAGATTGCTGAAATAGTGGGAATACAGAGAACATATACGGCACGCATAGACGCAATAAAGCACCTAAATTATTGGGATCGTCTCAAAGCCCTCCAAATGTATTCACTAGAAAGAAGACGAGAGAGATATCAAATAATATTCACCTGGAAGATACTGGAGGGCCAAGTACCAAATCTACACTGTAAAATAACAACGTACTGAGGTGAACGATATGGAAGAAAATGTAGAATAGAACCAGTGAAGAGCAGAGGTGCCATAGGCACAATCAGAGAACACTGTATAAACATCAGAGGTCCGCGGTTGTTCAACGTCCTCCCAGCAAGCATAAGAAATATTGCCGGAACAACCGGGGACATTTTCAAGAGGAAACTAGATTTATTCCTCCAAGGAGTGCCGGACCAACCGGGCTGTGGTGGGTATGTGGGCCTGCGGGCCGCTCCAAGCAACAGCCTAGTGGACCAAACTCTCACAAGTCAAGCCTGGCCTCGGGCCGGGCTTGGGGAGTAGAAGAACTCCCAGAACCCCATCAACCAGGTATCCTTTAATGTTAAAAATTGTTCAAATTGAAATAAATATATAACACTGTACAGTACAGTTGTGTTTGCCTGCCACAGCCTGCCACAGCCTTGAGAGCACGGAGCCTCTCTCTACATTGGCGACCCAGTCTGGCTAAACATTGCGGTACAGTAGAACCTCAAGACCAAGGTATTTGTATCTGGTAACTAGTCGAGCAGAGAGCCATCATCCAACTGCATTTTGCGATCGGCCCCACCCCGTCTGGGTGGGTGTCGGTTCAGGATCTTTGTTTTCTCTACTGAGATGACTAAGCATAGTTCCTGACATGTGGACAATACAGAGTTCAGAACATTTTGGGTGTTGGTATACCCATTGGTGTGGATCAGTATATCATCCACATAGCTAATGATGTGTTCGCTGGACCTTCTAGTTACAAAGTTTAAAAGTGCACTGATTAACACATTGAACAGAGTAGGACTGAGGACACCTCCCTGTGGAGTGCCAAGTTCAAAAAATCTCGTTACACTCCTATGCCCATGGAACAGTACAGATGACTTCCTGTTGGATAGATAGCCTCTTATTCACCGTAGAAGCCATCCTCCAACATTTATTTTAGCAAGTTCTCTCAGAATGACGTGTGGGTTAGCAATGTCAAAGGCTGACTTAAGATCTAGGAAAGTGGTGTATGACCTATCAGTATGCAGGGTGAGGAATGTGGTAATACAGTGATGTACACTCTTTCCATGCATAAAGCCATATATCTGGGGAGACAACATATTAATAATTTTGTAAAGGAGACGGTTGAGAACCATCCTCTCAAGACACTTATAGAGACAACTAGTGAGGGAGATTGGGCGAAAAGCACTCGGCTGGTGAGGTTTAGGAATGGGAATAATAACACTGTTGGTCCATGACTTAGGAAGCTCCCCAGTTACATAGCTCATATTATACAATTGAAGAAAGGTATTCCCTGGAACTAGCAGAAGCATATGCAGTATGCCGTCAGTAACTCCATCCTCCCCGGGTGATGTAGCTTTGCCTTTATGTAGAGCAGAATCTAGTTCGTATTCAGTAAAAAGCATGTCACAGTCATCCTCTTGATGAAGCATGAAGTCAAGGAGCCTTGCCCTATCAGTATATCTATCATTTAATTCATTCTGTGAGGGTAGAGGAAGACTGTCAAAGCCATGGAAGTCGTGGCCCAAGCACCAACAAGCTCATTTGCTCTGTGCAGAGGATTAGGGTACGAGATCTCTGCAGCATTTTTCCCTTTGATCTTGTTGATATCCTTCCATGCCTGACTTAGTGGCGTGTGAGAATTGAGACCACGGACAAAAGTTTCCCAGTCTGTCTGCCTCAGCTCCACCATACGTTCCCTGGCCTTAGCCAGAGCCGCTTGAAAGAGCCGAAGCATTTCAGCAGTGCGGGTCCTTCTACAAGCTAGTCCAATTATTCTGGCAGTGCGTTTTAGTGTCTGCAATTTAGAATCATTATAATAAACATAAGTGCTATGACCAGTGTAATTTGGGTTACGTGGCCTGGACGATGGATCAAGTGATTCTATAAACTGGTTGATAGTACCTGTGAGCTCATTGTTAAAATCTTCAACTGATGAAGGCTCAGATGACTGCACCATTCTGACACATGAGCAACAAGATTGTCTCGTTGATCGATGGGCACAGCCAGCCTCTTCCGCTTGAACACTCCACCAGGGAGGATAGAACTGCCAATGCTTACAGTGGCTAATATGGCCAGATGATCAGACGCCATAACTGGCACTATTGACGAGGCGCACACGGTGTGGGAGACGTTGAAACCGAGACATAGATCAGGAATACCTCCGTAGATATGCGTCGGTTCAAGGTCACCCCCAATCTGTGCATCATCGTGACTACCTAATAGTGGCACTAGTTGCCGTTACGATTACTGAACTGCGAATTACCAATATTCCTATGTCTAGCGTTATAATCACCTTTAATGATGGTAGGCTCAGTCTGAATACAGATAGGAAGGTCAGCATAATTAAAGTTACAAGGAGTCGATTATTTAGTACATAGTTGTTTTTCTCTTAAACTGGATGATAGAGGGGGAGTCTTTAACGTGATTGGGAATACATACATACATACATCCATACATACATGCATGCGTACATCCATTCATACATACATACATACATACATACATACATACATACATACATACATACATACATACATACATACATACATACATACATACATACATACATACATGCATACATGCATGCATACATACATACATACATACATACATACATACATACGTACATACATACATTCATACATGCGTATATAAATACATGCGTATATAAATACATACATACATTACATACATACATACATACATGCATGTGTACATACATACATCCATCCATTTATCCATACATACATACATACATACATACATGCATACATACATACATACATACATACATACATACATACATACATACATACATACATACATGCATGCGTACATACATACATCCATCCATCTATCCATTCATACATGCATACATACATACATACATACATACATACATACATACATACATACATACATACATACATACATACATACATACATACATACATACATACATGCATGCATGCATGCATACATACATACATACATACATACATACATACATACATACATACATACATACATACATACATACATACATACATACATACATGCATACATACATGCATGCATGCGTACATACATACATCCATCCATCTATCCATTCATACATGCATACATACATACATACATACATACATACATACATACATACATACATACATACATACATACATACATACAAAGGTTCAAAGGTTTGCCACCAGACTAGTACCCGAGCTGAGAGGTATGAGCTACGAGGAGAGACTACGGGAATTAAACCTCACTTCGCTGGAAGACAGAAGAGTTAGGAGGGACATGATCACCACATTCAAGATTCTGAAGGGGATTGATAGGGTAGATAAAGACAGTCTATTTAACACAAGGGGAACACGCACAAGGGGACACAGGTGGAAACTGAGTGCCCAAATGAGCCACAGAGATATTAGAAAGAACTTTTTTAGTGTCAGAGTGGTTGACAAATGGAATGCATTAGGAAGTGATGTGGTGGAGGCTGACTCCATACACAGTTTCAAGTGTAGATATGACAGAGCCCGATAGGCTCATGAATCTGTACACCTGTTGATTGACGGTTGAGAGGCGGGACCAAAGAGCCAGAGCTCAACCCCCGCAAACACAACTAGGTGAGTACATACATACATACATACATACATACATACATACATACATACACGTCCAGCCAGCATATAGCTATTTCGGGACAAAATCCAATACAGTTTATATTGGTGAGACGCCACTGTGATGAGGAGTTGAAATATCACAGGAACTGTAGGTTAATGTGTGACATAAGTGAGGTTAGATGAGGCATCTACAAGCATCAGCTGGAGGCTGATGGAGTGTTGTGGAGGCTGGTGGTACTATGTCCAGATGTTGGAGGGTGGATTTGACTCTCCCCCCCTCCCTCCCCCTCCCCCTCCCCCCCCCCCCCCACACATTGACCGCAGTACGTCTAAGGTTACTTTCCACTCTCGCTTACCAAGGGTATAACCCCCGCCCCCCCCCCCCCAACACACACACATGCATCAGATTTTTAACTTACAATATTTATGATTTACCAATTTATGTTACTACACTGACTGTCAATTTCACAATATTGTATAAACTTTGATGAATCGCTCGTCTATGGGTCATCCAATAATGTTAGCAGACTTCTAGATGTTACCACTGCTAGGTTTAGGCTCAGCTACAAGTACCTCTGGAAGTTTGTAACATCTGATGATGTAGATTTGACTAAATGTAAACTCTGTCAGCAGAACTATTCGCATACTTTGCGTCTTTATGTAATGGAATGTGAAAAATCTCGGAATTTAAAGATAACAACATCAATAGTGTCCATGAAATGTGTAAGTACTTCATTCATAATGATGTGCTGCTCGAAATCTTAGCGAAGTATCAAAAATTTGCTTACTGTAGGTAATGCATACACATGACTGTAAAGCTGCCGCCCAGTTGGGTGGGTGTGGAGCACATGACTGTAAAGCTGCCGCCCAGTTGGGTGGGTGTGGAGCACATGACTGTAAAGCTGCCGCCCAGTTGGGTGGGTGTGGAGCACATGACTGTAAAGCAGCCGCCCAGTTGGGTGGGTGTGGAGCACATGACTGTAAAGCTGCCGCCCAGTTGGGTGGGTGTGGAGCACATGACTGTAAAGCTGCCGCCCAGTTGGGTGGGTGTGGAGCACATGACTGTAAAGCTGCCGCCCAGTTGGGTGGGTGTGGAGCACATGACTGTAAAGCTGCCGCCCAGTTGGGAGAGTGTGGAGCACATGACTGTAAAGCTGCCGCCCAGTTGGGTGGGTGTGGAGCACATGACTGTAAAGCTGCCGCCCAGTTGGGTGGGTGTGCAGCACATGACTGTAAAGCTGCCGCCCAGTTGGGTGGGTGTGGAGCACATGACTGTAAAGCTGCCGCCCAGTTGGATGGGTGTGGAGGACATGACTGTAAAGCTGCCGCCCAGTTGGGTGGGTGTGGAGCACATGACTGTAAAGCTGCCGCCCAGTTGGGTGGGTATGGAGCAAGACTAGTAACTGTGCGACTCATCATAGATGTAAAGTGCCTTGTATAGTGACTGTTGTGAGCCTCTTGTTGAATCACTTGTGACACAAAAGATAACTGATGTGTGTATTTGTGGTGGTGATTAAATATGTATGTGTATGTATATATGTATACGTATGAATATGTACATGTATGCATAAGTATGTGTACATTAATAATTTTGTAACTAGCGTCAAAAGATTGTTATTTGCTTAGCTAAACGAACTAGAGGGTTCAGTTCCTGAACCGATTATGTGCCTCTGTAATCCTTTACACCACCGCCCACGGGATGTGTATTATGGGGTGCATAATAAAGAAAGAAAATGAATGGACCGAACCCCACAATTCATTTAGCTAAGCAAGTTACAATCTTGATGAGCTAGTTACAAAATTCACTATAAGTCGTCACATCATAAATGGGTTCGAGATCGACCACATGTAGTGCATTACATAAATTTATCAGTATTGTGCAGCCTGTGATCCCCGCCTGGCTGGATACTGATACCTAGGTAATTTTCATGTGTCCGGACACCGGCGATAAGGTGGTATTATTTATTTAACTTAAGATATATATATTTTTAAATGTTGTCACATTAACGGCTTCATCTTCCTTTCTTCTGACATATAGATTTTTAAGATTAATTAATATATATGGAAACTAATTATACAATTTATTGGCTGGTGTGCAGGGCTTCACACTCTCAGAGCAAGCCATCAAGTAACTATCAAAACGCATATATCTTCGTTTTCACTTCAGTTATATTTATGACAAAGGATTTTAAATGTAGCCTATATTTCTACCTTTCAGATGACATAAATACTTTCGTTAATTAATTACAATATCTAGATCAAACTAACATTGATTTTCAAAAGGTTGTATATTTTCCATCAATGGAGAGCATCAGTGCTTAAATTATAAACTGTACTTGTGGTCGGACTCGAGCCCATTGTTGATGTGACAATGTGCATTGACTTTTGTAACTAGCTTATCAAGATTACAACTTGCTTGGCTATATGAATTGTGGGGCTCATTCCCTGAGCCCATTATGTGCCTCTGTAACACTCCACTATCGTCCATAGGATGGGTATGGGGTGCATAATAAATGAACTAAACTAAGCTCTGCCTTTTTGATAACATATACAATTATTAGCTTTATTTGTGAATCTCAATTAATTAAACAATATATCACAGAGCCTGTAGGGTTCGGTGAGATGAGCGAAGAGACATGGGAGATTTTACATAAGTACAGTACATGGTAGTTTAAGTAGCGAACGCATGTCAACGAATAACGAGTATATATAACAAAACCATTGTCCTATGAAGTCGATTTAACTTCCAAACATATATTTTTTAATTAATGTTAAATGTTTTCTGGCTAGTTATGATAGATTTTATTAAAAATACGTATTCTACTTGTTAACATTATAATTTAAATTTGTGATAATTTGAGCAGAGAAGTGCGACAACTGGATATGCCAACAAACACTTTCCAAACAACGATATATCTTGGATAAGTCGCTCCACAACATTGCTGCTTGGACCATCGACTTCCTTTGATGCTACTTATTTCATAATGAAATTATATTAGTTTGGAGTAAATATATGTTTTCTCATGTTCTGCATTCAGCACCCACATTATAGTGAGTAAATATACCATATTACTTCATTACTTAAATAATGCTAGGAGGGTTTGAGTAGCTTTGGGTATTTAGTGCACAGAATCTCCAATAGATGGGGCGAGAGTCGCCCTATCTCTCTCACCCGAGAGAGAGTCGAAACTTAATTTAAAATTGATATATCTTTGTTCTCGAACATGATATATTTCATTTGGTGCAATTATAATAATGTTCATATATCGGTCTTTCTGGAGGCATATAAGATTTTAGGCTTTATTAGCGTATCTTTGTTAATTATACAATATATCGGCAAGTGCGTAGGCGTCTGCACTCCATGCCCGACAAGCTACTGAGCGCTACTATAAAAACATATGTATCTTCACTTGAGCTATAAATATGTCTATTGTAATGTATTTAAAATGAAGCTCTTATTTCTATCTTGCTTAAGACTTATAAAACATTTGTGTTTATTAACGAATTTACGTGAAATAAACATTGATCTGAGAGAGAGTTGCTCTGTCGTTCAGTCTGTACGGGGTGGGAGCTCCGTAATTTTTAAAATACAATAATCTTCATTAGAAATTTAAATATGTCAATAGTAAAGTGTTTAAAGTGAAGCTTATATGTCTGTCTTTCTTGAGACATATAAAACATATATGTTTACTAACGAATTCACGTGAAATAAACATTGTTCTGAGAGAGAGTTGCTCGGTCGATCGATCTGTCCGGGGTCGGAGCTCGGCTATTATAAAAGTACACGTATCTTCGGTTTAAATTTAAATATGCCCATGGTAAGGTATTTAGAATGAAGCTTATATTTCTATCTTTCTTGTGACATAAAACTTTTACGTTTATTAAGGAATCTGCGTGAAATAGGCATGGTTCTGAGATGAATGCTGCGGTTTTCGAGCTCGACGCGCGGCAATGGACGCCATATACACATCCAGTGGGTGTTATTGGACCCCATACCCATTTTATGGGTGGTTGGAGCCCCATACCCATTCTATGGGTGGTTGGAGCCCCATACCCATCCTGTGGGTTGTAGTGGACGCCATACTCATCCTGTGGGTGGTATTGGACCCCATACCCTTCCTGTGGGTGGATGTGATCCCCATACTCATCCTCTGGGTGGATGTGACCCTCATACCCGTTCTGTGGGTGGTATTGCACCCCTTACTCACCTAACAGGTGGTAGTGGACAATATACCGATCCTGTAGTTGGTATAGTTGACACAATACCATCCTGTTTAGAGTAGTTTACCCCATAGACATTCCAATGAACCATCGTTTTCTGATAGCGTTCCTACAAAACATCCTTTAAAGATTTGTAAAGCACCAACTATGGTATATAATATTAATTGGTGAAGGACTGTTATTCTATATAATAATTTTTAGTGCTTATTATAATTTACTAAGAACAACTAATATTTCTCAAAACAAAAGTACGAACCTTCAATAGGAAGTAGCTGATCTATAATATTCTAAGAGCATGGACAATAGTAGGTAAATTTCACAACCCATGTGGGACCTGAAAAGTACAATTTTCCTTATAATTGAACCAATCACGACTATTCTGCTATCTAGGTTGACGGACGGATACTGTGAGACGCAAGTTGGTACGTGAGGAAGAGTTTGGGCCTTGGAAAAAAAAGTAACTGGGAATATATCACATATTTACTAATTCATATTCAACATATTGACTTTAAGCATTAAGTCATATATGTGCTGTCTTGTGTGAGAACGGGTTGGGTTCTTCTGAGGGGAGCTGTGGTTCTTCTGAGGGGAGCTGTGGTTCTTCTGAGGGGAGCTGTGGTTCTTCTGAGGGGACCTGTGGTTCTTCTGAGGGGAGCTGTAATTCTTCTGATGGGAGCTGGGGAATCGTCTGAGGGGAGCTGGGGTTCTTCTGAGGGTAGCTGTGGTTGCCCTGAGGGGAGCTGTGGTTCTTCTGAGGGGAGCTGTGGTTCTTCTGAGGGAATCTGTAGTTCTTCTGAGGGGAGACGTGATTCTTCTGAGGGGAGCTTTGGTTCTTCTGAGGGAGCTGTGGTTCTCCTGAAGAGCTGTGGTTCTTCTGAGGGGAGCTGTGATTCTTCTGAGGGGAACTGTGGTTCTTCTGAGGGGAGATGTGATTCTTCTGAGGGGAACTGTGGTTCCCCTGAAGGGAGCTGTGGTTCCCCTGTGGGAAGCTGTGGTTCTTCTGAGGGGAGCTGTGGTTCCCCTGAGGTGAGCTGTGGTTCCCCTGTGGGGAGCTGTGGTTCTCCTGAGTGGAGCTGTGGTTCTCCTGAGACGAGCTTTTCTTCTTCTGAGGGGAGCTATGGTTCTTCTGAGGGGAGCTGTGGTTCCCCTGAGGGGAGCTGTAGTTCTTCTGATGGGATCTGTGGTTCTTCTGAGGGGAGCTTTGGTTTTTTTTGAGGGAGCTGTTGTTTTCCTAAGAGAGCTGTGGTTCTTCTGAGGGGAGATGTGGTTCTTCTGAGGGGAGCTGTGGTTCTTCTGAGGGGAGCTTTCTTTATTCTGAGGGAGCTGTGGTTTTCCAGAAGGAGCTGTGGTTCTTCTGAGGGGAGCTGTAGTTCTTCTGAGGGGAGCTGTGGTGCTTCTGAGGGGATCTTTGGTTAATCTGAGGGAGCTGTGGTTCTCCTGAGGGAGCTGTGGTTCTTCTGAGCGGAACAGTGGTTCTTCTGAGGGGAGCTGCGGTTCTTCTGAGGAGAGCTGTGGTTCTTCTGAGGGGAGCTGTAGTTCTTCTGAGAGGAGCTGGGGAATCTTCTGAGGGAAGCTGTGGTGCTTCTGAGGGGAGCTTTGGTTAATCTGAGGGAGCTGTGGTTCTCCTGAAGGAGCTGTGGTTCTTCTGAGAGGAACAGTGGTTCTTCTGAAAGGAGCTGTGGTTCTTCTGAGGGGAGCTGTGGTTCTTCTGAGGGGAGCTGTGGTTCTTCTGAGGGGACCTGTGGTTCTTCTGAGGGGAGCTGTAGATCTTCTGAGGGGAGCTGGGGAATCGTCTGAGGGGAGCTGGGGTTCATCTGAGGGGAGCTGTGGTTGCCGTGAGGGGAGCTGTGGTTCTTCTGAGGGGAGCTGTGGTTCTTCTGAGGGAATCTGTAGTTCTTCTGAGGGACGACGTGGTTCTTCTGAGGGGAGCTTTGGTTCTTCTGAGGGAGCTGTGGTTCTCCTGAGGAAGCTGTGGTTCTTCTGAAAGGAGGTGTGATTCTTATGAAGGGAACTGTGGTTCTTCTGAGTGGAGCTGTGATTCTTCTGAGGGGAACTGTGGTTCCCCTGAAGGGAGCTGTGGTTCACCTGTCGAAGCTGTGGTTCTTCTGAGGGGAGCTGTGGTTTCCCTGAGGGGAGCTGTTGTTCTTCTGAGGGGAGCTGTGGTTCCCCTGAGGGGAGCTGTGTTTCCCCTGAGGGGAGCATTGGTTCTTCTGAGGGGAGTTGTGGTTCCCCTGAGGGGAGCTGTGGTGTTTCTGAGGGGAGCTATGGCTCTTCTGAGGGGAGCTGTGGTTCCCCTGAAGGGAACTGTGGTTCCCCTGAGGGGAGCTGCTGTTCCCCTGAGAGGAGCTGTGGTTCTTTTGAGGGGAGCTGTAGTTCTTCTGATGGGATCTGTGGTTCTTATGAGGGGAGCTGTGGTTCTTCTGAGGGGAGCTTTGGTTTTTTTTGAGGGAGCTGTGGTTTTCCTGAAAGAGCTGTGGTTCTTCTGAGGGGAGCTGTGGTTCTTCTGAGGGGATCTGTGATTCTTCTAAGGGGAGCTTTGGTTATTCTGAGGGAGCTGTGGTTTTCCTGAAGGAGCTGTGGTTCTTCTGAGGGGAGCTGTAGTTCTTCTGAGGGGAGCTGTGGTTCTTTTGAGGGGAGCTGTGGTGCTTCTGAGGGGAGCTTTGGTTAATCTGAGGGAGCTGTGGTTCTCCCGAGGGAGCTGTGGTTCTTCTGAGAGGAACAGTGGTTCTTCTGAGGAGAGTTGTGGTTCTTCTGAGGGGAGATGTAATTCTTCAGAGGGGAGCTGTGGTTCTTCTGAGATGAGCTGGGGTTCTTCTGAAGGGAGCTGTGGTTGCCCTGAGGGAAGCTGTGGTTCTTCTGAGAGGAGCTGTGGTTCTTCTGAGGGAATCTGTAGTTCTTTTGATGGGAGACGTGTTTCTTCTGAGGGGAGCTTTGGTTCTTCTGAGGGAGCTGTGGTTCTCCTGGGGAAGCTGTGGTTCTTCAGGGGGGAGCTGTGATTCTTCTGAGGGGATCTGTGGTTCTTCTGAGGGGAGCTGTGGTTCTTTTGAGGGGAGCTGTGGTGCTTCTGAGGGAAGCTTTTGTTAATCTGTGGGAGCTGTGGTTCTCCCGAGGGAGCTGTGGTTCTTCTGAGAGGAACAGTGGTTCTTCTGAGGAGAGCTGTGGTTCTTCTGAGGGGAGATGTAATTCTTCAGAGGGGTGCTGTGGTTCTTCTGAGATGAGCTGGGGTTCTTCTGAGGGGAGCTGTGGTTCCCCTGTGGGGAGCTGTCGTTCTCCTGAGTGGTGCTGTGGTTCTTCTGAGACGAGCTTTGGTTCTTCTGATGGGAGCTATGGTTCTTCTGAGGGGAGCTGTGGTTCCCCTGAGGGGAGCTGTGCTTCCCCTGAGGGGAGCTGCTGTTCCCCTGAGAGAAGCTGTGGTTCTTTTGACGGGAGCTGTAGTTCTTCTGATGGGATCTGTGGTTCTTCTGAGGGGAGCTTTGGTTTCTTTGAGGGAGCTGTGGTTTTCCTAAAGGAGCTGTTGTTCTTCTGAGGGGAGATGTGGTTCTTCTGAGGGGAGCTGTGGTTCTTCTGAGGGGAGCTTTGGTTATTCTGAGGGAGCTGTGGTTTTCCTGAAGCAGCTGTGGTTCTTCTGAGGGGAGCTGTAGTTCTTCTGAGGGAAGCTGTGGTTCTTCTAAGGGGAGCTGTGGTGCTTCTGAGGGGAGCTTTGGTTAATCTGAGGGAGCTGTGGTTCTCCTGATGGAGCTGTGGTTCTTCTGAGAGGAACAGTGGTTCTTCTGAGGGGAGCTGTGGTTCTTCTGAGGGGGAGCTGTGGTTCTTCTGAGGGGAGCTGTGGTTCTTCTGAGGGGACCTGTTGTTCTTCTGAAGGGAGCTGTAGTTCTTCTGAGGGGAGCTGGGGAATCGTCTGAGGGGAGCTGGGGTTATTCTGAGGGGAGCTGTGGTTGCCCTGAGGGGAGCTGTGGTTCTTCTGAGGGGAGCTGTGGTTCTTCTGAGGGAATCTGTAGTTCTTCTGAGGGACGACGTAGTTCTTCTGATGGGATCTTTGGTTCTTCTGAGGGAGCTGTGGTTCTCCTGAGGGAGCTGTGGTTCTTCTGAGGGGAGCTGTGATTCTTCTGAGGGGAACTGTGATTCTTCTGAGGGGAGCTGTGATTCTTCTGAGGGGAACTGTTGTTCCCCTGAAAGGAGCTGTGGTTCCCCTGTGGATGCTGTGGTTCTTCTGAGGGGAGCTGTGGTTTCCCTGAGGGGAGCTATTGTTCTTTTGAGGGGAGCTGTGGTTCCCCTGAGGGGAGCTGTGGTTCCCCTGAGGGGAGCTGTGGTTCTTCAGAGGGGAGTTGTGGTTCCCCTGAGAGGAGCTGTGGTTCTTCTGAGGGGAGCTGTGGTTCTTCTGAGGGGAGCTGCGGTTCTTCTGAGGGGAGCTGTGGTTCTTCTGAGGGAAACTGTGGTTCCCCTGAGGGGAGCTGTGGTTCCCCTGAGGGGAGCTTTGGTTCTTCTGAGGGGAGCTATATTTCTTCTGAGGGAAGCTGTGGTTCCCCTGAGGGGAGATGTTTTTCCCCTGAGGGGAGCTGCTGTTCCCCTGAGAGGAGCTGTGGTTCTTTTGAGGGGAGCTGTAGTTCTTCTGATGGGAGCTGTGGTTCTTATGAGGGGAGCTGTGGTTCTTCTGAGGGGAGCTGTGATTCTTCTGAGGGGAGCTTTGGTTATTCTGATGGAGCTGTGGTTTTCCTGAAGGAGCTGTGGTTCTTCTGATGGGAGCTGTAGTTCTTCTGAGGGTAGCTGTGGTTCTTTTGAGGGAAGCTGTGGTGTTTCTGAGGGGAGCTTTGGTTAATCTGAGGGAGCTGTGGTTTCCCTGAAAGAGCTGTGGTTCTTCTGAGTGGAGCTGTGGTTTTCCTGAGACGAGCTTTGGTTCTTCTGAGGGGAGCTATGGTTCTTCTGAGGGGAGCTGTGGTTCCCCTGAGGGGAGCTGTGGTTCCCCTGAGGGGAGCTGTGCTTCCCCTGAGGGGAGCTGCTGTTCCCCTGAGAGAAGCTGTGGTTCTTTTGACGGGAGCTGTAGTTCTTCTGATGGGATCTGTGGTTCTTCTGAGGGGAGCTTTGGTTTCTTTGAGGGAGCTGTGGTTTTCCTAAAGGAGCTGTTGTTCTTCTGAGGGGAGATGTGGTTCTTCTGAGGGGAGCTGTGGTTCTTCTGAGGGGAGCTTTGGTTATTCTGAGGGAGCTGTGGTTTTCCTGAAGCAGCTGTGGTTCTTCTGAGGGGAGCTGTAGTTCTTCTGAGGGAAGCTGTGGTTCTTCTGAGGGGAGCTGTGGTGCTTCTGAGGGGAGCTTTGGTTAATCTGAGGGAGCTGTGGTTCTCCTGATGGAGCTGTGGTTCTTCTGAGAGGAACAGTGGTTCTTCTGAGGGGAGCTGTGGTTCTTCTGAGGGGGAGCTGTGGTTCTTCTGAGGGGAGCTGTGGTTCTTCTGAGGGGACCTGTTGTTCTTCTGAAGGGAGCTGTAGTTCTTCTGAGGGGAGCTGGGGAATCGTCTGAGGGGAGCTGGGGTTATTCTGAGGGGAGCTGTGGTTGCCCTGAGGGGAGCTGTGGTTCTTCTGAGGGGAGCTGTGGTTCTTCTGAGGGAATCTGTAGTTCTTCTGAGGGACGACGTAGTTCTTCTGAGGGGATCTTTGGTTCTTCTGAGGGAGCTGTGGTTCTCCTGAGGGAGCTGTGGTTCTTCTGAGGGGAGCTGTGATTCTTCTGAGGGGAACTGTGATTCTTCTGAGGGGAGCTGTGATTCTTCTGAGGGGAACTGTTGTTCCCCTGAAAGGAGCTGTGGTTCCCCTGTGGATGCTGTGGTTCTTCTGAGGGGAGCTGTGGTTTCCCTGAGGGGAGCTATTGTTCTTCTGAGGGGAGCTGTGGTTCCCCTGAGGGGAGCTGTGGTTCCCCTGAGGGGAGCTGTGGTTCTTCAGAGGGGAGTTGTGGTTCCCCTGAGAGGAGCTGTGGTTCTTCTGAGGGGAGCTGTGGTTCTTCTGAGGGGAGGTGCGGTTCTTCTGAGGGGAGCTGTGGTTCTTCTGAGGGAAACTGTGGTTCCCCTGAGGGGAGCTGTGGTTCCCCTGAGGGGAGCTTTGGTTCTTCTGAGGGGAGCTATATTTCTTCTGAGGGAAGCTGTGGTTCCCCTGAGGGGAGCTGTTTTTCCCCTGAGGGGAGCTGCTGTTCCCCTGAGAGGAGCTGTGGTTCTTTTGAGGGGAGCTGTAGTTCTTCTGATGGGAGCTGTGGTTCTTATGAGGGGAGCTGTGGTTCTTCTGAGGGGAGCTGTGATTCTTCTGAGGGGAGCTTTGGTTATTCTGATGGAGCTGTGCTTTTCCTGAAGGAGCTGTGGTTCTTCTGATGGGAGCTGTAGTTCTTCTGAGGGTAGCTGTGGTTCTTTTGAGGGAGGCTGTGGTGTTTCTGAGGGGAGCTTTGGTTAATCTGAGGGAGCTGTGGTTTCCCTGAAAGAGCTGTGGTTCTTCTGAGGGGAGCTGTGGTCCTTCTGAGGGGAGTTGTGATTCTTCTGAGGGGAGCTTTGGTTATTCTGTTGGAGCTGTGGTTTTCCTGAAGGAGCTGTGGTTCTTCTGATGGGAGCTGTAGTTCTTCTGAGGGTAGCTGTGGTTCTTTTGAGGGAAGCTGTGGTGTTTCTGACGGGAGCTTTGGTTAATCCGAGGGAGCTGTGGTTCTCCTGAGGGAGCTGTGGTTCTTCTGAGAGGAACAGCGGTTCTTCTGAGGGGGAGCTGTGGTTCTTCTGAGGGGATATGTGGTTCTCCTGAGGGGAGCTGTGGTTCTTCTGAGGGGAGCTGTGGTTCTTCTGAGGGGAGCTGTAGTTCTTCTGAGGGGAGCTGGGGAATCTTCTGAGGGGAGCTGGGGTTCTTCTGAGGGGAGCTGTGGTTGCCCTGAGTGGAGCTGTGGTTCTTCTGAGGGGAGCTGTGGTTCTTCTGAGGGAATCTGTAGTTCTTCTGATGGGAGACGTGGTTCTTCTGAGGGGAGCTTTGGTTCTTCTGAGGGAGCTGTGGTTCTCCTGGGGGAGCTGTGGTTCTTCTGGGGGGAGCTGTGATTCTTCTGAGGGGAGCTGTGGTTCTTCTGAGGGAAGCTGTGATTCTTCTGAGGGGAACTGTGGTTCCCCTGAATGGAGCTGTGGTTTCGCTGTGGGGAGCTGTGGTTCTTCTGAGGGGAGCTGTGGTTCCCCTGAGGGGAGCTGTGGTTCCCTTGTGGGGAGCTGTGGTTCTCCTGAGTGGAGCTGTGGTTCTCCTGAGAAGAGCTTTGGTTTTTCTGAGGGGAGCTATGGTTCTTCTGAGGGGAGCTGTGGTTCCCCTGAGGGGAGCTGTGGTTCCCCTGAGGGGAGCTGCTGTTCCCCTGAGTGGAGCTGTGGTTCTTTTGAGGGGAGCTGTAGTTCTTCTGATGGGATCTGTGGTTCTTCTGAGGGGAGCTTTGGTTGTTTTGAGGGAGCTGTGGTTTTCCTAAAATAGCTGTGGTTCTTCTGAGGGGAGATGTGGTTTTTCTGAGGGGAGCTGTGGTTCTTCTGAGGGGAGCTTTGGTTATTCTGAGGGAGCTGTGGTTTTCCTGAAGGAGCTGTGGTTCTTCTGAGGGGAGCTAAAGTTCTTATGAGGGAAGCTGTGGTTCTTCTGACGGGAGCTGTGGTGCTTCTGAGGGGAGCATTGGTTAATCTGAGGGAGCTGTGGTTCTCCTGAGGGAGCTGTGGTTCTTGTGAGAGGAACAGTGGTTCTTCTGAGGGGAGCTGTGGTTCTTCTGAGGGGAGCTGTGGTTCTTCTGAGTTGAGCTGTGGTTCTTCTGATGGGACCTGTGGTTCTTCTGAAGGGAGCTGTAGTTCTTCTGATGGGAGCTGGGGAATCGTCTGAGGGGAGCTGGGGTTCCTCTGAGGGTAGCTGTGGTTGCCCTGAAGGGAGCTGTGGTTCTTCTGAGGGGAGCTGTGGTTCTTCTGAGGGAATCTGTAGTTCTTCTGAGGGGAGACGTGATTCTTCTGAGGGGAGCTTTGGTTCTTCTGAGGGAGCTGTTGTTCTCCTGAGGGAGCTGTGGTTCTTCTGAGGGGAGCTGTGATTCTTCTGAGGGGAACTGTGGTTCTTCTGAGGGGAGCTGTGATTCTTCTGAGGGGAACTGTGGTTCCCCTGAAGGAAGCTGTGGTTCCCCTGTGGAAGCTGTGGTTCTTCTGAGGGGAGATGTTGTTCCCCTGATGGGAGCTGTTGTTCTTCTGAGGGGAGCTATGGTTTCCCTGAGGGGCGCTGTTGTTCTTCTGAGGGGAGCTGTGGTTCCCCTGAGGGGAGCTGTGGTTCCCCTGAGGGGAGCTGTGGTTCTCATGAGGGGAGCTGTGGTTCTCCTGAGGGAGCTGTGGTTCTCCAGAGGGGAGCTGTAGTTCTCCTGAGGCAGCTGTGGTTCTCCTGAGGAGAGCTGTGGTTCTCCTGAGGGAGCTGTGGTTCTCCTTAGGGGAGCTGTGGTTCCCTGAGGGGAGCTGTGGTTCTTCTGAGAGGAGCTGTGGTTCCCGTGAGGGGAGCTGTGGTTCCCCTGAGGGGAGATGTGGTTCTTTTGAGAGGAGCTGTGGTTCCCCTGATGGGAGCTGTGGTTCCTCTGAGGGGAGCTGTAGTTCTTCTGAGGGGAGCTGTGGTTCCCCTGAGGGGAGCTGTGTTCTTCTGAGGGGAGCTGTGGTTCTTCTGAGGGGAGCTGTGGTTCCCCTGAGGGGAGCTGTGGTTCCCCTGTGGGGAGCTGTGGTTCTCCTTAGTGGAGCTGTGGTTCTCCTGAGGGGAGCTTTGGTTCTTCTGACGGGAGCTATGGTTCTTCTGAAGGGAGTTTTGGTTCCCCTGAGGGGAGCTGTGGTTCCCCTTAGGGGAGCTGTTGTTCCCCTGAGAGGAGGGAACAGAGGAGGTTCTTCTGAGGGGACCTGTTGTTCTTCTGAGGGGAGCTGTAGTTCTTCTGAGAGGAGCTGGGGAATCGTCTGAGGGGAGCTGGGGTTCTTCTGAGGGGAGCTGTGGTTCTTCTGAGGGGAGCTGTGGTTTCCCTGAGGGGCGCTGTCGTTCTTCTGAGGGGAGCTGTGGTTCCCCTGAGGGGAGCTGTGGTTCCCCTGAGGGGAGCTGTGGTTCTTCTGAGGGGAGTTGTGGTTCCCCTGAGGGGAGCTGTGGTACTTCTGAGGGGAGCTGTGGTTCTTCTGAGGGGAGCTGTGGTGCTTCTGAGGGGAGCTTTGGTTAATCTGAGGGAGCTGTGGTTCTCCTGAGGGAGCTGTGGTTCTTCTGAGAGGAACAGTGGTTCTTCTGAGGGGAGCTGTGGTTCTTCTGAGGGGAGCTGTGGTTCTTCTGAAGGGAGCTGTGGTTCTTCTGAGGGGACCTGTTGTTCTTCTGAGGGGAGCTGTAATTCTTCTGAGGGGAGCTGGGGAATCGTCTGAGGGGAGCTGGGGTTCTTCTGAGGGAAGCTGTGGTTGCCCTGAGGGGAGCTGTGGTTCTTCTGAGGTGAGCTGCGGTTCTTCTGAGGGAATCTGTAGTTCTTCTGAGGGACGACGTGGTTCTTCTGAGGGACGACGTGGTTCTTCTGAGGGGAGCTTTGGTTCTTCTGAGGGAGCTGTGGTTCTCCTGAGGGAGCTGTGGTTCTTCTGAGGGGAGCTGTGATTCTTCTGAGGGGCACTGTGATTCTTTTAAGGGGAGCTGTGATTCTTCTGAGGGGAACTGTTGTTCCCCTGAAGGGAGCTGTGTTTCCCCTGTGGAAGCTGTGGTTCTTCTGAGGGGAGCTGTGGTTTCCCTGAGGGGCGCTGTTGTTCTTCTGAGGGGAGCTGTGGTTCCCCTGACGGGAGCTGTGGTTCCCCTGAGGGGAGCTGTGGTTCTTCTGAGGGGAGTTGTGGTTCCCCTTAGGGGAGCTGTGGTTCTTCTGAAGGGAGCTGTGGTTCTTCTGAGGGGAGCTGTGGTTCTTCTGAGGGGAGCTGTGGTTCTTCTGAGGGTAACTGTGGTTCCCCTGAGGGGAGCTGTGGTTCCCCTGAGGGGAGCTTTGGTTCTTCTGAGGGGAGCTATGGTTCTTCTGAGGGGAGCTGTGGTTCCCCTGAGGGGAGCTGTGGTTCCCCTGAGGGGAGCTGCTGTTCCCCTGAGAGGAGCTGTGGTTCTTTTGAGGGGAGCTGTAGTTCTTCTGATGGGAGCTGTGGTTCTTATGAGGGGAGCTGTGGTTCTTCTGAGGGGAGCTGTGATTCTTCTGAGAGGAGCTTTGGTTTTTTTGAGGGAGCTGTGGTTTCCCTGAAAGAGCTGTGGTTCTTCTGAGGGGAGCTGTGGTTCTTCCCAGCAAACAATTTTAGGTTGCCACAACATATCTGGAAAGTATTTGAAAGGATTGGAAACGTTTGTTTTATCGTATCAGATACGATATTGTGTGTGGACTTAAATAGGTTTCCAAAACTTACGTATCTAACACTAATAAAAAATAATAATAATAATACGTAAAAATAACCAAAACCTACGTATCTAACACTAATTTGAGATGTTGTGTCAACTTTACAATCCTAACATGAGTCATTCATAATCCATTCATACACCAATATGAATCTCTTATGAAAGGTTTGAGCCTATAATCTGAACCCTTTTCTCATCTTTGTGTTTAAAGTTAAATTTCTTGAAATTAAATTATATTATTTTATATTATATTATTTTTAGTATATTTTATTTTATATTATATTATTATTTTCAATTTAAATATTAAAACCAATTTAAGGGTAAAAAAAATCTAATAATTTATATTTCTTTTATTATTTACTAACAATTATAATTATTTACTAACGGAGAGAAGGGAGGCTGTACGGTGGATAGTGGCGGCTGTGGCGGACAGTGGCGGCGGTGGCGGATAGTGGCAGCGGTGGCGGATAGTGGCGGCGGGCGGACAGTGGCGGCGGTGGTTGACAGTGGCGGCGGTGGCGGATAGTGGCGGCGGTGGCGGATAGTGGCGGCGGGCGGACAGTGGCGGCTGTGGTTGACAGTGGCGGCGGTGGCGGATAGTGGTGGCGGTGGCGGATAGTGGCGGCGGGCGGACAGTGGCGGCTGTGGCGGCGGTGGTGGACAGTGGCGGCGGGCGGACAGTGGCGGCGGCGGGCGGACAGTGGCGGCGGGCGGACAGTGGCGGCAGGCGGACAGTGGTGGCGGTGGCGGATAGTGGCGGCGGTGGTGGACAGTGGTGGCGGTGGCGGACAGTGGCGGCAGCGGGCGGACAGTGGTGGCGGTGGCGGACAGTGGTGGCGGTGGCGGACAGTGGCGGTGGTGGTGGACAGTGGCGCGGGCGGACAGTGGCGGCGGGCGGACAGTGGCGGCTGTGGCGGACAGTGGCGGCTGTGGCGGACATTGGCGGCGGTGGCGGACAGTGGTGGCGGTGGCGGACATTGGCGGCGGTGGTGGACAGTGGCGGCGGGCGGACAGTGGCGGCGGCGGGCGGACAGTGGTGGCGGTGGCGGACAGTGGCGGCGGTGGCAGATAGTGGCGGCAGGCGGACAGTGGCGGCTGTGGCGGATAGTGGCGGTAGGCGGACAGTGGCGGCTGTGGCGGACAGTGGCGGCGGTGGCGGACAGTGGTGGCGGTGGCGGACAGTGGCGGCGGTGGCGGATAGTGGCGGCAGGCGGACAGTGGCGGCTGTGGCGGATACTGGCGGTAGGCGGACAGTGGCGGCTGTGGCGGACAGTGGAGGCGGTGGTGGACAGTGGCGGCATGCGGACAGTGGCGGCGGTGGCGGACAGTGGCGGCATGCGGACAGTGGCGGCGGTGGCGGACAGTGGCGGCGGTGGCGGACAGTGGCGGCATGCGGACAGTGGCGGCGGTGGCGGACACTGGTGGACAGTGGTGGCGGTGGCGGAGAGTGGTGGCGGTGGCGGAGAGTGGTGGAGGACAGTGGTGGCGGTGGCGGACATTGGTGGCGGTGGCGGACAGTGGCGGCATGCGGACAGTGGCGGCGGTGGCGGACACTGGTGGTGGTGGTGGACAGTGGTGGCGGTGGCGGAGAGTGGTGGCGGTGGCGGAGAGTGGTGGCGGACAGTGGTGGCGGTGGCGGACAGTGGTGGCGGTGGCGGACAGTGGCAGCTGTGGCTGACAGTGGCGGCGGGCGGACAGTGGCGGCGGTGGCGGAGTGGCGGCGGTGGCGGACACTGGCGGCTGTGTCTGGCGGTGGCGGACAGTGGCGGCGGTGGCGGGCTGTAGTGATGGGCGGTGGCGGGCAGTGGCGGCTGTGATGGGTGGTGGCGATCGGCGGTGGTGGGTGGTGGCGGCTTGCGGTGGCGACTGTGGCAACGGGCGGTGACGGCGGATAGCGGGCGGTGGTGGCGGCTGGTGGTGGCAGCTGGTGGCAGCTGGTGGCGGTGGTGACGGCTGGTGGTGGCGGTGATGGCGGCTGGTGGTGGCGGTGATGGCGGCTGGTGGTGGCGGGTGGCGGCTGGCGGTGGCGACTGTGGCAACGGGCGGTGGCGGCTGATGGCGAGCGGTGGTGGCGGCTGGTGGTGGTGGCAGCTGGTGGCGGGCGGTGGCGGCTGGTGGCGGGCGGTGTTGGCGGCTGGTGGTGGTGGCAGCTGCTGGCAGGCGGTGGCGGTGGCAGCTGATGGTGGCTGGTGGTGGCGGTGGTAGCGGCTGGTGGTGGCGGTGATGGCGGCTGGTGGCGGTGGCAGCTGATGGTGGCTGGTGGAGGCGGCTGGTGGCGGCTGGTGGTGGTGGTGGCGGTGATGGCGGCTGGTGGCGGGCGGTGGCGGCTTGTGGCGGCTGGTGGTGGCGGTGGTGGTGGCGGCGGTGGCGGTGGTGATGGGTGGTGGTGGTGATGGGTGGTGGTGGTGGGTGGTGGTGGCGGCGGCTGTGGTGGTGGCTGGTGGTAGTGGGTGGTGGCGCCTGGTGGTGGTGGGTGGTGGCGGGCGGCGGTGGCTGTGGTGGTGGGTGGTGGTGGCGGGTGGCGGCTGTGGCAACGGGTGGTGGCAGCTGATGGTGGCTGGTGGTGGCGGTGATGGCGGCTGGTGGTGGCGGTGATGGCGGCTGGTGGTGGCGGGTGGCGGCTGGCGGTGGCGACTGTGGCATCGGGCGGTGGCGGCTGATGGCGAGCGGTGGTGGCGGCTGGTGATGGTGGCGGCTGATGGCGGGCGGTGGTGGCGGCTGGTGGCGGGCGGTGGTGGCGGCTGGTGGTGGTGGCAGCTGGTGGCGGCTGGTGGCGGTGGCAGCTGATGGTGGCTGGTGGTGGCGGGTGGTGGCGGGTGGCGGCTGGTGGTGGCGGTGGTGGGTGGTGGCGGCTGGTGGTGGGTGGTGCCAGCTGGTGGCGGGTGGCGGCTGGTGGTGGTGGGTAGTGGCGGCGGGTGGCAGTGGGTGGCGGTGGTGGCGGCTGGTGGCGGGTGGCGGCTGGTGGTGGCGGTGGTGGCGGCTGGTGGCGGGTGGTGGCTGGTGGTGGCGGTGGTGGGTGGTGGCGGCTGGTGGCGGGTGGCGGTGGTGGGTGGTGGTGGTGGTGGTGGGTGGTGGCGGCGGGTGGCGGTGGTGGGTGGTGGCGGCTGATGGCGCCTGGTGGGTGGTGGCGGCTGATGGCGGCTGGTGGTGGTGGTGGGTGGTGGGTGGTGGCGGCGGGAGGCGGCGGGTGGCGGCGGGTGGCGGCGGGTGGCGGCCAGCTGGGACACACCCTTAACCACTGAAGGTCTGAGCACAACTAACCATGTGTCTCTCACCACCAGCCCAGTGTTGCCATCAGCTCGCCCTCTCAAAATGTTTCCTTCAAAGATTGTATATTATCTTTGAACAACAAGTTTGATTATCAAGGAAATGATGCATATATTATTGTCACATTAATACTGTGCAATATCTTATTACATTCCTGCTAAATAATTATAATTTGAAACAGGACAAAAAATCCAACATATATATAAAAACCAACATTAGAGATCACGAGGCCTAGGGCTAGGCCTATCTGTGACCACACATCCTGCTTTCCTGGCCTGCTACCCTCTCACACCTCACACTCTTAACTCTCTCATAATCACTCTCACTCTCAATCACTCTTACGCACAATTACTCACTCTTACTCTCAATCACTCTTACGCACTATTACTCACTTTTACTCTCAATCACTCTTATGCACTATTACTCACTCTTACTCTCAGTCATCCTTACTCACTCTCATACTCACTCTTACTCTGTCACTCTTACTCTCTGTCACTCTTACTCTCTGTCACTCTTACTCTGTCACTCTTACTCTGTCACTCTTACTCTGTCACTATTACTCTCTGTCACTCTTACTCTCTGTCACTCTTACTCTCTGTCACTCTTACTCTGTCACTCTTACTCTGTCACTCTTACTCTCTGTCACTCCTACTCTCTGTCACTCTTACTCTCTGTCACTCTTACTCTCTGTCACTCTTACTCTCTGTCACTCTTACTTTGTCACTCTTACTCACTTTCAGTCACCCTTACCCATTCATACTCACTCTCTCACTCTTACTCACATACTCATACTCTCAATTACTCTTACTCTCAATCACTCTTACTCCCAATCACTCCTACTCCCAATCGCTCCTACTCTCAATCACTCCTACTCTCATTCTTACTCTTACTCCCAATCACTCTTACTCTCAATCACTCTTATTCTCATTCTTACTCTCACTCTTACTCTTACTCCCAATCACTCTTACTCCCAATCACTCTTACTCTCAATCACTCTTACTCTCAATCACTCTTACTCTCATTTTTACTCTTTCTCACTCTTACTCTCAATCACTCTTATTCTCATTCTTACTCCTACTCTCACTCTTACTCCTACTCCCAATCACTCTTACTCCCAATCACTCTTACTCTCAATCACTCTTACTCCCAATCACTCTTACTCACAATCACTCTTACTCTTAATCACTCTTACTCTCAATCACTCCTACTCTCAATCACTCTTACTCTCACTAACTCTCAATCACTCTTACTCTCACTCTCAATCACTCTTACTCTCACTAACTCTCAATCACTCTTACTCTCACTCTCAATCACTCTTACTCTCATACTCACCCTTACTCTCAATCACTTTTACTCACTCTGTCACCCTTACTATCACTCTTACTCTCACTCACTCTTACTCACTCTCAGTCACTCTTACTTATACTCACTCTTACTCACACTTACACACTCTCACTCACTCTTACTCACACTTACACACTCTCTGGCACTCTCACTCACCTTCAGTCACTCTTACTCACTCTCACTCACTCTAGTTAATAAGAACACGCCAATATAAGACAACAAAACGTTTTCAGATTCTTTCACACCACTTTCCAGCAACTTTTATAATTTATATAAATTATCTTAGGGAATAATACATAAAATATATATTTAAACATGATATTAGTGTTTAGTGGAATGCATAAGGAGTCAAATTGTGTTAAAAAGAGCGATTTTTAGAAAATTTGGAAAACTACTTTTTTCTGATCATATTTTAACAAAATGGATTTTGAACGTTTCACTCAGCCAATATATATCATTCACAATTTATTAATGAATTTTACAAAAAAAAACACCATAAATTTTATATTTAAACATGTAAAAACTATTTGTAATACATTAGGAACAAAAAACTTGTAGAAAAACAATTTATTATAAAACATTTGTGTTTGAATTTTTTTATTAAAAGTTTCTCAAAGGCTCTCCTGCACCATTCTCAATGCAAATCATTCCCACGCCTATGGGAAGAGATAGACAAACGTTTTCTATATGATTTGTGTTTGCTGGGTATCCACTGTACAGCCTCCCTTCTCTCCGTTAGTAAATAATTATAATTGTTAGTAAATAATAAAAGAAATATAAATTATTAGATTTTTTTTACCCTTAAATTGGTTTTAATATTTAAATTGAAAATAATAATATAATATAAAATAAAATATACTAAAAATAATATAATATAAAATAATATAATTTAATTTCAAGAAATTTAACTATAAACACAAAGATGTGAAAAGGGTTCAGATTATAGGCTCAAACCTTTTATAAGAGATTCATATTGGTGTATGAATGGATTATGAATGACTCATGTTAGGATTGTAAAGTTGCCACAACATCTCAAATTAGTGTTAGATACGTAGGTTTTGGTTTTAAGTTTTGCAAACCTATTTAAGTCCACACACAATATCGTATCTGATACGATAAAACAAACGTTTCCAATCCTTTCAAATACTTTCCAGATATGTTGTGGCAACCTAAAATTGTTTGCTGGGTAGTGGCGGCTGTGGCGGACAGTGGCGGCGGTGGCGGATAGTGGCGGCGGGCGGACAGTGGCGGCTGTGGTTGACAGTGGCGGCGGTGGCGGATAGTGGTGACGGTGGCGGATAGTGGCGGCGGGCGGAGAGTGGCGGCGGTGGTGGACAGTGGCGGCGGGCGGACAGTGGCGGCGGTGGGCGGACAGTGGCGGCGGCGGACAGTGGTGGCGGTGGCGGATAGTGGCGGCGGTGGCGGACAGTGGCGGCGGACGGACAGTGGCGGCAGGCGGACAGTGGTGGCGGTGGCGGATAGTGGCGGTGGTGGTGGACAGTGGTGGCGGTGGCGGACAGTGGCGGCGGCGGGCGGACAGTGGTGGCGGTGGCGGACAGTGGTGGCGGACAGTGGCGGCGGTGGTGGACAGTGGCGCGGGCGGACAGTGGCGGCGGGCGGACAGTGGCGGCTGTGGCGGACAGTGGCGGCTGTGGCGGACAGTGGCGTCGGGCGGACAGTGGCGGCTGTGGCGGACATTGGCGGCAGTGGCGGACAGTGGTGGTGGTGGCGGACATTGACGGCGGTGGCGGACACTGGTGGTGGTGGTGGACAGTGGTGGCGGTGGCGGAGAGTGGTGGCGGTGGCGGAGAGTGGTGACAGACAGTGGTGGCGGTGGCGGACAGTGGTGGCGGTGGCGGACAGTGGCGGCGGTGGCTAACAGTGGCGGCGGGCGGACAGTGGCGGCGGTGGCGGAGTGGCGGCGGTGGCGGACACTGGCGGTGGTGGTGGACAGTGGTGGCGGTGGCGGACAGTGGCGGCGGCGGGCGGACAGTGGTGGCGGTGGCGGACAGTGGTGGCGGTGGCGGACAGTGGCGGCGGTGGTGGACAGTGGCGCGGGCGGACAGTGGCGGCGGGCGGACAGTGCCGGCTGTGGCGGACAGTGGCGGCTGTGGCGGACAGTGGCGTCGGGCGGACAGTGGTGGCTGTGGCGGACATTGGCGGCAGTGGCGGACAGTGGTGGTGGTGGCGGACATTGACGGCAGTGGCGGACACTGGTGGTGGTGGTGGACAGTGGTGGCGGTGGCGGAGAGTGGTGGCAGACAGTGGTGGCGATGGCGGACAGTGGTGGCGGTGGCGGACAGTGGCGGCGGTGGCTGACAGTGGCGGCGGGCGGACAGTGGCGGCGGTGGCGGAGTGGCGGCGGTGGCGGACACTGGCGGTGGCGGACAGTGGCGGCGGTGGCGGGCGGTAGTGGTGGGCGGTGGCGGGCGGTAGTGGTGGGCGGTGGCGGGCGGCGGCGGCTGTGATGGGTGGTGGCGATCGGCGGTGGTGGGTGGTGGCGGCTTGCGGTAGCGACTGTGGTAACGGGCGGTGATGGCTGATAGCGAGCGGTGGTGGCGGCTGGTGGTGGCAGCTGGTGGCAGCTGGTGGCGGTGGTGGCGGCTGGTGGTGGCGGTGATGGCGGCTGGTGGTGGCGGTGATGGCGGCTGGTGGTGGCGGGTGGCGGCTGGCGGTGGCGACTGTGGCAACGGGCGGTGGCGGCTGATGGCGAGCGATGGTGGCGGCTGGTGGTGGTGGCAGCTGGTGGCGGGCGGTGGTGGCTGGTGGCGGGCGGTGGTGGCGGCTGGTGGTGGTGGCAGCTGGTGGCGGGCGGTGGCGGTGGCAGCTGATGGTGGCTGGTGGTGGCGGTGGTGGCGGCTGGTGGTGGCGGTGATGGCGGCTGGTGGCGGTGGCAGCTGATGGTGGCTGGTGGTGGCGGTGATGGCGGCTGGTGGTGGCGGTGATGGCGGCTGGTGGCGGTGGCAGCTGATGGTGGCTGGTGGTGGCGGTGATGGCAGCTGGTGGTGGTGGTGGCGGTGATGGCGGCTGGTGGCGGGCGGTGGCGGCTTGTGGCGGCTGGTGGTGGCGGCGGTGGTGGGCGGTGGTGGGTGATGGTGGCGGCGGTGGCGGTGGTGATGGGTGGTGGTGGTGGGTGGTGGTGGCGGCGGCTGTGGTGGTGGCTGGTGGTGGTGGGTGGTGGCGGCTGGTGGTGGTGGGTGGTGGCGGGCGGCGGTGGCTGTGGTGGTGGGTGGTGGTGGCGGGTGGCGGCTGTGGCAACGGGCGGTGGCAGCTGATGGTGGCTGGTGGTGGCGGTGATGGCGGCTGGTGGTGGCGGCTGGTGGTGGCGGGTGGCGGGTGGCGGTGGCGACTGTGGCAACGTGTGGTGGCGGCTGATGGCGAGCGGTGGTGGCAGCTGATGGCGGGCGGTGGTGGCGGCTGGTGGCGGGCGGTGGTGGCGGCTGGTGGTGGTGGCAGCTGGTGGCGGGCGGTGGTGGCTGGTGGCAGTGGCAGCTGATGGTGGCTGGTGGTGGCGGGTGGTGGTGGGTGGCGGCTGGTGGTGGCGGTGGTGGGTGGTGGCGGCTGGTGGTGGGTGGTGGCAGCTGGTGGCGGTGGGTAGCGGCTGGTGGTGGTGGGTAGTGGCGGCGGGTGGCGGCGGGTGGCGGTGGTGGCGGCTGGTGGCGGGTGGCGGCTGGTGGTGGCGGTGGTGGCGGCTGGTGGCGGGTGGCGGCTGGTGGTGGCGGTGGTGGGTGGTGGTGGCTGGTGGCGGGTGGCGGTGGTGGGTGATGGCGGTGGTGGGTGGTGGTGGTGGCGGTGGATGGTGGCGCCGGGTGGCGGTGGTGGGTGATGGCGGTGGTGGGTGGTGGCGGCTGATGGCGGCTGGTGGTGGTGGGTGGTGGTAGGTGGTGGGTGGTCGCGGCGGGTGGCGGCCAGCTGGGACACACCCTTCGCCACTGAAGGTCTGAGCACAACTAACCATGTGTCTCTCACCACCAGCCCAGTGTTCTCATCAGCTCGCCCTCTCAAAATGTTTCCTTCAAAGACTGTATATTATCTTTGAACAACAAGTTTGATTATCAAGGAAATAATGCATATATTATTGTCACATTAATACTGTGCAATATCTTTTTACATTCCTGCTAAATAATTATAATTTGAAACAGGACAAAAAATCCAACATATATATAAAAACCAACATTAGAGATCACGAGGCCTAGGGCTAGGCCTATCTGTGACCACACATCTTGCTTTCCTGGTCTGCTACCCTCTCACACCTCACACTCTTAACTCTCTCATAATCACTCTCAATCACTCATACGCACTATTACTCACTCTTACTCTCAATCACTCTTACGCACTATTACTCACTTTTACTCTCAATCACTCTTACGCACTATTACGCACTCTTACTCTCAGTCATCCTTACTCACTCTTACTCTGTCACTCTTACTCTCTGTCACTCTTACTCTGTCACTCTTACTCTCTGTCACTCTTACTCTCTGTCACTCTTACTCTCTGTCACTCTTACTCTCTGTCACTCTTACTCTCTGTCACTCTTACTCTGTCACTCTTACTCACTCTCAGTCACCCTTACCCATTCATACTCACTCACTCACTCTTACTCTCATACTCTTACTCTCAATTACTCTTACTCTCAATCACTCTTACTCCCAATCACTCCTACTCCCAATCGCTCCTACTCTCAATCACTCCTACTCTCATTCTTACTCTTACTCCCAATCACTCTTACTCTCAATCACTCTTATTCTCATTCTTACTCTCACTCTTACTCTTACTCCCAATCACTCTTACTCCCAATCACTCTTACTCTCAATCACTCTTACTCTCAATCACTCTTACTCTCATTCTTACTCTTTCTCACTCTTACTCTCAATCACTCTTATTCTCATTCTTACTCCTACTCTCACTCATACTCCTACTCCCAATCACTCTTACTCCCAATCACTCCTACTCCCAATCGCTCCTACTCTCAATCACTCCTACTCTCATTCTTACTCTTACTCCCAATCACTCTTACTCTCAATCACTCTTATTCTCATTCCTACTCTCACTCTTACTCTTACTCCCAATCACTCTTACTCCCAATCACTCTTACTCGTAATCACTCTTACTCTCAATCACTCTTACTCTCAATCACTCTTACTCTCACTAACTCTCAATCACTCTTACTCTCACTCTCAATCACTCTTACTCTCATACTCACCCTTACTCTCAATCACTTTTACTCACTCTGTCACCCTTACTATCACTCTTACTCTCACTCACTCTTACTCACTCTCAGTCACTCTTACTTATACTCACTCTTACTCACACTTACACACTCTCACTCACTCTTACTCACACTTACACACTCTCTGGCACTCTCACTCACCTTCAGTCACTCTTACTCACTCTCACTCACTCTAGTTAATAAGAACACGCCAATATAAGACAACAAAACGTTTTCAGATTCTTTCACACCACTTTCCAGCAACTTTTATAATTTATATAAATTATCTTAGGGAATAATACATAAATTATATATTTAAACATGATATTAGTGTTTAGTGGAATGCATAAGGAGTCAAATTGTGTTAAAAAGAGCGATTTTTAGAAAATTTGGAAAACTACTTTTTTCTGATCATATTTTAACAAAATGGATTTTGAACGTTTCACTCAGCCAATATATATCATTCACAATTTATTAATGAATTTTACAAAAAAAAACACCATAAATTTTATATTTAAACATGTAAAAACTAATTGTAATACATTAGGAACAAAAAACTTGTAGAAAAACAATTTATTATAAAACATTTGTGTTTGAATTTTTTGATTAAAAGTTTCTCAAAGGCTCTCCTGCACCATTCTCAATGCAAATCATTCCCACGCCTATGGGAAGAGATAGACAAACGTTTTCTATATGATTTGTGTTTGCTGGGTATCCACTGTACAGCCTCCCTTCTCTCCGTTAGTAAATAATTATAATTGTTAGTAAATAATAAAAGAAATATAAATTATTAGATTTTTTTTACCCTTAAATTGGTTTTAATATTTAAATTGAAAATAATAATATAATATAAAATAAAATATATTAAAAATAATATAATATAAAATAATATAATTTATTTTCAAGAAATTTAACTATAAACACAAAGATGTGAAAAGGGTTCAGATTATAGGCTCAAACCTTTTATAAGAGATTCATATTGGTGTATGAATGGATTATGAATGACTCATGTTAGGATTGTAAAGTTGCCACAACATCTCAAATTAGTGTTAGATACGTAGGTTTTGGTTATAAGTTTTGCAAGCCTATTTAAGTCCACACACAATATCGTATCTGATACGATAAAACAAACGTTTCCAATCCTTTCAAATACTTTCCAGATATGTTGTGGCAACCTAAAATTGTTTGCTGGGTAGTGGCGGCTGTGGCGGACAGTGGCGGCGGTGGCGGATAGTGGCGGCGGGCGGACAGTGGCGGCTGTGGTTGACAGTGGCGGCGGTGGCGGATAGTGGTGACGGTGGCGGATAGTGGCGGCGGGCGGAGAGTGGCGGCGGTGGTGGACAGTGGCGGCGGGCGGACAGTGGCGGCGGTGGGCGGACAGTGGCGGCGGCGGACAGTGGTGGCGGTGGCGGATAGTGGCGGCGGTGGCGGACAGTGGCGGCGGGCGGACAGTGGCGGCAGGCGGACAGGGGTGGCGGTGGCGGATAGTGGCGGTAGTGGTGGACAGTGGTGGCGGTGGCGGACAGTGGCGGCGGCGGGCGGACAGTGGTGGCGGTGGCAGACAGTGGTGGCGGACAGTGGCGGCGGTGGTGGACAGTGGCGCGGGCGGACAGTGGCGGCGGGCGGACAGTGGCGGCTGTGGCGGACAGTGGCGGCTGTGGCGGACAGTGGCGTCGGGCGGACAGTGGCGGCTGTGGCGGACATTGGCGGCAGTGGCGGACAGTGGTGGTGGTGGCGGACATTGACGGCGGTGGCGGACACTGGTGGTGGTGGTGGACAGTGGTGGCGGTAGCGGAGAGTGGTGGCGGTGGCGGAGAGTGGTGGCAGACAGTGGTGGCGGTGGCGGACAGTGGTGGCGGTGGCGGACAGTGGCGGCGGTGGCTAACAGTGGCGGCGGGCGGACAGTGGCGGCGGTGGCGGAGTGGCGGCGGTGGCGGACACTGGCGGTGGTGGTGGACAGTGGTGGCGGTGGCGGACAGTGGCGGCGGCGGGCGGACAGTGGTGGCGGTGGCGGACAGTGGTGGCGGTGGCGGACAGTGGCGGCGGTGGTGGACAGTGGCGCGGGCGGACAGTGGCGGCTGTGGCGGACAGTGGCGGCTGTGGCGGACAGTGGCGTCGGGCTGACAGTGGTGGCTGTGGCGGACATTGGCGGCAGTGGCGGACAGTGGTGGTGGTGGCGGACATTGACGGCGGTGGCGGACACTGGTGGTGGTGGTGGACAGTGGTGGCGGTGGCGGAGAGTGGTGGCGGTGGCGGAGAGTGGTGGCAGACAGTGGTGGCGATGGCGGACAGTGGTGGCGGTGGCGGACAGTGGCGGCGGTGGCTGACAGTGGCGGCGGGCGGACAGTGGCGGCGGTGGCGGAGTGGCGGCGGTGGCGGGCGGTAGTGGTGGGCGGTGGCGGGCGGCGGCGGCTGTGATGGGTGGTGGCGATCGGCGGTGGTGGGTGGTGGCGGCTTGCGGTAGCGACTGTGGTAACGGGCGGTGATGGCTGATAGCGAGCGGTGGTGGCGGCTGGTGGTGGCAGCTGGTGGCAGCTGGTGGCGGTGGTGGCGGCTGGTGGTGGCGGTGATGGCGGCTGGTGATGGCGGCTGGTGGTGGCGGGTGGCGGTGGCGACTGTGGCAACGGGCGGTGGCGGCTGATGGCGAGCGGTGGTGGCGGCTGGTGGTGGTGGCAGCTGGTGGCGGGCGGTGGCGGCTGGTGGCGGGCGGTGGTGGCGGCTGGTGGTGGTGGCAGCTGGTGGCGGGCGGTGGCGGTGGCAGCTGATGGTGGCTGGTGGTGGCGGTGGTGGCGGCTGGTGGTGGCGGTGATGGCGGCTGGTGGCGGTGGCAGCTGATGGTGGCTGGTGGTGGCGGTGATGGCGGCTGGTGGTGGCGGTGATGGCGGCTGGTGGCGGTGGCAGCTGATGGTGGCTGGTGGTGGCGGTGATGGCGGCTGGTGGTGGTGGTGGCGGTGATGGCGGCTGGTGGCGGGCAGTGGCGGCTTGTGGCGGCTGGTGGTGGCGGCGGTGGTGGGCGGTGGTGGGTGATGGTGGCGGCGGTGGCGGTGGTGATGGGTGGTGGTGGTGGGTGGTGGTGGCGGCGGCTGTGGTGGTGGCTGGTGGTGGTGGGTGGTGGCGGCTGGTGGTAGTGGGTGGTGGCGGGCGGCGGTGGCTGTGGTGGTGGGTGGTGGTGGCGGGTGGCGGCTGTGGCAACGGGCGGTGGCAGCTGATGGTGGCTGTTGGTGGCGGTGATGGCGGCTGGTGGTGGCGGTGATGGCGGCTGGTGGTGGCGGGTGGCGGGTGGCGGTGGCGACTGTGGCAACGTGTGGTGGCGGCTGATGGCGAGCGGTGGTGGCGGCTGATGGCGGGCGGTGGTGGCGGCTGGTGGCGGGCGGTGGTGGCGGCTGGTGGTGGTGGCAGCTGGTGGCGGGCGGTGGTGGCTGGTGGCAGTGGCAGCTGATGGTGGCTGGTGGTGGCGGGTGGTGGCGGGTGGCGGCTGGTGGTGGCGGTGGTGGGTGGTGGCGGCTGGTGGTGGGTGGTGGCAGCTGGTGGCGGTGGGTGGCGGCTGGTGGTGGTGGGTAGTGGCGGCGGGTGGCGGCGGGTGGCGGTGGTGGCGGCTGGTGGCGGGTGGCGGCTGGTGGTGGCGGTGGTGGCGGCTGGTGGCGGGTGGCGGCTGGTGGTGGCGGTGGTGGGTGGTGGTGGCTGGTGGCGGGTGGCGGTGATGGGTGATGGCGGTGGTGGGTGGTGGTGGTGGCGGTGGATGGTGGCGCCGGGTGGCGGTGGTGGGTGATGGCGGAGGTGGGAGGTGGCGGCTGATGGCGGCTGGTGGTGGTGGGTGGTGGTAGGTGGTGGGTGGTGGCGGCGGGTGGCGGCCAGCTGGGACACACCCTTCGCCACTGAAGGTCTGAGCACAACTAACCATGTGTCTCTCACCACCAGCCCAGTGTTGCCATCAGCTCGCCCTCTCAAAATGTTTCCTTCAAAGATTGTATATTATCTTTGAACAACAAGTTTGATTATCAAGGAAATAATGCATATATTATTGTCACATTAATACTGTGCAATATCTTTTTACATTCCTGCTAAATAATTATAATTTGAAACAGGACAAAAAATCCAACATATATATAAAAACAAACATTAGAGATCACGAGGCCTAGGGCTAGGCCTATCTGTGACCACACATCTTGCTTTCCTGGTCTGCTACCCTCTCACACCTCACACTCTTAACTCTCTCATAATCACTCTCAATCACTCATATGCACTATTACTCACTCTTACTCTCAATCACTCTTACGCACTATTACTCACTTTTACTCTCAATCACTCTTACGCACTCTTACTCTCAGTCATCCTTACTCACTCTTACTCTGTCACTCTTACTCTCTGTCACTCTTACTCTGTCACTCTTACTCTCTGTCACTCTTACTCTCTGTCACTCTTACTCTCTGTCACTCTTACTCTCTGTCACTCTTACTCTCTGTCACTCTTACTTTGTCACTCTTACTCACTCTCAGTCACCCTTACCCATTCATACTCACTCTCTCACTCTTACTCTCATACTCTTACTCTCAATTACTCTTACTCTCAATCACTCTTACTCCCAATCACTCCTACTCCCAATCGCTCCTACTCTCAATCACTCCTACTCTCATTCTTACTCTTACTCCCAATCACTCTTACTCTCAATCACTCTTATTCTCATTCTTACTCTCACTCTTACTCTTACTCCCAATCACTCTTACTCCCAATCACTCTTACTCTCAATCACTCTTACTCTCAATCACTCGTACTCTCATTCTTACTCTTTCTCACTCTTACTCTCAATCACTCTTATTCTCATTCTTACTCCTACTCTCACTCTTACTCCTACTCCCAATCACTCTTACTCCCAATCACTCTTACTCTCAATCACTCTTACTCCCAATCACTCTTACTCTCAATCACTCTTACTCTTAATCACTCTTACTCTCAATCACTCTTACTCTCACTAACTCTCAATCACTCTTACTCTCACTCTAACTCTCAATCACTCTTACTCTCATACTCACCCTTACTCTCAATCACTTTTACTCACTCTGTCACCCTTACTATCACTCTTACTCTCACTCACTCTTACTCACTCTCAGTCACTCTTACTTATACTCACTCTTACTCACACTTACACACTCTCACTCACTCTTACTCACACTTACACACTCTCTGGCACTCTCACTCACCTTCAGTCACTCTTACTCACTCTCACTCACTCTAGTTAATAAGAACACGCCAATATAAGACAACAAAACGTTTTCAGATTCTTTCACACCACTTTCCAGCAACTTTTATAATTTATATAAATTATCTTAGGGAATAATACATAAATTATATATTTAAACATGATAATAGTGTTTAGTGGAATGCATAAGGAGTCAAATTGTGTTAAAAAGAGCGATTTTTAGAAAATTTGGAAAACTACTTTTTTCTGATCATATTTTAACAAAATGGATTTTGAACGTTTCACTCAGCCAATATATATCATTCACAATTTATTAATAATTTTACAAAAAAAAACACCATAAATTTTATATTTAAACATGTAAAAACTATTTGTAATACATTAGGAACAAAAAACTTGTAGAAAAACAATTTATTATAAAACATTTGTGTTTGAATTTTTTGATTAAAAGTTTCTCAAAGGCTCTCCTGCACCATTCTCATTGCAAATCATTCCCACGCCTATGGGAAGAGATAGACAAACGTTTTCTATATGATTTGTGTTTGCTGGGTATCCACTGTACAGCCTCCCTTCTCTCCGTTAGTAAATAATTATAATTGTTAGTAAATAATAAAAGAAATATAAATTATTAGATTTTTTTTATCCTTAAATTGGTTTTAATATTTAAATTGAAAATAATAATATAATATAAAATAAAATATACTAAAAATAATATAATATAAAATAATATAATTTAATTTCAAGAAATTTAACTATAAACACAAAGATGTGAAAAGGGTTCAGATTATAGGCTCAAACCTTTCATAAGAGATTCATATTGGTGTATGAATGGATTATGAATGACTCATGTTAGGATTGTAAAGTTGCCACAACATCTCAAATTAGTGTTAGATACGTAGGTTTTGGTTATAAGTTTTGCAAACCTATTTAAGTCCACACACAATATCGTATCTGATACGATAAAACAAACGTTTCCAATCCTTTCAAATACTTTCCAGATATGTTGTGGCAACCTAAAATTGTTTGCTGGGTAGTGGCGGACAGTGGCGGCGGTGGCGGATAGTGGCGGCGGGCGGACAGTGGCGGCTGTGGTTGACAGTGGCGGCGGTGGCGGATAGTGGTGACGGTGGCGGATAGTGGCGGCGGGCGGACAGTGGCGGCGGTGGTGGACAGTGGCGGCGGCGGACAGTGGTGGCGGTGGCGGATAGTGGCGGCGGTGGCGGACAGTGGCGGCGGGCGGACAGTGGCGGCAGGCGGACAGTGGTGGCGGTGGCGGATAGTGGCGGTGGTGGTGGACAGTGGTGGTGGTGGCGGACAGTGGCGGCGGCGGGCGGACAGTGGTGGCGGTGGCGGACAGTGGTGGCGGTGGCGGACAGTGGCGGCGGTGGTGGACAGTGGCGCGGGCGGACAGTGGCGGCGGGCAGACAGTGGCGGCTGTGGCGGACAGTGGCGGCTGTGGCGGACAGTGGCGTCGGGCGGACAATGGCGGCTGTGGCGGACATTGGCGGCAGTGGCGGACAGTGGTGGTGGTGGCGGACATTGACGGCGGTGGCGGACACTGGTGGTGGTGGTGGACAGTGGTGGCGGTGGCGGAGAGTGGTGGCGGTGGCGGAGAGTGGTGGCAGACAGTGGTGGCGGTGGCGGACAGTGGTGGCGGTGGCGGACAGTGGCGGCGGTAGCTGACAGTGGCGGCGGGCGGACAGTGGCGGCGGTGGCGGAGTGGCGGCGGTGGCGGACACTGGCGGTGGTGGTGGACAGTGGTGGCGGTGGCGGACAGTGGCGGCGGCGGGCGGACAGTGGTGGCGGTGGCAGACAGTGGTGGCGGTGGCGGACAGTGGCGGCGGTGGTGGACAGTGGCGCGGGCGGACAGTGGCGGCGGGCGGACAGTGGCGGCTGTGGCGGACAGTGGCGGCTGTGGCAGACAGTGGCGTCGGGCGGACAGTGGTGGCTGTGGCGGACATTGGCGGCAGTGGCGGACAGTGGTGGTGGTGGCGGACATTGACGGCGGTGGCGGACACTGGTGGTGGTGGACAGTGGTGGCGGTGGCGGAGAGTGGTGGCAGACAGTGGTGGCGGTGGCGGACAGTGGTGGCGGTGGCGGACAGTGGCGGCGGTGGCTGACAGTGGCGGCGGGCGGACAGTGGCGGCAGTGGCGGAGTGGCGGCGGTGGCGGACACTGGCGGCTGTGTCTGGCGGTGGCGGACAGTGGCGGCGGTGGCGGGCGGTAGTGGTGGGCGGTGGCGGGCGGCGGCGGCTGTGATGGGTGGTGGCGATCGGCGGTGGTGGGTGGTGGCGGCTTGCGGTAGCGACTGTGGTAACGGGCAGTGATGGCTGATAGCGGGCGGTGGTGGCGGCTGGTGGTGGCAGCTGGTGGCGGTGGTGGCGGCTGGTGGTGGCGGTGATGGCGGCTGGTGGTGGCGGTGATGGCGGCTGGTGGTGGCGGGTGGCGGCTGGCGGTGTCGACTGTGGCAACGGGCGGTGGCGGCTGATGGCGAGCGGTGGTGGCGGCTGGTGGTGGTGGCAGCTGGTGGCGGGCGGTGGCGGCTGGTGGCGGGCGGTGGTGGCGGCTGGTGGTGGTGGCAGCTGGTGGCGGGCGGTGGCGGTGGCAGCTGATGGTGGTGGTGGCAGCTGGTGGCGGGCGGTGGCGGTGGCAGCTGATGGTGGCTGGTGGTGGCGGTGGTGGCGGCTGGTGGTGGCGGTGATGGCGGCTGGTGGCGGTGGCAGCTGATGGTGGCTGGTGGTGGCGGTGATGGCGGCTGGTGGTGGTGGTGGCGGTGATGGCGGCTGGTGGCGGGCGGTGGCGGCTTGTGGCAGCTGGTGGTGGCGGCGGTGGTGGGCGGTGGTGGGTGATGGTGGCGGCGGTGGCGGTGGTGATTAGTGGTGGTGGTGGGTGTTGGTGGCGGCGGCTGTGGTGGTGGCTGGTGGTGGTGGGTGGTGGCGGCTGGTGGTGGTGGGTGGTGGCGGGCGGCGGTGGCTGTGGTGGTGGGTGGTGGTGGCGGGTGGCGGCTGTGGCAACGGGCGGTGGCAGCTGATGGTGGCTGGTGGTGGCGGTGATGGCGGCTGGTGGTGGCGGTGATGGCGGCTGGTGGTGGCGGGTGGCGGGTGGCGGTGGCGACTGTGGCAACGTGTGGTGGCGGCTGATGGCGAGCGGTGGTGGCGGCTGATGGCGGGCGGTGGTGGCGGCTGGTGGCGGGCGGTGGTGGCGGCTGGTGGTGGTGGCAGCTGGTGGCGGGTGGTGGCGGCTGGTGGCAGTGGCAGCTGATGGTGGCTGGTGGTGGCGGGTGGTGGCGGGTGGTGGCTGGTGGTGGCAGTGGTGGGTGGTGGCGGCTGGTGGTGGGTGGTGGCAGCTGGTGGCGGTGGGTGGCGGCTGGTGGTGGTGGGTAGTGGCGGCGGGTGGCGGCGGATGGTGGTGGTGGCGGCTGGTAGCGGGTGGCGGCTGGTGGTGGCGGTGGTGGCGGCTGGTGGCGGGTGGCGGCTGGTGGTGGCGGTGGTGGGTGGTGGCGGCTGGTGGCGGGTGGCGGTGGTAGGTGATGGCGGTGGTGGGTGGTGGTGGTGGCAGTGGGTGGTGGCGGCGGGTGGCGGTGGTGGGTGGTGGCGGCTGATGGCGGCTGGTGGGTGGTGGCGGCTGATGGCGGCTGGTGGTGGTGGGTGGTGGTGGGTGGTGGGTGGTGGCGGCGGGTGGCGGCCAGCTGGGACACACGCTTCGCCACTGAAGGTCTGAGCACAACTAACCATGTGTCTCTCACCACCAGCCCAGTGTTGCCATCAGCTCGCCCTCTCAAAATGTTTCCTTCAAAGATTGTATATTATCTTTGAACAACAAGTTTGATTATCAAGGAAATAATGCATATATTATTGTCACATTAATACTGTGCAATATCTTATTACATTCCTGCTAAATAATTATAATTTGAAACAGGACAAAAAATCCAACATATATATAAAAACCAACATTAGAGATCACGAGGCCTAGGGCTAGGCCTATCTGTGACCACACATCCTGCTTTCCTGGCCTGCTACCCTCTCACACCTCACACTCTTAACTCTCTCATAATCACTCTCAATCACTCATACGCACTATTACTCACTCTTACTCTCAATCACTCTTACGCACTATTACTCACTTTTACTCTCAATCACTCTTACGCACTATTACGCACTCTTACTCTCAGTCATCCTTACTCACTCTTACTCTGTCACTCTTACTCTCTGTCACTCTTACTCTGTCACTCTTACTCTCTGTCACTCTTACTCTCTGTCACTCTTACTCTCTGTTACTCTTACTCTCTGTCACTCTTACTCTCTGTCACTCTTACTCTGTCACTCTTACTCTGTCACTCTTACTCACTCTCAGTCACCCTTACCCATTCATACTCACTCTCTCACTCTTACTCTCATACTCTTACTCTCAATTACTCTTACTCTCAATCACTCTTACTCCCAATCACTCCTACTCCCAATCGCTCCTACTCTCAATCACTCCTACTCTCATTCTTACTCTTACTCTTACTCCCAATCACTCTTACTCTCAATCACTCTTATTCTCATTCTTACTCTCACTCTTACTCTTACTCCCAATCACTCTTACTCCCAATCACTCTTACTCTCAATCACTCTTACTCTCAATCACTCTTACTCTCATTCTTACTCTTACTCACTCTTACTCTCAATCACTCTTATTCTCATTCTTACTCCAACTCTCACTCTTACTCCTACTCCCAATCACTCTTACTCCCAATCACTCTTACTCTCAATCACTCTTACTCCCAATCACTCTTACTCTCAATCACTCTTACTCTCAATCACTTTTACTCTCAATCACTCTTACTCTCAATCACTCTTACTCTCACTAACTCTCAATCACTCTTACTCTCACTCTAACTCTCAATCACTCTTACTCTCATACTCACCCTTACTCTCAATCACTTTTACTCTCACTCTTACTCTGTCACCCTTACTATCACTCTTACTCTCACTCACTCTCAGTCACTCTTACTTATACTCATTCTTACTCACACTTACACACTCTCACTCACTCTTACTCACACTTACACACTCTCTGGCACTCTCACTCACCTTCAGTCACTCTTACTCACTCCTACTCACTCTCACTCACTCTTACTCTAGTTAATAAGAACACGCCAATATAAGACAACAAAACGTTTTCAGATTCTTTCACACCACTTTCCAGCAACTTTTATAATTTATATAAATTATCTTAGGGAATAATACATAAATTATATATTTAAACATGATATTAGTGTTTAGTGGAATGCATAAGGAGTCAAATTGTGTTAAAAAGAGCGATTTTTAGAAAATTTGGAAAACTACTTTTTTCTGATCATATTTTAACAAAATGGATTTTGAACGTTTCACTCAGCCAATATATATCATTCACAATTTATTAATGAATTTTACAAAAAAACACCATAAATTTTATTTTTAAACATGTAAAAACTATTTGTAATACATTTGGAACAAAAAACTTGTAGAAAAACAATTTATTATAAAACCTTTGTGTTTGGATTTTTTGATTAAAAGTTTCTCAAAGGCTCTCCTGCACCATTCTCAATGCAAATCATTCCCACGCCTTTGGGAAGAGATAGACAAACGTTTTCTAGATGATTTGTGTTTGCTGGGTTCTGAGGGGAGTTGTGATTCTTCTGAGGGGAGCTTTGGTTAATCTGAGGGAGCTGTGGTTCTCCTGAGGGAGCTGTGGTTCTTCTGAGAGGAACAGTGGTTCTTCTGAGGGGGAGCTGTGGTTCTTCTGAGGGGATATGTGGTTCTTCTGAGGGGAGCTGTGGTTCTTCTGAGGGGAGCTGTGGTTCTTCTGAGGGGAGCTGTAGTTCTTCTGAGGGGAGCTGGGGAATCTTCTGAGGGGAGCTGGGGTTCTTCTGAGGGGAGCTGTGGTTGCCCTGAGGGGAGCTGTGGTTCTTCTGAGGGGAGCTGTGGTTCTTCTGAGGGACGACGTGGTTCTTCTGAGGGGAGCTTTGGTTCTTCTGAGGGAGCTGTGGTTCTCCTGAGGGAGCTGTGGTTCTTCTGAGGGGAGCTGTGATTCTTCTGAGGGGAACTGTGATTCGTCTGAGGGGAGCTGTGATTCTTCTGAGGGGAACTGTTGTTCCCCTGAAGGGAGCTGTGGTTCCCCTGTGGAAGCTGTGGTTCTTCTGAGGGGAGCTGTGGTTTCCCTGAGGGGAGCTGCTGTTCCCCTGAGAGGAGCTGTGGTTCTTTTGAGGGGAGCTTTAGTTCTTCTGATGGGAGCTGTGGTTCTTATGAGGGGAGCTGTGGTTCTTCTGAGGGGAGCTGTGATTCTTCAGAGGGGAGCTTTGGTTTTTTGAGGGAGCTGTGGTTTCCCTGAAAGAGCTGTGGTTCTTCTGAGGGGAGCTGTGGTTCTTCTGAAGGGAGTTGTGATTCTTCTGAGGGGAGCTTTGGTTATTCTGAGGGAGCTGTGGTTTTCCTGAAGGAGCTGTGGTTCTTCTGAGGGGAGCTGTAGTTCTTCTGAGGGGAGCTGTGGTTCTTTTGAGGGAAGCTGTGGTGCTTCTGAGGGGAGCTTTGGTTAATCTGAGGGAGCTGTGGTTCTCCTGAGGGAGCTGTGGTTCTTCTGAGAGGAACAGTGGTTCTTCTGAGGGGGAGCTGTGGTTCTTCTAAGGGGATATGTGGTTCTTCTGAGGGGAGCTGTGGTTCTTCTGAGGGGAGCTGTCGTTCTTCTGAGGCGAGCAGTAGTTCTTCTGAGGGGAGCTGGGGAATCTTCTGAGGGGAGCTGGGGTTCTTCTGAGGGGAGCTGTGGTTGCCCTGAGGGGAGCTGTGGTTCTTCTGAGGGGAGCTGTGGTTCTTCTGAGGGAATCTGTAGTTCTTCTGATGGGAGACGTGGTTCTTCTGAGGGGAGCTTTGGTTCTTCTGAGGGAGCTGTGGTTCTCCTGGGGGAACTGTGGTTCTTCTGAGGGGAGCTGTGATTCTTGTGAGGGGAGTTGTGGTTCTTCTGAGGGGAGCTCTGATTCTTCTGAGGGGAACTGTGGTTCCCCTGAAGGGAGCTGTGGTTCCGCTGTGGGGAGCTGTGGTTCTTCTGAGGGGAGCTGTGGTTCCCCTGAGGGGAGCTGTGGTTCCCTTGTGGGGAGCTGTGGTTCTCCTGAGTGGAGCTGTGGTTTTCCTGAGACGAGCTTTGGTTCTTCTGAGGGGAGCTATGGTTCTTCTGAGGGGAGCTGTGGTTCCCCTGAGGGGAGCTGTGGTTCCCCTGAGGGGAGCTGCTGTTCCCGTGAGAGGAGCTGTGGTTCTTTTGAGGGGAGCTGTAGTTCTTCTGATGGGATCTGTGGTTCTGCTGAGGGGAGCTTTGGTTTTTTTGAGGGAGCTGTGGTTTTCCTTAAATAGCTGTGGTGCTTCTGAGGGGAGATGTGGTTCTTCTGAGGGGAGCTGTGGTTCTTCTGAGGGGAGCTTTGGTTATTCTGAGGGAGCTGTGGTTTTCCTGAAGGAGCTGTGGTTCTTCTGAGGGGAGCTAAAGTTCTTATGAGGGAAGCTGTGGTTCTTCTGAGGGGAGCTGTGGTGCTTCTGAGGGGAGCTTTGGTTAATCTGAGGGACCTGTGGTTCTCCTGAGGGAGCTGTGGTTGTTCTGAGAGGAACAGTGGTTCTTCTGAGAGGAGCTGTGGTTCTTCTGAGGGGAGCTGTCTTTCTTCTGAGGGGAGCTGTAGTTCTTCTGAGGGGAGCTGGGGAATCTTCTGAGGGGAGCTGTGGTGCTTCTGAGGGGAGCTTTGGTTTTTTTGAGGGAGCTGTGATTCTCCTGAGGGAGCTGTGGTTGTTCTGAGAGGAGCAGTGGTTCTTCTGAGAGGAGCTGTGGTTCTTCTGAGGGGAGCTGTCTTTCTTCTGAGGGGAGCTGTAGTTCTTCTGAGGGGAGCTGGGGAATCTTCTGAGGGGAGCTGTGGTGCTTCTGAGGGGAGCTTTGGTTAATCTGATTGAGCTGTTGTTCTCCTGAGGGAGCTGTGATTCTTCTGAGAGGAACAGTGGTTCTTCTGAGGGGAGCTGTGGTTCTTCTGAGGAGAGCTGTGGTTCTTCTGAGGGGAGCTGTGGTTCTTCTGAGGGAACCTGTGGTTCTTCTGAGGGGAGCTGTAGTTCTTCTGATGGGAGCTGGGGAATCGTCTGAGGGGAGCTGGGGTTCTTCTGAGGGTAGCTGTGGTTGCCCTGAGGGGAGCTGTGGTTCTTCTGAGGGGAGCTGTGGTTTTTCTGAGGGAATCTGTAGTTCTTCTGAAGGGAGACGTGATTCTTCTGAGGGGAGCTTTTGTTCTTCTGAGGGAGCTGTGGTTCTCCTGAGGGAGCTGTGGTTCTTCTGAGGGGAGCTGTGATTCTTCTGAGGGAAACTGTGGTTCTTTTGAGGGGAGCTGTGCTTCTTCTGAGGGGAACTGTGGTTCCCCTGAAGCAAGCTGTGGTTCCCCTGTGGAAGCTGTGGTTCTTCTGAGGGGAGCTGTGGTTCCCCTGATGGGAGCTGTTGTTCTTCTGAGGGAAGCTGTGGTTCCCCTGAGGGGAGCTGTGGTCCCCTGAGGGGTGCTGTGGTTCTTTTGAGGGGAGTTGTGGTTCCCCTGAGGGGAGCTGTGGTTCTTCTGAGGGGAACTGTGGTTCTTCTGAGGGGAGCTGTGGTTCTCCTGAGGGGAGCTGTTGTTCTCATGAGGGGAGCTGTGGTTCTCCTGAGGGAGCTGTGGTTCTCCAGAGGGGAGCTGTAGTTCTCCTGAGGGAGCTGTGGTTCTCCTGAGGAGAGCTGTAGTTCCCCTGAGGGAGCTGTGGTTCTCCTGAGCCCAGCAAACAATTTTAGGTTGCCACAACATATCTGGAAAGTATTTGAAAGTATTGGAAACGTTTGTTTTATCGTATCAGATACGATATTGTGTGTGGACTTAAATAGGTTTCCAAAACTTATAACCAAGACATATGTATCTAACACTAATTTGAGATGTTGTGGCAACTTACACTCCTAACATGAGTCATTCATAATCCATTCATACACCAATATGAATCTCTTGTGAAAGGTTTGAGCCTTATCTGAACCCTTTTCACATCTTTGTGTTTAAAGTTAAATTTCTTGAAATTAAAATATATTATTTTATATTATATTATATTTTTATTATATTTTATTTTATAATTTATTATTATTTTTCTTATATTTTTTATATTATATTATTGTTTTCAATTTAAATATTAAAACCAATTTAAGGGTAAAAAAATCAAATAATTTATATTTATTTTATTATTTACTAACAAATCATAAGTGTAATACATAAGAATGTAGTGTAATAGTATATATATTATATATATATATATATATTTATATATAAATAATATATTTATATATAAATAATATATTTATATATAAATAATATATTTATATATAAATAATATATATATATATATAAATAATATATATATATAAATAATATATATATAAATAATATATATATATAAATAATATATATATGATAACCATCTTTGTAACCTATATGTAACTCCCTCTTTGTAACAAAGTTCAAATAAAGCAAATATATGTGTACATACAAAAGAATGGGGGTGGTAGAAGATAATATTAGTGTTTAGTGAGTGACCACAAGGTCTCCTCTGAATACTTTTTATTTTCTTCTCCGAGGCTATGGGTCCCCACATTGGCACCAGAGGTCTTTCTCACAAACTTTTTATATAATATATATATATAAATAATATATATATAAAGGTAAAACTAGCTAGTTATACGTAGATATATGATAACTAACCAACCCTACCAAACCTAACCTAATATATATATATATATATATATATATATATAAATATATATATATATATATAAATATATATATATATATATATAAATATATATATATATATATATATATATATATATATATATAAATATATATATATATATAT
>NC_091151.1:25808905-25896405 GCF_040958095.1 Procambarus clarkii | reverse complement strand
AATGTATTTAATATACAAAAGTACTTAAAGAAATTCCTGTTTCATTCTTCCTCCGTGGTCTGACATTGTCATATTTATATATATATATATATATTATTATATCCTGCATTATTCCAGCCCATTATTAGAGATAGTAGCCACCTCTTATTTTGGTTTTCTTTCATTATTAGTGCTCAGAAAATTAAATATATCTACATATTTAGTCAAAATCAGTTACATTATTTTATCTTATTCATAGCATAAATGTTCTCGAAGATTACTAAAAAGAAATTGAATTAGACTACAGCAAATTGGCAAACTTTACCTTGTATCTGTTTCCACCGAGTTTGTTTGGGGCGTTCTTCAACGTATCAGCAATACTTGTCTCAACATCTCTTTCAGTTGCATTAGTGTGGGTGTTGATACAGGCTTCTGGAAATTTATATGAATTAATTAATATATATAATTATAATTCACTTTGCTATTCCCCATTCCACAGTCCTCTCGTCCTTCCCACTTCCCTGTCCCCACATCATCCCCACTATTCCCACTTCCCTGTCCCATCGTCCTCCTTACCATTTTCCCCTCCCCTGTCCTTCTTCCTCCCCCACCATCTCCCATTCACCTGTCCCTTTGTCCTCCCCAGCATTCCCCTGTCCCCACCATCCCCAACTCCCCAGTCCCCTCGTCCTCCCCACCATTACCCTCTCCTCTGTCCCCTCGTCTTCCCCACCATACCCCCCTCTCGTCCTCCCCACCATTCCAAACTACCTCATCCGATGCATTCTATAATGGTCTGATGCTTCCATCAGAAAATTGGGAACATCAAATGATCTGATATTCCCATCACTGAAAAATAAGAACAGCTAAAAAAATGAAATGAAAAAAATAAAAAAATAAACTATACTCATGAAATGAACAGTATGGTAAACAACACAGCTCAATTTCAATGCAATGTCACACAAAATTATTAAATCGAAATGAAAATAAATTGAAATCTATGAAAATTCAAATTATCAATACAATCGGAAATATTGAAATAATATCGCAACATAATATAGTGTGGGTTGCTCTTACGTGCAACAGACGGTGCTGTTTTTCAAAAAAGGCATGGTTTTACCTGTCACAAGTGTGGCATCTATACTTATACTCACGAAATGAACGGTATGGTAAACAACATAGCTCAATTGCAATGCAATGTCACAATAACATTTAATAACAATAGTAACAATAACATTTAAATATACTTTAAGATATAATCTAGAAGAAAATAAGAACATTGAAACGGTTCATGAACTCGATTTCAATAAAGGACACTATGGGGAACTTTGAAAAACAGTTAATGAGTATAATTAGACAGACTTGTTGCTAGGCAGAGGAGTAAATAATGAGATATATGGCAAATTTTGCAAAATATACGGCACACAAACATTCATACCCAAACAAAGCAAAATGCTAGGTAAGAACAAAGCAGTTGGCCCGTAGGGGAAAGGAGATACCCACAAGACTGGAATACAAGTCATTAACAAGCACACAAGTACTACACTACACAACAACCGCACTACTACCAGAACTGGACGAATCACTACCAAAACAATACATTGCACATCACTACCAAAACAACACAACACAACACAAGCATTGGCAAAGAATTATAGACCAGTTGCACTAACATCCCACATAATAAAATTATTTGAGAGTGATCAGGAGTCAGATTACTAGTTTTATAGAGACCAATGACCTCCACAATCCAGGCCAACAAGGATTTAGAGCAGTTTCTATGATCGAGCCACAGAGATCTATAAAGAATTCTGATCAAGAAAGAGATCTAGGGGTGGTTTTAGATAGAAAACTATAACCTGAGGATCATATTAAGAACATTCTGCGAGGGGCCTATGCTACACTTTTTAACTTTAGAATTGCTTTTAAATACATAGGTCAAAAAGTTTTAAAAGTTTTAAAAGTTTTTTAAACCTCTCGTGTATCATGAGTGTGTTAAAGCATCAGATGGGGCATTCAGATGATGAATATTACCTAGTTCCTTCATCTGGGAAGAATGAACACATATTGGTGCATTCGGATGATAAAAACTAACTACTGTAGTTTAATTGATCAACAGACTGTATATCATATGCAGACTGTATGTGGATCTGCGGGCCACTCCAAACAACAGCCTGGTGGACCAAGCTCCACCAGGGCTAAAGCACAAAGTGATATAGATGTGATAGAGAAACTAGGTCAAATGGAGGAGTAGGTCTGTATATTAAACAGCACCTGACGTGCACAGAGCTACTAAACTCAATGTGGTGGTAGAGTGGTGGGGGGGGGGGGAAACATTGCAGAAAAAAACAAAAATACAATTTGGTCAACAAAACAGCATTGTTTAAAATAGAAGACATGGGTTGACATTTTGGGGGTAAGGTAGGTTACATTGAGTTAATTAGTTAGTACTTAGTTTTTATCTTAAACTGGTTGGGAGAGGTACAGTGTTGCTGTGCTGGTGAAAGAACACCTAAAGGTAAATTAAATAATGATTGCGAATCCACAAGAAGTTGACATAATAGCGCTAGAGATCTGCAATCAGGATGATAAACTTTCCTTAAAGAATTTGACAAACACTTGCTGATAGGACATGAAGTAAATGAAATGTATGTCAAGTTTTGTGAAATATATGATAAAAGCACAACAAAATTTGTACCAAAGGAGAGATGCAGAACTAGGAAAAGGGGTTTGTTCAACAGAAATTGCGAGAGGGCCTGAGACCCAAACACACACAAATGGAATCAATATATAGCAAGAGGCCAAACCCCCAAACATACAAGCGATGCAAAGATGCGAGAAACAGCAGCAGCATTAAGGAGAGGGACTTAAGGACCATAAATAAAGTGTGAAAATAAACTCGAGTAAATTTTTTTAACTACTCTCGACAGTGAAGAAAAACAAATATTCAGACGATTTGTGTTAGAATCATTAATCTTACACTTTCGGTCATATTCAACAACACAAATACATACACACACATTCCTGTTGCTGTAGCAAGTGAAGAATTACACACACAGATCACAATAACGTGATGCATCAAATGAACAAATCCACAAGGGCCGTGACGAGGATTCGAACCTGCGTCTGGGAGCATCCCAGACACTGCCTTAATCGACTGAGCTACAACAGGGTAAAAGGGTTGAAACCGAAGTTCTACTGAACTTACTGGATCCCATAGCCTCTCCGAGGCACAAACCAGGCTTATACACAACCCCCCCCCCCCTGCACCCGAGCTCAATTGTCAAAAGTGAAAAATTGGGTTTGTCTTCCGAATGCACCATATCAGTAAATTTTTTAATAATCTTTTAAAAATAGTAAATGCCACTACTTTTGCAAAATTATTACGAGATCTATTATTCTATAGAATAATGCATATAAATGCATATATGCATATAAATGCATATATGCATATAAATACAAAAGTAAATGTAAATAATTTTACCTTGCACCTAGATCCACCAAGCCTGTATGGCGCGCGTTTCAGTACTTCGGAAATCTAGAACTATCTTGAATCTCTAATCTGCAATGAAACAATACATATTATTGCACTTACCAAAACATGGATGAATGTAGAAAATACAGAACTATTAGCTGAATATCAAATAAATGGATTTAATCTATTTCACACAGATAGATATATTAGATATTATATTATATTCCTTTCCTCCCTAGAATCTGGATGTAGCAGGTGCTCAATTGTCAAAAGTGAAAAAATTGGTTTATTTAACATACACGCCATAGACCGGCTTGGGAAAAAAAGTTCGTAAAACCCAGGGGCCATAGACCGGCTTGGGAAAAAAAGTTCGTAAAACCCAGGGGCCATGGACCGGCTATGAAAGAAAATTTGAGAAAACCCTGGGGCCATAGAACGGCTATTTAATCCCCTGGAACGGATAATCATCTGTATCAAACCTTATTACAGGTAAAACCAGTAGGCAGTCTACTGTATTTTATCAAACTCTTATTAGAATAATAGATCTCGTAATAATTTTGCAAAAATAGTGGCATTTACTATTTTTAAAAGATTATTAGAAAAATTACAGATATGGTGCATTCGGAAGACAAAACCAATTTTTCACTTTTGACAATTGAGCACCTGCTACATCCAGATTCTAGGGAGGAAAGGAAGGACGATCTTACTGGATCCCATAGCCTCTCCGAGGCACAAACCAGGCTTTTACACAACCCCCCCCCCCTGCACCCGAGCTTTTTAAAATAGTAAATGCCACTATTTTTGCAAAATTATTACGAGATCTATTATTCTAGAGAATAATGCATATAAATGCATATATGCATATAAATACAAAAGTAAATGTAAATAATTTTACCTTGCACCTAGATCCACCAAGCCTGTATGGCGCGCGTTTCAGTACTTCGGAATTCTAGAACTATCTTGAATCTCTAATCTGCAATGAAACAATACATATTATTGCACTTACCAAAACATGGATGAATGTAGAAAATACAGAACTATTAGCTGAATATCAAATAAATGGATTTAATCTATTTCACACAGATAGATATATTAGATATTATATTATATTCCTTTCCTCCCTAGAATCTGGATGTAGCAGGTGCTCAATTGTCAAAAGTGAAAAATTTGGTTTATTTAACATACACGCCATAGACCGGCTTGGGAAAAAAAGTTTGTAAAACCCAGGGGCCATAGACCGGCTTGGGAAAAAAAGTTCGTAAAACCCAGGGGCCATAGACCGGCTATGAAAGAAAATTTGAGAAAACCCTGGGGCCATAGAACGGCTATTTAATCCCCTGGAACGGATAATCATCTGTATCAAACCTTATTACAGGTAAAACCAGTAGGCAGTCTACTGTATTTTATCAAACTCTTATTAGAATAATAGATCTCGTAATAATTTTGCAAAAATAGTGGCATTTACTATTTTTAAAAGATTATTAGAAAAATTACAGATATGGTGCATTCGGAAGACGAAACCAATTTTTCACTTTTGACAATTGAGCACCTGCTACATCCAGATTCTAGGGAGGAAAGGAAGGACGATCTTACTGGATCCCATAGCCTCTCCGAGGCACAAACCAGGCTTTTACACAACCCCCCCCCCTGCACCCGAGCTTTTTAAAATAGTAAATGCCACTATTTTTGCAAAATTATTACGAGATCTATTATTCTAGAGAATAATGCATATAAATGCATATATGCATATAAATACAAAAGTAAATGTAAATAATTTTACCTTGCACCTAGATCCACCAAGCCTGTATGGCGCGCGTTTCAGTACTTCGGAAATCTAGAACTATCTTGAATCTCTAATCTGCAATGAAACAATACATATTATTGCACTTACCAAAACATGGATGAATGTAGAAAATACAGAACTATTAGCTGAATATCAAATAAATGGATTTAATCTATTTCACACAGATAGATATATTAGATATTATATTATATTCCTTTCCTCCCTAGAATCTGGATGTAGCAGGTGCTCAATTGTCAAAAGTGAAAAATTTGGTTTATTTAACATACACGCCATAGACCGGCTTGGGAAAAAAAGTTCGTAAAACCCAGGGGCCATAGACCGGCTTGGGAAAAAAAGTTCGTAAAACCCAGGGGCCATAGACCGGCTATGAAAGAAAATTTGAGAAAACCCTGGGGCCATAGAACGGCTATTTAATCCCCTGGAACGGATAATCATCTGTATCAAACCTTATTACAGGTAAAACCAGTAGGCAGTCTACTGTATTTTATCAAACTCTTATTAGAATAATAGATCTCGTAATAATTTTGCAAAAATAGTGGCATTTACTATTTTTAAAAGATTATTAGAAAAATTACAGATATGGTGCATTCGGAAGACAAAACCAATTTTTCACTTTTGACAATTGAGCACCTGCTACATCCAGATTCTAGGGAGGAAAGGAAGGACGATCTTACTGGATCCCATAGCCTCTCCGAGGCACAAACCAGGCTTTTACACAACCCCCCCCCCCTGCACCCGAGCTTTTTAAAATAGTAAATGCCACTATTTTTGCAAAATTATTACGAGATCTATTATTCTAGAGAATAATGCATATAAATGCATATATGCATATAAATACAAAAGTAAATGTAAATAATTTTACCTTGCACCTAGATCCACCAAGCCTGTATGGCGCGCGTTTCAGTACTTCGGAAATCTAGAACTATCTTGAATATCTAATCTGCAATGAAACAATACATATTATTGCACTTACCAAAACATGGATGAATGTAGAAAATACAGAACTATTAGCTGAATATCAAATAAATGGATTTAATCTATTTCACACAGATAGATATATTAGATATTATATTATATTCCTTTCCTCCCAAGAATCTGGATGTAGCAGGTGCTCAATTGTCAAAAGTGAAAAATTTGGTTTATTTAACATACACGCCATAGACCGGCTTGGGAAAAAAAGTTCGTAAAACCCAGGGGCCATAGACCGGCTTGGGAAAAAAAGTTCGTAAAACCCAGGGGCCATAGACCGGCTATGAAAGAAAATTTGAGAAAACCCTGGGGCCATAGAACGGCTATTTAATCCCCTGGAACGGATAATCATCTGTATCAAACCTTATTACAGGTAAAACCAGTAGGCAGTCTACTGTATTTTATCAAACTCTTATTAGAATAATAGATCTCGTAATAATTTTGCAAAAATAGTGGCATTTACTATTTTTAAAAGATTATTAGAAAAATTACAGATATGGTGCATTCGGAAGACAAAACCAATTTTTCACTTTTGACAATTGAGCACCTGCTACATCCAGATTCTAGGGAGGAAAGGAAGGACGATCTTACTGGATCCCATAGCCTCTCCGAGGCACAAACCAGGCTTTTACACAACCCCCCCCCTGCACCCGAGCTTTTTAAAATAGTAAATGCCACTATTTTTGCAAAATTATTACGAGATCTATTATTCTAGAGAATAATGCATATAAATGCATATATGCATATAAATACAAAGTAAATGTAAATAATTTTACCTTGCACCTAGATCCACCAAGCCTGTATGGCGCGCGTTTCAGTACTTCGGAAATCTAGAACTATCTTGAATCTCTAATCTGCAATGAAACAATACATATTATTGCACTTACCAAAACATGGATGAATGTAGAAAATACAGAACTATTAGCTGAATATCAAATAAATGGATTTAATCTATTTCACACAGATAGATATATTAGATATTATATTATATTCCTTTCCTCCCTAGAATCTGGATGTAGCAGGTGCTCAATTGTCAAAAGTGAAAAATTTGGTTTATTTAACATACACGCCATAGACCGGCTTGGGAAAAAAAGTTCGTAAAACCCAGGGGCCATAGACCGGCTTGGGAAAAAAAGTTCGTAAAACCCAGGGGCCATAGACCGGCTATGAAAGAAAATTTGAGAAAACCCTGGGGCCATAGAACGGCTATTTAATCCCCTTGAACGGACCTGTACATGGACCACTGAGGCATAAAAAAAAACACGGGCCATAGACCGGCTTGGGAAAAAGAAGTTCGTAAAACCCTGGGGCCATAGAACGGCTATTTAATCCCCTTGAACGGACATGTGCATGGACCACTGAGGCATCGAAAAAAAACATGGGCCATAGACCGGCTTGGGAAAAAAAGCTAGGTTAGGCTAGGTAAAAAAGAAAGGAGCTAGGTTAGACTATGTATGTTTAAATCTCTGATTTAAACAGAGCCAGTGTTCAGTCAAATAACTGAATTTATCAAATGTTATCCTTGTATAATATACAAGCTGATGTGAGATCCCTGTCTACAGGTGGACTGGAACTTCTATCAACTAATCCATACATCAAACCTGTCCCTTACAGCCCACAATCTATCATTAGGAAAACCATGTGAGAAATCTTTAAGGAATTCTGATAAAGAAAGAGATCTAGGGGTGGTTCTAAATAGAAAACTATCACCTGAGGACCACATAAAGAACATTGTGTGAGGAGCCTATGCCATGCATTCCAACTTCAACAGCATGTTGTGGGGTGCCGATATTGTGTGCCATCACATGTAAACCAATCAAGCCCACAAATACGTCAACATGGACCAGCATTACACCGTCTAACATACTCTGTCAGATGTAACAACTAAATTTGTGAATTCAAGACCTAATCTATTGCATAACACAGTGTTAGTACGAGAAAAACATTACTTACATTCGAAGCCGTGTTTTAAAATGGCGCGGACCTTGGTCTACTGACGCTCCACACTGTGTGTTCGTTTGCGTATGATGAACGTGTGACAATTTACTACAACAATTATTTAATTATTCTTATTCTTTATTTTACTATTTTTAGGGTACATGAAATTTCCAAATTATTTGCACACAATAATATAATTGCATTGTCATAACCTTTATATATTACGGAAAATACGATGACATGAACGAAGTCAAAGTGAAGTTGAAGTCAAAGTCATTCGCCGAACGTATTAGTCATTTTTTTTCTCCCAAACGATAAGGGATAACAAATCCACAGAGCATATAAGTGTAGAGTAAAGTCAATTTTATTCAGGAAAGTACATACATAGTTGATTTACAAACATAATGTTGGATTTATAGATAGAGCTAGTGCATACAATACCTAAAGCCAATATAGTAGGCATATAGCATTTCAGGCAACCGGGCAGTATATATGGACCCCTTACTCAAATCTCTGAATATGTTAGATATTTAGTCCCTGCACATACTCTCATGTGTATTTTATATATATAAAACGCTGCACTGTAATGTCAATCCTGACCCTAAAAGCTTCCTAGAAGGTTGTAACAGATCCCATGAGCACCACACCAGAAACAAATACCTGTAGGTGTGTACTGATGGTGCCTTATAGTGTGTACTCGTACCTTATGGTGTGTACTGGGGCCTTATGGTGTATACTGGTGCTTTATGGTGTGTACTGGTGCCTTATGGTGTGTTCTAGTGCCTTATGGTGCGTACTGGTGCCGTATGGAGTGTACTGGTGCCTTATGGAGTGTACTGGTGCATTATTGTGTGTACTGGTGCCTTATTGTGTACTGGTGCCTTATGGTGTGTACTGGTGCATTATGGTGTGTACTGGTGCATTATGGTGTGTACTGGTGCATTATGGTGTGTACTGGTGCCTTATGGTGTGTGTTCTGGTGCCTTATGGTGTGTACTGGTGCATTATGGTGTGTATAATGCACACTTTAGTGCGCGCGGCACTAGCTGGAAAAACAAGCGGGTTGTGCTCAAGCGTAAACACAAAAAAGTTTATAATCTTTTCACGCTGCTAACCTCAATTCTCGAGCTACGTTTTTCATTTTGGTATCAATGCGTTGGCAATAAAATTCTCTACAAGATCATATGCATAAAATGTCACCGAAGCATTTGGTATCCCACCACGAAGTAAATAAACACGAAGATGACTCGCCGTGACACCCAAACAGGAAGTAAATGTTCATACTCTTTCGTTTGTTGCCAGCCTCACAGTCATCCTACAGCGCTCATTTTGATATCACTGAACTCACAATAAAATTCCCCACCCAGACATATGCCTATCAATGTCTAATTATGGTATCGGGTGACCCGCACGAGTGTGGGAACTGGGCGAAGCATTAGCCGTGATTTCAGCAGGGACGACACTGGTGTGATGCAGGGCTTTGAATGTTTATACTGATTTCACTGTCCTGACATTATTTCTGGAGCTACGTATTTCATTTTTATAGCAATGTGTTCGCAATAGAAAGTTCTATAAGAACATGGGTAGAGTTGGCCAACACAGCGTCAAATAAATTTGCGGCGAATAAAATCTTACGCGTGTTTGTACCCGTGAGCGTCAAAAGTTTTTACTTTGCTCATGTTTTTCAAGTTTATACTTGTTTCACACCGTTTTTTTTTGTATAGTGTTCGGAATAAAATTCCCTACACAGACATATGCATATCAAATACAATTCCTTGGAATTCACAGCTGTAGAGATGACGGAAAACACACAACCGGAACCCGCTCTTGACACTCCAACTCACACCCGCAACACCCACAAAAAAAGTTTCTCTTGTTTCATGTATACTTACTTTAGTTTTCGTGCTACAGTTCTCATTTAGGTATCAAAATATTCCTAAGAAAATAGACTACAATACTGAAACAATCTAAGACAATTATGTGTACTTACCAAAGCAAAGACGATTGTAGTAAAATAAGTTGAGCATTTTATCTCCACTCCACCTCCTTCAGGTACTGATTCCTGAAGTTGCTCAACAGATGTTCCTAGGTGGAGTGAAGCTGATGTAGGTGGTTATTTCTTGTCCACCCAATACACCCTTTTCCTGTGATAAGTGGTGTAACAAGGTATGGCGCAAAGTGGAACATCGCATGTCTTGCACGCTATACCAGTTTCCTTCCTGATACCCGACTTTGAACACACTTCACACCTGCGACGTTTGGGGATTTTTACCAGCTCATGTTTCAATTTATAGTTCAGGCGAGTCTCTGCTATAACAACACGTCGCTGTTGTCTCTGGGTTGGCAATAAACTACTGTCTGAATCGTCGCTCTCACTATTGTTTTCAAACACTAATGTGGAATATGAATTATCTTCATCAGATTCAGCTTCAGCACTAGGTGTAGACGTGAAGAGAGGGCGCCTCACACCCGACGGGCCAGGTGTTGACGGGTCAGCAGCAGGATACACAGGACCAGTGTCATGATTTATGTCTGGAGCATGAACTAGATGTGGAGATGGTGTAGTTGTTGCAGGCCACTCTGCCTTGTCAAATTTCAATAAAGACCAAATAGCAACTTCATGGAACTAGAGCAGAGTTAGTTTCCTTCGATCATCTGTGTTGGCCTTGTACAATGCATGTACAATGCATTGAGTAAAGACCAAATAGCAACTTCATGGAACTAGAGCAGAGTTAGTTTCCTTCGATCATCTGTGTTGGCCTTGTACAATGCAACCACAAGTTGACATTGAATGTGAATTAACAATGAGACAAGTAAGATTTATACTAATACATTTATACTAACTCTGTTGAGCGTTGACCATTTATACATCAAATCTGTTGATGTGAGCACTTTAGTTTAGTCTGCCGTTTAAAGAAAAAAAGAGCATATCAATGGTATATCACAGAAAACGAATTTATCATAAACTCATGTATTTGTCTTATCATATTGAACTGCATTCATATTTTTAATATATAACAATATGAATATACAAATTTCTGTAAATCCCCTACCTTGTTGGAATCTGTGGAAATGAATGAGCAAATGTGCTGGCTGAAGGCGCTGAAGGAAACCACATTGGTTTCATTTTGGATACAAATGTCCATGGAAATTCAAAATGGAAACTAATTATATAGTTGAACCTGCAGAGACGAGTTTAAGAATCTGTTGAGAGTGATGGACACAGCCTTCACAATTATACTTCAGAGAATGTAAACATCTAAGAGTCATTAGAAATATGTGTAGAATAATAAACCCTACATTGTTTGAGTTAGGGAAAACACCATTTGTGATATTTAGATACTATAGCTGTTCCTAAAGATTCACCCTTTTTTGCACCAGCAAGATAACATATAAGATTTTAAGAGTTGACGAATGTTAATATTCTTGTTTGATAAACTGTGAACTTGAGACATAGTTAATAAGAACATATTAACACAACAAAATGTTTTCAGAATCTTTAACACCACTTTCCAGCAACTTATATAATTTATATAAATTATTTTAGAGAATAATACATAAATTATATATTTAAACATGATATAGTGTTTAGTGGAATGTATAAGGAGTCAAATTGTGTTAAAAAGAGCAATTTTTAGAAAATTTGGAAAAATACTTTTTTCTGTTCAAATTATAACTAAATGGATTTTAAAGGTTTCACTCAGCCAATATATATCATTCACAATTTATTAATGAATTTTACAAAAAAACACCATAAATTTTATATTTAAACATGTAAAAACTATTTGTTTTACATTTGGAAGAAAATAATTGTAGAAAAACAATTTATAATTAAACCTTTGTGTTTGGATTTTTTGAGTAAAAGTTTCTCAAAGGCTTTCCTGCACCATTCTCAATGCAAATCATTACCACACCTATGGGAAGAGATAGGCGAACGTTGTGTAGATGATTTGTGTTTGCTGGGAGGGGAGCTGTGGTTCCCCTGAGGGGAGCTGTGGTTCTTCTGAGAGGAGCTGTGGTTCCCCTGAGGGGAGCTGTGGTTCCCCTCAGGGGAGCTGTGGTTCTTTTGAGAGGAGCTGTGGTTCCCCTGATGGGAGCTGTGGTTCCTCTGAGGGGAGCTGTGGTTCTTCTGAGGGGAGCTGTGGTTCCCCTGAGGGGAGCTGTGTTCTTCTGAGGGGAGCTGTGGTTCTTCTGAGGGGAGCTGTGGTTCCCCTGAGGGGAGCTGTGGTTCTCTTGTGGGGAGCTGTGGTTCTCCTGAGTGGAGCTGTGGTTCTCCTGAGGGGAGCTTTGGTTCTTCTGAGGGGAGCTATGGTTCTTCTGAAGGGAGCTGTGGTTCCCCTGAGGGGAGCTGTGGTTCCCCTTAGGGGAGCTGTGGTTCTTTTGAGGGGAGCTGTAGTTCTTCTGATGGGAGCTGTGGTTCTTATGAGAGGAGCTGTGGTTCTTCTGAGGGGAGCTGTGGTTCTTCTGAGGGGAGCTTTGGCTATTCTGAGGGAGCTGTGGTTCTTCTGAGTGGAACAGTGGTTCTTCTGAGGGGAGCTGTGGTTCTTCTGAGGGAAGCTGTGGTTCTTCTGAGGGGAGCTGTGGTTCTTCTGAGGGGAGCTGTAGTTCTTCTGAGGGGAGCTCTGATTCTCCTGAAGGGAGCTGTGGTTCTTTTGAGGGGAACTGTGGTTCTTCTGAGGGGAGCTGTGGTTCTTCTGAGGGAAGCTGTGGTTCTTCTGAGGGGAGCTGTGGTTCTTCTGAAGGGAGCTGTAGTTCTTCTGAGTGGATCTGTGGTTCTTCTGAGAGGAGCTTTGGTTCCGCTGAGGGAAGCTGTGGTTTTTCTGAGGGGAGCTGTGGTTCCACTGAGGGGAGCTGTAATTCCCCTGAGGGGAGGTGTGGTTCCCCTGTGGGGAGCTGTGGTTCTTCTGAGGGGAGTTGTGATTCTTCTGAGTGGAGCTGGGGTTCTTCTGAGGGGAGCTGTGGTTGCCCTGAGGGGAGCTGTGGTTCTTCTGAGGGGAGCTGTGGTTCTTCTGAGGGAATCTGTAGTTCTTCAGAGGGGAGCTGTGGTTTTTCTGAGGGGAGCTTTGGTTCCTCTGAGGGGAGCTTTGGTTCTCCTGAGGGAGCTGTGGTTCTTCTGAGGGAAGCTGTGGTTCTTCTGAGGGGAGCTGTGGTTCTTCTGAGGGGAGCTGTGGTTCATCGGAGGGGAGCTGTGGTGCTTCTGAGGGGAGCTTTGGTTAATCTGAGGGAGCTGTGATTCTCCTGAGGGAGCTGTGGTTGTTTTGAGAGGAACAGTGGTTCTTCTGAGAGGAGCTGTGGTTCTTCTGAGGGGAGCTGTCTTTCTTCTGAGGGGAGCTGTAGTTCTTCTGAGGGGAGCTGGGGAATCTTCTGAGGGGAGCTGTGGTGCTTCTGAGGGGAGCTTTGGTTAATCTGATTAAGCTGTTGTTCTCCTGAGGGAGCTGTGATTCTTCTGAGAGGAACAGTGGTTCTTCTGAGGGGAGCTGTGGTTCTTCTGAGGAGAGCTGTGGTTCTTCTGAGGGGAGCTGTGGTTCTTCTGAGGGAACCTGTGGTTCTTCTGAGGGGAGCTGTAGTTCTTCTGATGGGAGCTGGGGAATCGTCTGAGGGGAGCTGGGGTTCTTCTGAGGGTAGCTGTGGTTGCCCTGAGGGGAGCTGTGGTTCTTCTGAGGGGAGCTGTGGTTCTTCTGAGGGAATCTGTAGTTCTTCTGAGGGGAGACGTGATTCTTCTGAGGGGAGCTTTTGTTCTTCTGAGGGAGCTGTGGTTCTCCTGAGGGAGCTGTGGTTCTTCTGAGGGGAGCTGTGATTCTTCTGAGGGGAACTGTGGTTCTTCTGAGGGGAGCTGTGCTTCTTCTAAGGGGAACTGTGGTTCCCCTGAAGGAAGCTGTGGTTCCCCTGTGGAAGCTGTGGTTCTTCTGAAGGGAGCTGTGGTTCCCCTGATGGGAGCTGTTGTTCTTCTGAGGGAAGCTGTGGTTCCCCTGAGGGGAGCTGTGGTCCCCTGAGGGCTGCTGTGGTTCTTTTGAGGGGAGTTGTGGTTCCCCTGAGGGGAGCTGTGGTTCTTCTGAGGGGAACTGTGGTTCTTCTGAGGGGAGCTGTGGTTCTCCTGAGGGGAGCTGTTGTTCTCATGAGGGGAGCTGTGGTTCTCCTGAGGGAGCTGTGGTTCTCCAGAGGGGAGCTGTAGTTCTCCTGAGGGAGCTGTGGTTCTCCTGAGGAGAGCTGTGGTTCTCCTGAGGGAGCTGTGGTTCTCCTGAGGGGAGCTGTGGTTCCCCTAAGGGGAGCTGTGGTTCTTCTGAGAGGAGCTGTGGTTCCCCTGATGGGAGCTGTGGTTCCTCTGAGGGGAGCTGTGGTTCTTCTGAGGGGAGCTGTGGTTCCCCTGAGGGGAGCTGTGTTCTTCTGAAGGGAGCTGTGGTTCTTCTGAGGGGAGCTGTGGTTCCCCTGAGGGGAGCTGTGGTTCCCTTGTGGGGAGCTGTGGTTCTCCTGAGTGGAGCTGTGGTTCTCCTGAGGGGAGCTTTGGTTCTTCTGAGGGGAGCTATGGTTCTTCTGAAGGGAGCTGTGGTTCCCCTGAGGGGAGCTGTGGTTCCCTTGTGGGGAGCTGTGGTTCTTTTGAGGGGAGCTGTAGTTCTTCTGATGGGAGCTGTGGTTCTTATGAGAGGAGCTGTGGTTCTTCTGTAGGGAGCTGTGGTTCTTCTGAGGGGAGCTTTGGCTATTCTGAGGGAGCTGTGGTTCTTCTGAGTGGAACAGTGGTTCTTCTGAGGGGAGCTGTGGTTCTTCTGAGGGGTGCCGTGGTTCTTCTGAGGGGAACAGTGGTTCTTCTGAGGGGAGCTGTGGTTCTTCTGAGGGGAGCTGTGGTTCTTCTTAGGGGAGCTGCGGTTCTTCTGAGGGGAGCTGTGGTTCTTCTGAGGGGAGCTGTAGTTCTTCTGAAGGGAGCTGGGGTTCTTCTGAGGGAAGCTGTTTTTGCCCTGAGGGGAGCTGTGGTTCTTCTGAAGGAAGCTGTGGTTCTTCTGAGGGAATTTGTAGTTCTTCTGAGGGAAGACGTGGTTCTTCTGAGGGGAGCTTTGGTTCTTCTGAGGGGAGCTGTGGTTCTTTTCAGGAGTGCTGTGGTTCTTCTGAAGGGAGTTTTGGTTATTCTGAGGGGAGCTGTGGTTCTCCTGGGGGAGCTGTGGTTCTTCTGAGGGGAGCTGTGGTTCTTCTGAGGGGAGCTGTGGTTCTTCTGAGGGGAGCTGTAGTTCTTCTGAGGGGAGCTGTGGTTGCCCTGAGGGGAGCTGTGGTTCCTCTGAGGGGAGCTGTGGTTCTTCTGAGGGGAGCTGTAGTTCTTCTGAGGGAATCTGTTGTTCTTCTGAGGGGAGCTGTGGTTCTTCTGAAGGGAGCTTTGGTTCTTCTGCGGGAGCTGTGGTTCTCCTGAGGGAGCTGTGGTTCTTCTGAGGGGAGCAGTGGTTCTTCTGAGGGGAACTGTGGTTCTTCTGAGGGGAGCTGTGGTTCTTCTGAGGGGAGCTGTGGTTCTTCTGAGAGAAGCTGTAGTTCTTCTGAGGGGAGCAGGGGTTCTTCTGAGGGGAGCTGTGGTTCTCCTGAGGGGAGCTGTGGTTCTTCTGAGGGGAGCTGTGATTCTTCTGAGGGGTACTGTGGTTCTTCTGAGGGGAGCTGTGGTTCCGCTGAAATGAGCTGTGGTTCCCCTGAGGGGAGCTGTGGTTCTTCTGAGGGAGCTGTGGTTCTTCTGAGGAGAGCTGTGGTTCCCCTGTGGGGAGCTGTGGTTCTTCTGAGGGGAGCTGTGGTTCCACTGAGGGGAGCTGTAATTCCCGTGAGGGGATCTGTGGTTCCCCTGTGGGGAGCTGTAGTTCTTCTGAGGGGAGCTGTGGTTCTTCTAAGGGGAGCTGTGGTTCTTCTAAGGGGAGCTGTGGTTCCTCTGTGGGGAGCTGAGTTTCTTCTGAGGGGAGCTGTGGTTCCCCTGAGGGAGCTGTGATTCCACTGAGGGAAGCAGTGGTTCCCCTAAGGGGAGCTGTGGTTCTTCTGAGGGGAGCTGTGGTTCCCCTAAGGGGGAGCTGTAGTTCTTTTGAAGGGAGCTGTGGTTATTCTGATGGGAGCTTTGGTTCTTCTGAGGGGAGCTGTGGTTCTTCTTAGGGGAGCTGTGGTTCTTCTGAGGGGAGCTGTGGTTCTTCTGATGGGAACTGTAGTTCTTCTCAGTGGAACTGTGGTTCTTCTGAGGGGAGCTTTTATTATTCTGAGGGGAGTTGTGTTTCTTCTGAGGAACTGTGGTGTTTCTGAGGGGAGCTGTGGTTCTTCTGAGGTGAGCTGTGGTTCTTCTGAGGGGAGTTGTGGTTCTTCTGAGGGGATCTTAGGTTCCCCTGAGGGGAGCTGTGGTTCTTCTGAGGGGAGCTGTTGTTCCCCTGTGGGGAGCTGTGGTTCTTCTGAGGGGAGCTGTGGTTCCGCTGAGGGGAGATGTAATTCCCCTGAGGGGAGCTGTGGTTCCCCTGTGGGGAGCTGTGGTTCTTCTTAGAGGGAGCTGTGGTTCTTCTGTGGGGAGTTGTGGTTCGTCTGAGGGGAGCTGTGGTTCTTCTTAGGGGAGCTGTGGTTCTTCTGAGGGGAGTTGTGGTTCTTCTGAGGAGAGCTGTGGTTCTTCTGAGGGGAGCTGTGGTTCTTCTTAGGGGAGCTGCAGTTCTTCTGTGGGGAGTTGTGGTTCTTTTGAAGGAAGCTGTGGTTCTTCTGATGGGAGCTGTGGTTCTTCTGAGGGGAGCTCTGATTCTCCTGAAGGGAGCTGTGGTTCTTTTGAGGGGAGCTGTGGTTCTTCTGAGGGGAGCTGTGGTTCTTCTGAGGGAAGCTGTGGTTCTTCTGAGGGGAGCTGTGGTTCTTCTGAGGGGAGCTGTAGTTCTTCTGAGTTGATCTGTGGTTCTTCTGAGAGGAGCTTTGGTTCCGCTGAGGGAAGCTGTGGTTTTTCTGAGGGGAGCTGTGGTTCCACTGAGGGGAGCTGTAATTCCCCTGAGGGGAGCTGTGGTTCCCCTGTGGGGTGCTGTGGTTCTTCTGAGGGGAGCTGTGGTTCTTCTGAGTGGAGCTGGGGTTCTTCTGAGGAGAGCTGTGGTTGCCCTGAGGGGAGCTGTGGTTCTTCTGAGGGGAGCTGTGGTTCTTCTGAGGGAATCTGTAGTTCTTCAGAGGGGAGCTGTGGTTTTTCTGAGGGGAGCTTTGGTTCTTCTGAGGGGAGCTTTGGTTCTCCTGAGGGAGCTGTGGTTCTTCTGAGGGAAGCTGTGGTTCTTCTGAGGGGAGCTGTGGTTCTTCTGAGGGGAGCTGTGGTTCATCGGAGGGGAGCTGTGGTTCTTCTGAGGGGAGCTGTGGTTCCCCTGAGGGGAGCTGCTGTTCCCGTGAGAGGAGCTGTGGTTCTTTTGAGGGGAGCTGTAGTTCTTCTGATGGGATCTGTGGTTCTTCTGAGGGGAGCTTTGGTTTTTTTGAGGGAGCTGTGGTTTTCCTAAAATAGCTGTGGTGCTTCTGAGGGGAGATGTGGTTCTTCTGAGGGGAGCTGTGGTTCTTCTGAGGGGAGCTGTGGTTCTTCTGAGGGGAACAGTGGTTCTCCTGAGGGGAGCTGTGGTTCTTCTGAGGGGAGCTGTGGTTCTTCTGAGGGGAGCTGTGGTTCTTCTGAGGGGAGCTGTGGTTCTTCTGAGGGGAGCTGTAGTTCTTCTGAGGGGAGCTGGGGTTCTTCTGAGGGGAGCTGTGGTTCTTTTCAGGAGTGCTGTGGTTCTTCTGAAGGGAGTTTTGGTTATTCTGAGGGGAGCTGTGGTTCTCCTGAGGGAGCTGTGGTTCTTCTGAGGGGAGCTGTGGTTCTTCTGAGGACCCAGCAAACAATTTTAGGTTGCCACAACAAATCTGGAAAGTATTTGAAAGGATTGGAAACGTTTGTTTTATCGTATCAGATACGATATTGTGTGTGGACTTAAATAGGTTTCCAAAACTTATAACCAAGACATATGTATCTAACACTAATTTGAGATGTTGTGGCAACTTTACACTCCTAACATGAGTCATTCATAATCCATTCATACACCAATATGAATCTCTTGCGAAAGGTTTGAGCCTTATCTGAACCCTTTTCACATCTTTGTGTTTAAAGTTAAATTTCTTGAAATTAAATTATATTATTTTATATTATATTATATTATTTTTATTATATTTTATTTTATAATGTATTATTATTGTTCTTATATTTTTTTATATTATATTATTGTTTTCAATTTAAATATTAAAACCAATTTAAGGGTAAAAAAATCAAATAATTTATATTTCTTTTATTATTTACTAACAAATCAGCAAAAATACAAAAATATTTGACCTATATAATTATATATATAATATATATATAAATAATATATATATTATTAAATATGACCGAAAAAGTAAGATTAATAATTCTAACACGAATTTTCTCAATCTTTCGTACATTACGCTTCACTGTTGGAGGTAAATCAAAAATCACTTCTCCAAAATTCATTTTTATTTCTAGTCTGACGCGACACGGGCGCGTTTCGTAAAACTTATTACATTTTCAAAGACTTCACAAATACACAACTGATTAGAACTTGCGTTTCCCTGATTTTATATCTACATTCGAGTGAGGTGGGAAGGGTGATGTGGCATTACATTTGAGTGAGGTGGGAAGGGTGATGTGGCATTAACACAAGACAGAACACTAGGGGATATTAATAGGGTATTAAAAGTATCAACACAAGACAGAACAGAAACAATGGGTATTGAATAGAAGTGTTTGTAGAAAGCCTATTGGTCCATATTTCTTGATGCTTCTATATTGGAGCGGAGTCTTGAGGTGGGTAGAATATAGTTGTGCAATAATTGGCTGTTGATTGCTGGTGTTGACTTCTTGATGTGTAGTGCCTCGCAAACGTCAAGCCGCCTGCTATCGCTGTATCTATCGATGATTTCTGTGTTGTTTACTAGGATTTCTCTGTCGATGGTTTGGTTATGGGAAGAGATTATATGTTCCTTAATGGAGCCCTGTTGTTTATGCATCGTTAAACGCCTAGAAAGAGATGTTGTTGTCTTGCCTATATACTGGGTTTTTTGGAGCTTACAGTCCCCAAGTGGGCATTTGAAGGCATAGACGACGTTAGTCTCTTTTAAAGCGTTCTGTTTTTTGTCTGGAAAGTTTCTCATGAGTAGGCTGGCCGTTTTTCTGGTTTTATAGTAAATCGTCAGTTGTATCCTCTGACTTTTGTCTGTAGGGATAACGTTTCTATTAACAATATCTTTCAGGACCCTTTCCTCTGTTTTATGAGCTGTGGAAAAGAAGTTCCTGTAAAATAGTCTAATAGGGGGTATAGGTGTTGTGTTAGTTGTCTCTTCGGAGGTTGCATGGCTTTTCACTTTCCTTCTTATGATGTCTTCGATGAAACCATTGGAGAAGCCGTTATTGACTAGGACCTGCCTTACCCTACAGAGTTCTTCGTCGACTTGCTTCCATTCTGAGCTGTGGCTGAGAGCACGGTCGACGTATGCGTTGACAACACTCCTCTTGTACCTGTCAGGGCAGTCGCTGTTGGCATTTAGGCACATTCCTATGTTTGTTTCCTTTGTGTAGACTGCAGTGTGGAAACCTCTGCCCTTTTCCATGACTGTTACATCTAGAAAAGGCAGCTTCCCATCCTTTTCCGTCTCGTAAGTGAAACGCAGCACGGAACTCTGCTCAAATGCCTCCTTCAGCTCCTGCAGATGTCTGACATCAGGTACCTGTGTAAAAATGTCGTCAACATACCTGCAGTATATGGCCGGTTTCAAGTTCATGTCGACTAAGACTTTTTGCTCGATGGTACCCATGTAGAAGTTTGCAAACAGGACACCTAGGGGAGAACCCATGGCGACCCCATCTACTTGCTTATACATGTGCCCATCCGGGCTCAAGAAGGGTGCCTCTTTAGTACAAGCTTGGAGTAGTTTCCTCAGAATACTTTCTGGCATGTCAAGAGGAGTACAGGCTGGATCACGATACACTCTGTCGGCTATCATTCCGATTGTCTCGTCCACAGGTACGTTGGTAAACAGCGATTCTACGTCCAACGAGGCTCTTATCCCTGTGGCCCGTGCGCCCCGCAGTAAGTCCACAAATTCCTTTGGAGACTTCAGGCTGAAGGCGCAAGGAACATAAGGAGTCAGCAGGCCGTTGAGTCGCTTCGCCAGTCTGTACGTGGGTGTGGGTATCTGGCTAATGATTGGCCGAAGTGGGTTTCCAGGCTTGTGCGTCTTGACATTTCCATACGCATATCCAGGTTTATATTCCCCAATGATCTTTGGCAGGTGGAGTCCGGATTTCTTGGCGTTCACAGTTTCGATCAGTTTGTTGACCTTTGCTTTTAATTCGGCTGTAGTGTCCTTCGTTACCCTTTGGAACTTAGTTTGGTCAGAGAGTATGATGTTCATTTTCGCCAGATATTCGTCTTTTTTAAGAATGACATATATTGGCGACTTGTCACCTCTCCTGACAACTATCTCCTTGTTCTCACGAAGGCTTTTAGCTGCCGCTTTAAGCTCGGGGGACAGTATGGTGCTTCTGTAGTTGCCTCGATTCTTTCCTCCTTCTGCAATAAGTTCTGCTTGTAAGGTATCTTTGGTAGTGACCTTCTTTTGTGTCTCGAGGTCGAATATGTCGTCCAACAGAATTTCCAACTCTACTTTCCGGGCCATTTCACTCGGTCTGGACATAACATGACAGTTTATGCCCAGATTTAGGAGAGTGACTTGGTCCTCAGTGAGGTTAATTCCTGCAAGGTTCAGGAAGCCATCTCTTGGTCGTGGAATTGCCATAAATAATATATATATATAAATAATTTATATAATATTATATATACATATATATATATATATATAAATATATATATATATATATATAAATATATATATATATATATATATATATATATATATATATATATATATATATATATATATATATATATATATATATATATATATATATATATATATATATATATATATTGGTGTATACTGGCAGCAGGTTTTCTTTCAAACATGTTTCATTGAATATGACCGCATATTCTGTATTTATTATTTTCTGGTTTAGGGCTTCTATCCCTCTAACTATTTTCTTAGCATCAGGGCTTAATTGAAATAGGAGTTCTCCAAAACTCATTTTCGTACTTTTAAGGTGAAGAAAAGAAGTGATTTACTATAGAGTGTATTACACTTATTTGTATAATTTGCACGACGTTTCGAACCTCCATGGTTCATTCTCAAGTGAACAGATCTTACAATAATAGTTGATTTTATACCCGCATTAAGTCAGGTGATAATACAATGAAGGTGAAAACATGGGGGGATACATAAGGGATAAACATAGGGGCTGCAGAAGGCTTATTGGCCCATACGAGGCATCTCCTATCTAAACACAAAGAATAATCCAGTGTAATTGGCCTGTTATGTTGGACATTGTCTTCTGTGTTGGCATCGATATGTTCTTGTCTTGTCCTTACTCTCATGGTGGGTAGAGTAAATAGTTCCGTGATTTGGGTGTTCATGGTAGGTCGCTCTATTCTTATGTGAATTGCCTCAAGAATTTGTAATCTTCTTGAATCTTGGGTTTTGTCTATTATGCAAGTATTCTTGTTCAACATTTCTCTTGTTAGAGTAATGTCATGGGCTTGTCTCATGTGATTCCTAGGGGCACCAGATTGAAGATGGCATGTCAAACGCCTCGTCAGCTTGGTCGACGTCATACCTATGTACTTACATTGAAGGTTACATCCTTCGTGGGGGCAAGTGTACATGTATACAACGCTTGACTGCTGTAGAGGGTTCTCCGTCGGCTTCGGGCTGTTTTTGATAAGGAGTTCGGAAGTCTTCTTGGTTTTGTAGAATATTATCAGGTTTATGTTTTGGTTAGGGGTAGTGCTTTTTACTCCTTTACGGATTATTTCTTTCATTATTCTTTCCTCTTTTATATGTTCACTGTGCATGGTTGATTTGTAATATAATTTTATTGGGGGTGTTGTGGTTTCTGTTCTAGGTTCTGAATTATACCAACGGTCCAAGTGTCTTCTTATAGCAGCGTTTATTTCCGCGTTGCTATATCCGTTGTTCACCAATACCTGAGTTACTCTTTCAAACTCTCTACTCACGTTGCTCCATTCAGAGCAGTGGGTAAGCGCTCGACGAATATAAGCATTGAGAACACTGGCTTTGTATCTTTGGGGGCACTCACTTCTACCGTTCAGGCATAATCCTATGTTGGTGGGCTTGGTATATACGTTGGTGCTTAAAGAGGTTCCTGTTTTTGTTATTAGTACATCCAAGAATGGCAGACTGTTATTTTCACTATTTTCATGTGTAAATCGGAGTACTGACTCTCTCTCTAGGTGTCTTTTTAGGTCAATTAGTTCATCTGAGTCTTTTACTATTACGAATATGTCATCTACATAACGGCAGTATACAGTTGGTTTTTGTCTGCTACTGAAGACCCTATCTTCGATGGTTCCCATATAAAAATTAGCAAATAAAACTCCTAAGGGGGAGCCCATTGCTACTCCGTCTATTTGTAAATACATGTCTCCTTGTGGACTGATGAAAGGGGCTTCCTTTGTACATGCTTCGAGAAGACTTTTCAAGTGTGGCTCAGGTATGTCTAATGTCTATCTTTGTGTTTAGATAGGAGATGCCTCGTATGGGCCAATAAGCCTTCTGCAGCCCCTATGTTTATCCCTTATGTATCCCCCCATGTTTTCACCTTCATTGTATTATCACCTGACCTAATGCGGGTATAAAATCAACTAGTATTGTAAGATCTGTTCACTTGAGAATGAACCATGGAGGTTCGAAACGTCGTGCAAATTATACAAATAAGTGTAATACACTCTATAGTAAATCACTTCTTTTCTTCACCTTAAAAGTACGAAAATGAGTTTTGGAGAACTCCTATTTCAATTAAGCCCTGATGCTAAGAAAATAGTTAGAGGGATAGAAGCCCTAAACCAGAAAATAATAAATACAGAATATGCGGTCATATTCAATGAAACATATATATATATATATATATATATATATATATATATATATATATATATATATATATATATATATATATATATATATATATATATATATATATATATATATATATATATATATATATATATATATATATATATATATATATATATATATATATATTAGTGTAATATATAAGAATGTAGTGTAATAGTAATTATATATATTATATATATATATATAATATATATTTATATATATATATATTATATATATATATATATATATATATATATATATATATATATATAAATATATAAATAATATATTTATATATAAATAATATATTTATATATAAATAATATATTTATATATAAATAATATATTTATATATAAATAATATATTTATATATAAATAATATATTTATATATAAATAATATATTTATATATAAATAATATATTTATATATAAATAATATATATATATAAATAATATATATATATAAATAATATATATATATAAATTATATATATATATATATATAAATAATATATATATAAATAATATATATATATATATAAATAATATATATATAAATAATATATATATATAAATAATATATATATGATAACCATCTTTGTAACCTATATGTAACTCCCTCTTTGTAACAAAGTTCAAATAAAGCAAATATATGTGTACATACAAAAGAATGGGGGTGGTAGAAGATAATATTAGTGTTTAGTGAGTGACCACAAGGTCTCCTCTGAATACTTTTTATTTTCTTCTCCGAGGCTATGGGTCCCCACATTGGCACCAGAGGTCTTTCTCACAAACTTTTTATATAATATATATATAAATAATATATATATAAAGGTAAAACTAGCTAGTTATACGTAGATATATGATAACTAACCAACCCTACCAAACCTAACCTATCTAACCTATATATATATATATATATATATATATATATATATATATATATATATATATATATATATATATATATATATATATTATAATATATATACACACATATATATATATAGGTTATATATCGGAATCTATATGTGTCTATATATAGACACATATAGATTCTTCTATATAGACATTAGAGAAGATTCAGCAGTATGCCATGCACCAGGCTCGCCACCATTTTCAGTATTCGTCATATGAAAGTCTGCTGTGTGATGCACATGTCTTCTTGCTTCACCACCCTGTAATGAAATATTGTTTGTTACTAATTGTTTTCAATAATACATTATTTTATTATATAATATTTAATTTATTAATTAAAAACCGTTTCCATATTATAGAAAAAAAACTAAAACAAGAATCTATATAAAACTATAGAATAGAATAGAATAATAGAATAGAATCTATATAGAATCTATATATCATATATATATTTATATAAATAAATATATATATATAAATATATATATATATATATATATATATATATATATATATATATGCGAACAAGCCTGAATGGTCCCCAGGACATATGCAACTGAAAACTCACACCCCAGAAGTGACTCGAACCCATACTCCCAGAAGCAACGCATCTGGTATGTACAAGACGCCTTAATCCACTTGACCATCACGACCGGACATAATGAGGTGATAGCCGAGGCTATTTGAACCACCCCACCGCCGGCACTCGGATAGTTATCTTGGGCATAGCATTTTACCAAATCACCTCATTCTTTGGGGCAACACGTGAGGAACACAAATGCGAACAAGCCTGAATGGTCCCCAGGACATATGCAACTGAAAACTCACACCCCAGAAGTGACTCGAACCCATACTCCCAGAAGCAACGCATCTGGTATGTACAAGACGCCTTAATCCACTTGACCATCACGACCGGACATAATGAGGTGATAGCCGAGGCTATTTGAACCACCCCACCGCCGGCACTCGGATAGTTATCTTGGGCATAGCATTTTACCAAATCACCTCATTCTTTGGGGCAACACGTGAGGAACACAAATGCGAACAAGCCTGAATGGTCCCCAGGACATATGCAACTGAAAACTCACACCCCAGAAGTGACTCGAACCCATACTCCCAGAAGCAACGCATCTGGTATGTACAAGACGCCTTAATCCACTTGACCATCACGACCGGACATAATGAGGTGATAGCCGAGGCTATTTGAACCACCCCACCGCCGGCACTCGGATAGTTATCTTGGGCATAGCATTTTACCAAATCACCTCATTCTTTGGGGCAACACGTGAGGAACACAAATGCGAACAAGCCTGAATGGTCCCCAGGACATATGCAACTGAAAACTCACACCCCAGAAGTGACTCGAACCCATACTCCCAGAAGCAACGCATCTGGTATGTACAAGACGCCTTAATCCACTTGACCATCACGACCGGACATAATGAGGTGATAGCCGAGGCTATTTGAACCACCCCACCGCCGGCACTCGGATAGTTATCTTGGGCATAGCATTTTACCAAATCACCTCATTCTTTGGGGCAACACGTGAGGAACACAAATGCGAGGCTTGTTCGCATTTGTGTTCCTCACGTGTTGCCCCAAAGAATGAGGTGATTTGGTAAAATGCTATGCCCAAGATAACTATCCGAGTGCCGGCGGTGGGGTGGTTCAAATAGCCTCGGCTATCACCTCATTATGTCCGGTCGTGATGGTCAAGTGGATTAAGGCGTCTTGTACATACCAGATGCGTTGCTTCTGGGAGTATGGGTTCGAGTCACTTTTGGGGTGTGAGTTTTCAGTTGCATATGTCCTGGGGACCATTCAGGCTTGTTCGCATTTGTGTTCCTCACGTGTTGCCCCAAAGAATGAGGTGATTTGGTAAAATGCTATGCCCAAGATAACTATCCGAGTGCCGGCGGTGGGGTGGTTCAAATAGCCTCGGCTATCACCTCATTATGTCCGGTCGTGATGGTCAAGTGGATTAAGGCGTCTTGTACATACCAGATGCGTTGCTTCTGGGAGTATGGGTTCGAGTCACTTCTGGGGTGTGAGTTTTCAGTTGCATATGTCCTGGGGACCATTCAGGCTTGTTCGCATTTGTGTTCCTCACGTGTTGCCCCAAAGAATGAGGTGATTTGGTAAAATGCTATGCCCAAGATAACTATCCGAGTGCCGGCGGTGGGGTGGTTCAAATAGCCTCGGCTATCACCTCATTATGTCCGGTCGTGATGGTCAAGTGGATTAAGGCGTCTTGTACATACCAGATGCGTTGCTTCTGGGAGTATGGGTTCGAGTCACTTCTGGGGTGTGAGTTTTCAGTTGCATATGTCCTGGGGACCATTCAGGCTTGTTCGCATTTGTGTTCCTCACGTGTTGCCCCAAAGAATGAGGTGATTTGGTAAAATGCTATGCCCAAGATAACTATCCGAGTGCCGGCGGTGGGGTGGTTCAAATAGCCTCGGCTATCACCTCATTATGTCCGGTCGTGATGGTCAAGTGGATTAAGGCGTCTTGTACATACCAGATGCGTTGCTTCTGGGAGTATGGGTTCGAGTCACTTCTGGGGTGTGAGTTTTCAGTTATATATATATATATATATATATATATATATATATATATATATATATATATATATTTATATATATGTGTGTATATCACGAAAATAAACACGTGATTAAGAATGTGACAATGTCAGACCACGGAGGAAGAATGAAACAGGAATTTCCTTAAGTACTTTCGTATATTAAATACATCTTCAGAAGGACCTTCTGAAGATGTATTTAATATACGAAAGTACTTAAGGAAATTCCTGTTTCATTCTTCCTCCGTGGTCTGACATTGTCATATTTATATATATATATATTATTATATCCTGCATTATTCCTGCTCATTATTAGAGATAGTAGCCACCTCTTATTTTGGATTTCTTTCATTATTAGTGCTCAGAAAATTAAATATATCTACATATTTAGTCAAAATCAGTTACATTATTTTATCTTATTCATAGCATAAATGTTCTCAAAGATTACTAAAAATAAATTGAATTAGACTACAGCAAATTGGCAAACTTTACCTTGTATCTGTTTCCACCGAGTTTGTTTGGGGCGTTCTTCAACATATCAGCAATACTTGTCTCAACATCTCTTTCAGTTGCATTAGTGTGGGTGTTGATACAGGCTTCTGGAAATTTATAAGAATTAATTAATATATATAATTATAATTCACTTTGCCATTCCCCATTCCACAGTCCTCTCGTCCTTCCCACTTCCCCGTCCCCACATCATCCCCACTATTCCCACTTCCCTGTCCCATCGTCCTCCTTACCATTTTCCCCTCCCCTGTCCCTTCTTCCTCCCCCACCATCTCCCATTCACCTGTCCCTTTGTCCTCCCCAGCATTCCCCTGTCCCCACCATCCCCAACTCCCCAGTCCCCTCGTCCTCCCCACCATTACCCTCTCCTCTGTCCCCTCGTCTTCCCCACCATCCCCCCCTCTCGTCCTCCCCACCATTCCAAACTACCTCATCCGATGCATTCTATAATGGTCTGATGCTTCCATCAGAAAATTGGGAACATCAAATGATCTGATATTCCCATCACTGAAAAATAAGAACAGCTAAAAAAATGAAATGAAAAAAATAAAAAAATAAACTATACTCATGAAATGAACAGTATGGTAAACAACACAGCTCAATTTCAATGCAATGTCACACAAAATTATTAAATCGTAATGAAAATAAATTGAAATCTATGAAAATTCAAATTATCAATGCAATCGGAAATATTGAAATATCGCAACATAATATAGTGTGGGTTGCTCTTACGTGCAACAGACGGTGCTGTTTTTCAAAAAAGGCATGGTTTTACCTGTCACAAGTGTGGCATCTATACTTATACTCACGAAATGAACGGTATGGTAAACAACATAGCTCAATTGCAATGCAATGTCACAATAACATTTAATAACAATAATAACAATAACATTTAAATATACTTTAAGATATAATCTAGAAGAAAATAAGAACATTGAAACGGTTCATGAACTCGATTTCAATAAAGGACACTATGGGGAACTTTGAAAAACAGTTAATGAGTATAATTAGACAGACTTGTTGCTAGGCAGAGGAGTAAATAATGAGATATATGGCAAATTTTGCAAAATATACAGCACACAAACATTCATACCCAAACAAAGCAAAATGCTAGGTAAGAACAAAGCAGTTGGCCCGTAGGGGAAAGGAGATACCCACAAGACTGGAATACAAGTCATTAACAAGCACACAAGTACTACACCACACAACAACCGCACTACTACCAGAACTGGACGAATCACTACCAAAACAACACATTGCACATCACTACCAAAACAACACAACACAACACAAGCATTGGCAAAGAATTATAGACCAGTTGCACTAATATCCCACATAATAAAATTATTTGAGAGTGATCAGGGGTCAGGTTACTAGTTTTATAGAAACCAATGACCTCCACAATCCAGGCCAACAAGGATTTAGAGCAGGAAGATATTGAAATACCTCTTACAGCTATCTCTCATGTCCTCTACTTGTACAGTACAGCTACTTGACCATTACGACAAAATCACTGAGATATGAGATAATGATGACACTAACCTCATCTACTCAGACTCCAACCCACTCATATTAAATAATGATGTAAACAATTAATTAAAAAAAAATCCACTTATTAATGTCAACCAACAAACTCACACTAAACATAGAATGGACCTACAACATCTTACTTGGGAGCAAATCAACAAATGCAATTCATCTACAGTTACACAATGTTAACATCAGAAATAAAAAAGATGGTAAGTTCCTTGGTCTATACTTATATCTGCCCGAAACGCTATGAGTGCTAGTTGCTTTACAAGAATGTATAACTTCAAGTCATTGTACTCTCCCCCAATGTACCTTCTTGTATATAAAGAAAAAATAAATAAATAAACAAACACATAATAAATCAATACTTACTAAATTTTGTCTATTATGTAGCAAAGAAGCAGGTCTACGGAAGGCTTTTCTGTTGAGTTCGAAGCCCAGATTACTCGTGGTCTCTGAAATAAGTTAAGATTATAAGTATAAAATTTATAAAACCAAATAATAAATCCGGTATTGCTCAATTTCAGATGCAGACGTACTGAATGATATATCAGACTGTCAGCATGGTATTCGATCTGGAAGGTCCAGTGTAACGAATTTACTCAGTTTCTATGATCGAGCCACAGAGATCTATAAAGAATTCTGATCAAGAAAGAGATCTAGGGGTGGTTTTAGATAGAAAACTATAACCTGAGGATCATATTAAGAACATTCTGCGAGGGGCCTATGCTACACTTTTTAACTTTAGAATTGCTTTTAAATACATAGGTCAAAAAGTTTTAAAAGTTTTAAAAGTTTTTTAAACCTCTCGTATATCATGAGTGTGTTAAAGCTTCAGATGGTGCATTCAGATGATGAATATTACCTAGTTCCTTCATCTGGGAAGAATGAACACATATTGGTGCATTCGGATGATAAAAACTAACTACTGTAGTTCAATTGATCAACAGACTGTATATCATATGCAGACTGTATGTGGATCTGCGGGCCACTCCAAACAACAGCCTGGTGGACCAAGCTCCACCAGGCCTAAAGCACAAAGTGATATAGATGTGATAGAGAAACTAGGTCAAATGGAGGAGTAGGTCTGTATATTAAACAGCACCTGACGTGCACAGAGCTACTAAACTCAATGTGGTGGTAGAGTGGTGGAGGGGGGGGGGAAACATTGCAGAAAAAAAACAAAAATACAATTTGGTCAACAAAACAGCATTGTTTAAAATAGAAGACATGGGTTGACATTTTGGGGGTAAGGTAGGTTACATTGAGTTAATTAGTTAGTACTTAGTTTTTATCTTAAACTGGTTGGGAGAGGTACAGTGTTGCTGTGCTGGTGAAAGAACACCTAAAGGTAAATTAAATAATGATTGCGAATCCACAAGAAGTTGACATAATAGCGCTAGAGATCTGCAATCAGGATGATAAACTTTCCTTAAAGAATTTGACAAACACTTGCTGATAGGACATGAAGTAAATGAAATGTATGTCAAGTTTTGTGAAATATATGATAAAAGCACAACAAAATTTGTACCAAAGGAGAGATGCAGAACTAGGAAAAGGGGTTTGTTCAACAGAAATTGCGAGAGGGCCTGAGACCCAAACACACACAAATGGAATCAATATATAGCAAGAGGCCAAACCCCCAAACATACAAGCGATGCAAAGATGCGAGAAACAGCAGCAGCAGTAAGGAGAGGGACTTAAGTACCATAAATAAAGTGTGAAAATAAACTCGAGTAAATTTTTTTAACTACTCTCGACAGTGAAGAAAAACAAATATTCAGACGATTTGTGTTAGAATCATTAATCTTACACTTTCGGTCATATTCAACAACACAAATACATACACACACATTCCTGTTGCTGTAGCAAGTGAAGAATTATACACACAGATCACAATAACGTGATGCATCAAATGAACAAATCCACAAGGGCCGTGACGAGGATTCGAACCTGCGTCCGGGAGCATCCCAGACACTGCCTTAATCGACTGAGCTACAACAGGGTAAAAGGGTTGAAACCGAAGTTCTACTGAACTTACTGGATCCCATAGCCTCTCCGAGGCACAAACCAGGCTTTTACACAACCCCCCCCCCCTGCACCCGAGCTATGTCAACAGGCCGTTCTCCCTCTTCGCCCTTACATCATCACACACAGATCACAATAACGTGATGCATCAAATGAACAAATCCACAAGGGCCGTGATGAGGATTCAAACCTGTGTCCGGGAGCATCCCAGACACTGCCTTAATCGACTGAGCTACGACAGGGTAAAAGGGTTGAAACCAAACTTCTACTGAACTTCCTGGATCCTTTTACCCTGTTGTAGCTCAGTCGATTTAGGCAGTGTCTGGGATGCTCCCGGACGTAGGTTCAAATCCTCGTCACGGCCCTTGTGGATTTGTTCATTTGATGCATCACGTTATTGTGATGCAATAACGTACACTGGTGCCTTATAGTGTGTACTGGTACCTTATTGTGTGTACTGGTGCATTATGGTGTGTACTGCACACTTTAGTGCGCGCGGCACTAGCTGGAAAAACAAGCGGGTTGTGCGCGCGGCGTTCTGAGCGCTCAAGCGTAAACACAAAAAAGTTTATAATCTTTTCACGCTCCTAACCTCAATTCTCGAGCTACGTTTTTCATTTTGGTATCAATGCGTTGGCAATAAAATTCTCTACAAGATCATATGCATAAAATGTCACCGAAGCATTTGGTATCCCACCACGAAGTAAATAAACACGAAGATGACTCGCCGTGACACCCAAACAGGAAGTAAATGTTCATACTCTTTCGTTTGTTGCCAGCCTCACAGTCATCCTACAGCGCTCATTTTGATATCACTGAACTCACAATAAAATTCCCCACCCAGACATATGCCTATCAATGTCTAATTATGGTATCGGGTGACCCGCACGAGTGTGGGAACTGGGCGAAGCGTTAGCCGTGATTTCAGCAGGGACGACACTGGTGTGATGCAGCGCTTTGAATGTTTATACTTATTTCACTGTCCTGACATTATTTCTGGAGCTACGTATTTCATTTTTATAGCAATGTGTTCGCAATAGAAAGTTCTATAAGAACATGGGTAGAGTTGGCCAACACAGCGTCAAATAAATTTGCGGGGAATAAAATCTTACGCGTGTTTGTACCCGTGAGCGTCAAAAGTTTTTACTTTGCTCATGTTTTTCAAGTTTATACTTGTTTCACACCGTTTTTTTTTGTATAGTGTTCGGAATAAAATTCCCTACACAGACATATGCATATCAAATACAATTCCTTGGAATTCACAGCTGTAGAGATGACGGAAAACACACAACCGGAACCCGCTCTTGACACTCCAACTCACACCCGCAACACCCACAAAAAAAGTTTCTCTTGTTTCGTGTATACTTACTTTAGTTTTCGTGCTACAGTTCTCATTTAGGTATCAAAATATTCCTAAGAAAATAGACTACAATACTGAAACAATCTAAGACAATTATGTGTACTTACCAAAGCAAAGACGATTGTAGTAAAATAAGTTGAGCATTTTATCTCCACTCCACCTCCTTCAGGTACTGATTCCTGAAGTTGCTCAACAGATGTTCCTAGGTGGAGTGAAGCTGATGTAGGTGGTTATTTCTTGTCCACCCAATACACCCTTTTCCTGTGATAAGTGGTGTAACAAGGTATGACGCAAAGTGGAACATCGCATGTCTTGCACGCTATACCAGTTTCCTTCCTGATACCCGACTTTGAACACACTTCACACCTGCGACGTTTGGGGATTTTTACCAGCTCATGTTTCAATTTATAGTTCAGGCGAGTCTCTGCTATAACAACACGTCGCTGTTGTCTCTGGGTTGGCAAAAAACTACTGTCTGAATCGTCGCTCTCACTATTGTTTTCAAACACTAATGTGGAATATGAATTATCTTCATCAGATTCAGCTTCAGCACTAGGTGTAGACGTGAAGAGAGGGCGCCTTACACCCGACGGGCCAGGTGTTGACGGGTCAGCAGCAGGATTCACAGGACCAGTGTCATGATTTATGTCTGGAGCATGAACTAGATGTGGAGATGGTGTAGTTGTTGCAGGCCACTCTGCCTTGTCAAATTTCAATAAAGACCAAATAGCAACTTCATGGAACTAGAGCAGAGTTAGTTTCCTTCGATCATCTGTGTTGGCCTTGTACAATGCATAAGCGTTTTGCAATGCCATTTGCAAGAAATAAAATGTTATTTTCTTGGTCCACTTGTGACATTTCCTGGCGAAATGGTAATACTTTACCATTTGATCAAAGTGGTCAACACCCTTCATGAACTTATTGTAGTCAACAATTGCCTGTGGTTTGTTCACCACAACCTGCTGTAGTCTTACTGTTCCATCTGCCCTGCGAACTCGTTTTCTTTTCTGAACTTTCTTTGTGTCTGCATTGTGTAGGTTGGGCGAGGGGAGAGCCGAGGGGAGGCCGAGGGGAGAGAGATCCGATTGCTCCACGTGACAACAAAACAATGGGCCTGTCACGTGACCCAGTAGGCCGACGTGACTTGCGGCCTACCCGAGAGAACAGGAATTTCATGGCGCGGAGTTTGAAACAAACCCCAAGTAAATCGGTTTAAACTGGATTTTTTACAAATATTTTAAACCGCACCGTAAATTTACGTCGTGATCCGACAAGCGGTTAGGGAAAACGCCCGTAATTCCAAGTCGAAAATCCAGGAAAGTGTTAATTTAGAACCTGTACTTGAGGTCGATCTCGAACCCATTGTTGATGTGATGACTTATATTGAATTTTGTAACTAGCTCATCAAGATTGTAACTTGCTTAGCTAAATGAATTGTGGGGTTCAGTCCCTGAGCCCATTATGTGCCTCTGTAACCCTTTCCACAACCGCCCACAAGATGGGTATGGGGTGCATAATGGGGTGGGGTGTCTTGGCCAAACGTGCCACATCAAAACCACAAGTTGACATTGAATATGAATTAACAATGAGACAAGTAAGATTTATACTAATACATTTATACTAACTCTGTTGAGCGTTGACCATTTATACATCAAATCTGTTGATGTGAGCACTTTAGTTTAGTCTGCCGTTTAAAGAAAAAAAGAGCATATCAATGGTATATCACAGAAAACGAATTTATCATAAACTCATGTATTTGTCTTATCATATTGAACTGCATTCATATTTTTAATATATAACAATATGAATATACAAATTTCTGTAAATCCCCTACCATGTTGGAATCTGTGGAAATGAATGAGCAAATGTGCTGGCTGAAGGCGCTGAAGGAAACCACATTGGTTTCATTTTGGATACAAATGTCCATGGAGATTCAAAATGGAAACTAATTATATAGTTGAACCTGCAGAGAGGAGTTTAAGAATCTGTGTTGAGAGTGATGGACACAGCCTTCACAATTATACTTCAGAGAATGTAAACATCTAAGAGTCATTAGAAATATGTGTAGAATAATAAACCCTACATTGTTTGAGTTAGGGAAAACACCATTTGTGATATATAGATACTATAGCTGATCCTAAAGATTCACCCATTTTGCACCAGCAAGATAACATATAAGATTTTAAGAGTTGACGAATGTTAATATTCTTGTTTGATAAACTGTGAACTTGAGACATAGTTAATAAGAACATTCCAATTATAACACAACAAAAAGTTTTCAGATTCTTTAACACCACTTTCCAGCAACTTATATAATTTATATAAATTATTTTAGGGAATAATACATAAATTATATATTTAAATATGATATAGTGTTTAGTGGAATGCATAAGGAGTCAAATTGTGTTAAAAAGAGCGATTTTTAGAAAATTTGGATAACTCTTTTTTCTGTTCAAATTATAACTAAATAGATTTTAAAGGTTTCACTCAGCCAATATATATCATTCACACTTTATTAATGAATTTTACAAAAAAAAACATAAATTTTATATTTAAACATGTAAAAACTATTTGTTTTACATTTGGAAGAAAATAATTGTAGAAAAACAATTTATAATTAAACCTTTGTGTTTGGATTTTTTGAGTAAAAGTTTCTCAAAGGCTCTCCTGCACCATTCTCAATGCAAATCATTCCCACACCTATGGGAAGAGATAGGCGAACGTTGTGTAGATGATTTGTGTTTGCTGGGGAGTGCTGTGGTTCTTCTGAGGGGAGCTGTAGTTCTTCTGAGGGGAGCTGTGGTTGCCCTGAGGGGAGCTGTGGTTCTTCTGAGGGGAGCTGTGGTTCTTCTGAGGGGAGCTGTGGTTCTTCTGAGGAGAGCTGTGGTTCTTCTGAGGGAATCTGTTGTTCTTCTGAGAGGAGCTGTGGTTCTTCTGAGGGGAGCTTTGGTTCTTCTGCGGGAGCTGTGGTTCTCCTGAGGGAGCTGTGGTTCTTCTGAGGGGAGCAGTGGTTCTTCTGAGGGGAACTGTGGTTCTTCTGAGGGGAGCTGTGGTTCTTCTGAGGGGAGCTGTGGTTCTTCTGAGAGAAGCTGTAGTTCTTCTGAGGGGAGCAGGGGTTCTTCTGAGGGGAGCTGTGGTTCTCCTGAGGGGAGCTGTGGTTCTTCTGAGGGGAGCTGTGGTTCTTCTGAGGGGAGCTGTGGTTCTTCTGAGAGAAGCTGTAGTTCTTCTGAGGGGAGCAGGGGTTCTTCTGAGGGGAGCTGTGGTTCTCCTGAGGAGAGCTGTGGTTCTTCTGAGGGGAGCTGTGATTTTTCTGAGGGGTACTGTGGTTCTTCTGAGGGGAGCTGTGGTTCCGCTGAAATGAGCTGTGGTTCCCCTGAGGGGAGCTGTGGTTCTTCTGAAGGAGCTGTGGTTCTTCTGAGGAGAGCTGTGGTTCCCCTGTAGGGAGCTGTGGTTCTTCTGAGGGGAGCTGTGGTTCCACTGAGGGGAGCTGTAATTCCCGTGAGGGGATCTGTGGTTCCCCTGTGGGGAGCTGTGGTTCTTCTGAGGGGAGCTGTGGTTCTTCTAAGGGGAGCTGTGGTTCTTCTAAGGGGAGCTGTGGTTCCTCTGTGGGGAGCTGAGTTTCTTCTGAGGGGAGCTGTGGTTCCCCTGAGGGAGCTGTCGTTCCGCTGAGGGAAGCAGTGGTTCCCCTAAGGGGAGCTGTGGTTCTTCTGAGGGGAGCTGTGGTTCCCCTAAGGGGGAGCTATAGTTCTTTTGAAGGGAGCTGTGGTTATTCAGATGGGAGCTTTGGTTCTTCTGAGGGGAGCTGTGGTTCTTCTTATGGAGCTGTGGTTCTTCTGAGGGGAGCTGTGGTTCTTCTGATGGGAACTGTAGTTCTTCTCAGTGGAACTGTGGTTCTTCTGAGGGGAGCTTTTATTATTCTGAGGGGAGTTGTGTTTCTTCTGAGGAACTGTGGTGTTTCTGAGGGGAGCTGTGGTTCTTCTGAGGTGAGCTGTGGTTCTTCTGAGGGGAGCTGTGGTTCTTCTGAGGGGATCTTAGGTTCCCCTGAGGGGAGCCCCTGAGGGGAGCTGTGGTTCTTCTGAGGGGAGCTGTGGTTGTTCTGAGGGGAGCTGTGGTTCTTCTGAGGGGAGCTGTGGTTCTTCTGAGGGGAGCTGTGGTTCTTCTGAGAGAAGCTGTAGTTCTTCTGAGGGGAGCAGGGGTTCTTCTGAGGGGAGCTGTGGTTCTCCTGAGGGGAGCTGTGGTTCTTCTGAGGGGAGCTGTGATTCTTCTGAGGGGTACTGTGGTTCTTCTGAGGGGAGCTGTGGTTCCGCTGAAATGAGCTGTGGTTCCCCTGAGGGGAGCTGTGGTTCTTCTGAAGGAGCTGTGGTTCTTCTGAGGAGAGCTGTGGTTCCCCTGTAGGGAGCTGTGGTTCTTCTGAGGGGAGCTGTGGTTCCACTGAGGGGAGCTGTAATTCCCGTGAGGGGATCTGTGGTTCCCCTGTGGGGAGCTGTGGTTCTTCTGAGGGGAGCTGTGGTTCTTCTAAGGGGAGCTGTGGTTCTTCTAAGGGGAGCTGTGGTTCCTCTGTGGGGAGCTGAGTTTCTTCTGAGGGGAGCTGTGGTTCCCCTGAGGGAGCTGTGGTTCCGCTGAGGGAAGCAGTGGTTCCCCTAAGGGGAGCTGTGGTTCTTCTGAGGGGAGCTGTGGTTCCCCTAAGGGGGAGCTATAGTTCTTTTGAAGGGAGCTGTGGTTATTCAGATGGGAGCTTTGGTTCTTCTGAGGGGAGCTGTGGTTCTTCTTAGGGGAGCTGTGGTTCTTCTGAGGGGAGCTGTGGTTCTTCTGATGGGAACTGTAGTTCTTCTCAGTGGAACTGTGGTTCTTCTGAGGGGAGCTTTTATTATTCTGAGGGGAGTTGTGTTTCTTCTGAGGAACTGTGGTGTTTCTGAGGGGAGCTGTGGTTCTTCTGAGGTGAGCTGTGGTTCTCCTGAGGGGAGCTGTGGTTCTTCTGAGGGGAGCTGTGATTCTTCTGAGGGGTACTGTGGTTCTTCTGAGGGGAGCTGTGGTTCCGCTGAAATGAGCTGTGGTTCCCCTGAGGGGAGCTGTGGTTCTTCTGAGGGAGCTGTGGTTCTTCTGAGGAGAGCTGTGGTTCCCCTGTGGGGAGCTGTGGTTCTTCTGAGGGGAGCTGTGGTTCCACTGAGGTGAGCTGTAATTCCCGTGAGGGGATCTGTGGTTCCCCTGTGGGGAGCTGTGGTTCTTCTGAGGGGAGCTGTGGTTCTTCTAAGTGGAGCTGTGGTTCTTCTAAGGGGAGCTGTGGTTCCTCTATGGGGAGCTGAGTTTCTTCTGAGGGGAGCTCTGGTTCCCCTGTGGGAGCTGTGGTTCCGCTGAGGGAAGCAGTGGTTCCCCTAAGGGGAGCTGTGGTTCTTCTGAGGGGAGCTGTGGTTCCCCTAAGGGGGAGCTGTAGTTCTTTTGAAGGGAACTGTGGTTCTTCTGATGGGAGCTTTGGTTCTTCTGAGGGGAGCTGTGGTTCTTCTTAGGGGAGCTGTGGTTCTTCTGAGGGGAGCTGTGGTTCTTCTGATGGGAACTGTAGTTCTTCTCAGTGGAACTGTGGTTCTTCTGAGGGGAGCTTTTATTATTCTGAGGGGAGTTGTGTTTCTTCTGAGGAACTGTGGTGTTTCTGAGGGGAGCTGTGGTTCTTCTGAGGTGAGCTGTGGTTCTTCTGAGGGGAGCTGTGGTTCTTCTGAGGGGATCTTAGGTTCCCCTGAGGGGAGCTGTGGTTCTTCTGAGGGGAGCTGTTGTTCCCCTGTGGGGAGCTGTGGTTCTTCTGAGGGGAGCTGTGGTTCCGCTGAGGGGAGATGTAATTCCCCTGAGGGGAGCTGTGGTTCCCCTGTGGGGAGCTGTGGTTCTTCTTAGGGGAGCTGTGGTTCTTCTTAGGGGAGCTGTGGTTCTTCTTAGGGGAGCTGTGGTTCTTCTGAGGGGAGTTGTGGTTCTTCTGAGGAGAGCTGTGGTTCTTCTGATGGGAGCTTTGGTTCTTCTTAGGGGAGCTGTAGTTCTTCTGTGGGGAGTTGTGGTTCTTTTGAAGGAAGCTGTGGTTCTTCTGATGGGAGCTGTGGTTCTTCTGAGGGGAGCTCTGATTCTCCTGAAGGGAGCTGTGGTTCTTTTGAGGGGAGCTGTGGTTCTTCTGAGGGGAGCTGTGGTTCTTCTTAGGGAAGCTGTGGTTCTTCTGAGGGGAGCTGTGGTTCTTCTGAGGGGAGCTGTAGTTCTTCTGAGTGGATCTGTGGTTCTTCTGAGAGGAGCTTTGGTTCCACTGAGGGGAGCTGTAATTCCCCTGAGGGGAGCTGTGGTTCCCCTGTGGGGTGCTGTGGTTCTTCTGAGGGGAGCTGTGGTTCTTCTGAGTGGAGCTGGGGTTCTTCTGAGGGGAGCTGTGGTTGCCCTGAGGGGAGCTGTGGTTCTTCTGAGGGGAGCTGTGGTTCTTCTGAGGGAATCTGTAGTTCTTCAGAGGGGGCTGTGGTTTTTCTGAGGGGAGCTTTGGTTCTTCTGAGGGGAGCTTTGGTTCTCCTGGGGGAGCTGTGGTTCTTCTGAGGGAAGCTGTGGTTCTTCTGAGGGAAGCTGTGGTTCTTCTGAGGGGAGCTGTAGTTCTTCTGAGGGGAGCTGTGGTTCTTCTGAGGAGAGCTGTAGTTCTTCTGAGTGGATCTGTGGTTCTTCTGAGAGGAGCTTTGGTTCCACTGAGGGGAGCTGTAATTCCCCTGAGGGGAGCTGTGGTTCCCCTGTGGGGAGCTGTGGTTCTTCTGAGGGGAGCTGTGGTTCTTCTGAGTGGAGCTGGGGTTCTTCTGAGGGGAGCTGTTGTTGCCCTGAGGGGAGCTGTGGTTCTTCTGAGGGGAGCTGTGGTTCTTCTGAGGGAATCTGTAGTTCTTCAGAGGGGGCTGTGGTTTTTCTGAGGGGAGCTTTGGTTCTTCTGAGGGGAGCTTTGGTTCTCCTGAGGGAGCTGTGGTTCTTCTGAGGGAAGCTGTGGTTCTTCTGAGGGAAGCTGTGGTTCTTCTGAGGGGAGCTGTAGTTCTTCTGAGGGGAGCTGTGGTTCTTCTGAGGAGAGCTGTAGTTCTTCTGAGTGGAGCTGTGGTTCTTCTGAGGGGAGCTATGGGTCTCCTAAGAACAGCTTTCGTTCTCCTGAGGGGAGCTCTGGTTCTCCTGAAGGGAGCTGTGGTTCTTCCTGGGGGAGCTATGGGTCTCCTAAGAACAGCATTTGTTCTTCTGAGGGGAGCTGTGGGTTTCCTTAGAACTACTTTTGTTCTTCTGAAAGGAGCTGTGGGTCTTCTGAGGGGAGCTGTGGTTTTTCTGAGGGGAGCTCTGGTTCTCCTGAGCGGAGCTGTGGTTCTCCCGAGGAAACTCTGGTTCTTGTTTGGGGAGTTCTGGTTCGCCTGAGAGGAGCTCTAGCTCCCATGTGAGAGCTCTGGTTCGCCTGATCAGAGCACCGGTTGTACCCCTCTTCACGGTAACCAATAATTGTTCACCACAGTGGTCTCTTATTATATTACATTAACCAAATAATATTTCAATATTTGATATATTTTACTAAAGAGAAGGTCTAGAATATATTAAACTTCTCTCGTCTATGTTCCTAAATACTGAAGAAAAGACCAAAAGATGTGAACATTATGTATCCACTGTAGCAAGTATAGTTATATGACATATAACTATGTCACAATGTAACTATGGTAGCAAGTACAGTTATATGACATATAACTATATATGTCGCAATGATACCACTGTAACAAGTATACTTATATGACATATAACTATATATGTCACAATGTGACCACTGTAGCAAGTATAGTTATATGACGTATAACTATATATGTCACAATGTGACCACTGTAGCAAGTATAGTTATATGACATATAACTATATACGTCACAATGTGACCACTGTAGCAAGTATAGTTATATGACGTATAACTATATATGTCACAATGTGACCACTGTAGCAAGTATAGTTATATGACATATAACTATATATGTCACAATGTGACCACTGTAGCAAGTATAGTTATATGACGTATAACTATATATGTCACAATGTGACCACTGTAGCAAGTATAGTTATATGACGTATAACTATATATGTCACAATGTGACCACTGTAACAAGTATACTTATATGATTAATTTCTTATATAAAAATCTGAAGGAAGTAAGCACTATTTAAGAAGTTTTGTCCAATATAGGATATAATAGTGTTTAGGAAACTGGCTAAAACGGTAGTGGTGTTGTTGTGAGGTTGTGGTGATGTTGTTGTGATGTTGTTATGTTGTGATGTTGTGAGGTTGTAGTGATGTTGTGATGTTGTGAGGTTGTGATGATGTTGTGAGGTTGTGAGGTTGTGGTGATGTTGTTGTGAGGTTGTAGTGATGTTGTTGTGAGGTTGTGATGTTGTGAGGTTGTGGTGATGTTGTTGTGGTGTTGTTGTGATGTTGTTGTGATGTTGTGATGTTGTTGTGATGGTGTGAGGTTGTGGTGATGTTGTGATGTTATTGTGATGTTGTTGTGATGTTGTTGTTAGGTGGTTGTGATGTTGTGATGTTGTTGTGAGGTTGTGGTGATGTTGTTGTGATGTTGTTGTGGTGATGCTGTGATGCTGTTGTGATGTTGTTGTGAGGTTGTTGTGATGTTGTGGTGTTGTAGTGATGTTGTGATGTTGTTGTGATGTTGTGATGTTGTTGTGATGTTGTGATGTTGTTGTTATGTTGTGATGTTGTTGTGATGTTGTGATGTTGTTGTGATGTTGTGAGGTTGTTGTGATGTTGTAGTGATGTTGTGATGCTGTTGTGATGTTGTGATGTTGTTGTGATGTTGTTATGTTGTGATGTTGTGTTGTGATGTTGTGGTGATGTTGTTGTGATGTTGTTTTGATGTTCATGTGATGTTGTTGTGATGTTGTAGTGATGTTGTGATGTTGTAGTGATGTTGTGATGTTGTAGTGATGTTGTGATGTTGTAGTGATGCTGTTGTGATGTTGTGATGTTGTTGTGATGTTGTGATGTTGTAGTGATGTTGCAATGTTGAAGTGATGTTGTTGGGATGTTGTAGTAATGTTGTTTTGGTGTTGTTTTGATGTTGTTGTGATGTTGTAGTGATGTTGTGATGTTGTAGTGATGTTGTTGTGATATTGTGATGTTGTAGTGACGCTGTTGTGATGTTGTTGAGATCTTGTAGTGATGTTAAGATGTTGTAGTTATGTTGTTGGGATGTTGTAGTGATGTTGTTGTGATGTTGTAGTGATGTTGTGATGTTGTTGTGATGTTGTGATGTTGTTGTGATGTGATGTTGTTGTGATGTTGTTGTGATGTTGTTATGATGTTGTTGTGATGTTGTGATGTTGTTGGGAGGTTGTTGTGATGTGTTTGTGATGTTGTGATGTTGTTGTGATGTTGTGATGTTGTTGGGAGGTTGTTGTGATGTGTTTGTGATGTTGTGATGTTGTTGTGAGGTTGTTGAGATGTGGTTGTAATGTTGTGATGTTGTTGTGAAGTTGTTGTGATGTTGTTGTGATGTTGTTGTGAGGTTGTGATGTTGTTGTGATGTTGTTGTGATGTTGTTGTGAAGTTGTTGTGATGTTGTTGTGAGGTTGTGATGTTGTTGTGATGTTGTTGTGATGTTGCAGTGATGTTGCAGTGATGTTGTTGTGATTTTGTGATGTTGTTGTGATGTTGTTCTAATGTTGTAGTGATGTTGTGATGTTGTAGTTCTGTTGTTGTGATGTTGTTGTGATTTTGTGATGTTGTAGTGATGTTGTTGTGATGTTGTTGTGATGTTGTTGTGAGGTTGTGATGTTGTTGTGATGTTGTTGTGATTTTGTGATGTTGTAGTGATGTTGTTGTGATGTTGTTGTGAGGTTGTGATGTTGTTACGATATGATGTTGTTGTGATGTTGTAGTGATGTTGTAATGTTGTAGTGATGTTGTTGTGATGTTGTTGTGATGTTGTAGTGATGTTGTTGGGATGTTGTAGTGATGTTGTTGTGATGTTGTAGTGATGTTGTTGTGATGTTGTAGTGATGTTGTTGTGATGTTGTAGTGATGTTGTTGTGATGTTGTGTTGTGATGTACTGATGTTGTTGTGATGTTGTACTAATGTTGTGATGTTGTTGTGAGGTTGTTGTAATGTTGTTGTGATGTTGTGATGCTGTAGTGATGTTGTTGTGATGTGGTTGTGATGTTGTTGTGATGTTGTGATGTTGTTGTGATGTTGTAGTGATGTTGTTGTGATGTTGTGATGTTGTAGTGATGTTGTTGTGATGTTGTGATATTGTTGTGAGGTTGTTGTGAATGTTCTGATGTTGTGATGTTGTTCTGATGTTGTAGTGATGTTGTTGTGATGTTGTGATATTGTTGTGAGGTTTTTGTGATGTTGTGATGTTGTTGTGATGTGGTTGTGATGTTGTTGTGATGTTGTTGTGAGGTTGTAGTGATGTTGTTGTGATGTTGTGATATTGTTGTGAGGTTGTTGTGATGTTGTTCTGATGTTGTGATGTTGTTCTGATGTTGTGATGTTGTGATGTTGTAGTGATGTTGTAGTGATGTTATTGTGATGTTGTAGTGATGTTGTTGTGATGATGTTGTGATGTTTGTGATGTTGTTGTGATGTTGTGATGTTGTGATGTTGTAGTGATGTTGTTGTGATGTTGTAGTGATGTTGTTGTGATGTTGTAGTGATGTTGTTGTGATGTGATGTTGTTGTGATGTGATGTTGTTGTGATGTTGTTGTGATGTTGTAGTGATGTTGTGATGTTGCAGTGATGTTGTTGTGATGTTGTAGTGATGTTGTTGTGATGTTGTTGTGATGTTGTAGTGATGTTGTGATGTTGCAGTGATGTTGTTGTGATGTTGTAGTGATGTTGTTGTGATGTTGTAGTGATGTTGTGATGTTGTTGTGATGTTGTGATGTTTTGTTGTGATGTTGTTGTGATGTGGTGATTTTGTTTTGATGTTGTGATGGTGTTGTGATGTTGTTGTGATGTTGTAGTGAAGTTGTGATGTTGTAATGATGTTGTTGTGATGTTGTTGTGATATTGTGATGTTGTTGTGATGTTGTAGTGATGTTGTGATGTTGTAGGGATGTTGTTGTGATGTTGTTGTGATGTTGTAGTGATGTTGTTGTGTTGTTGAGATATTGTGATGTTGTTGTGTTGTGATGTTGTAGTGATGTTGTTGTGATGTTGTAGTGATGTTCTTGTGTTGTTGAGATATTGTGATGTTCTTGTGTTGTGATGTTGCAGTGATGTTGTAGTGAGGTTGTTGTGAGGTTTTTATGTTGTTGTGATGTTGTGACGTTGTAGTGATGTTGTACTGAGGTTGTTGTGAGGTTGTTGTGAGGTTGTTGTGATGTTGTAGTGATTTGGTGTGATTTTGTTGTAATGTTGTAGTGATGTTGTAGTGATGGTGTAGTGATGTTGTTTTGATGTTGTAGTGATGTTGTTGTGATGTTGTTGTGATGTTGTTGTGAAGTTGTAGTGATGTTGTTATGATGTTGTTGTGATGTTGTGATGTTGTAATGTTGCAGTGATGTTGTTGTGATGTTGTAATGATGTTGTTGTGATGTTGTTGGGAGGTTATTGTGATGTTGTAGTGATGTTGTTGTGATGTTGTTGTGATGTTGTGATTTTGTAGTGATATTGTTGTCATGTTGTGATGTTGTGATGTTGTTGTCATGTTGTGATGTTGTTGTGATGTTGTTATGATGTTGTAGTGATGCTGTAGTGATGTTGTTGTGATGTTGTAGTGATGTTGTTGTGATGTTGTAGTGATGTTGTTGTGATGTTGTAGTGATGTTGTTGTTATGTTGTTGTGATGATGTGATGTTGTTGTGATGATGTGATGTTGTAGTGAAGTTGTTGTGATGTTGTAGTGATGTTGTTGTGATGTTGTTGTGATGTGATATTGTAGTGATGTTGTAGTAATGTTGTAGTAATGTTGTTGTGATGTTGTGATGTTGTGTTTTGATGTACTGGTATTGTTGTGATGTTGTACTAATGTTGTGATGTTGTTGTGAGGTTGTTGTGATGTTGTTGTGATGTTGTGATGTTGTAGTGATGTTGTTGTGATGTGGTTGTGATGTTGTTGTGATGATGTGATGTTGTAGTGATGATGTTGTGATGTTGTGATATTGTTGTGATGTTGTAGTGATGTTGTTGTGATGTTGTGATATTGTTGTGAGGTTGATGTGATGTTGTTGTGATGTTGTGATGTTGTTCTGATGTTGTAGTGATGTTGTTGTGAAGTTGTGATATTGTTGTGAGGTTGTTCTGATGTTGTTCTGATGTTGTGATGTTGTTCTGATGTTGTGATGTTGTTGTGATGTTGTAGTGATGTTGTAGTGATGTTGTAGTGATGTTATTGTGATGTTGCAGTGATGTTGTTGTGATGATGTTGTGATGTTTGTGATATTGTTGTGATGTTGTGATGTTGTTGTGATGTTGTAATGTTGTAGTGATATTGTTGTGATGTTGTAGTGATGTTGTTGTGATGTGATGTTGTTGTGATGTTGTTGTGATGTTGTAGTGATGTTGTGATGTTGCAGTGATGTTGTTGTGATGTTGTAGTGATGTTGTTGTGATGTTGTAATGATGTTGTGTTGTTGTTGTGATGTTGTGATGTTGTTTTGTTGTGATGTTGTTGTGATGTGGTGATTTTGTTTTGATGTTGTGATGGTGTTGTGATGTTGTTGTGATGTTGTAGTGATGTTGTGATGTTGTAATGATGTTGTTGTGATGTTGTTGTGATATTGTGATGTTGTTGTGATGTTGTAGTGATGTTGTGATGTTGTAGGGATGTTGTTGTGATGTTGTGATGTTGTAGTGATGTTGTTGTGTTGTTGAGATATTGTGATGTTGTTGTGTTGTGATGTTGTAGTGATGTTGTTGTGATGTTGTTGTGATGTTGTAGTGATGTTCTTGTGTTGTTGAGATATTGTGATGTTGTTGTGTTGTGATGTTGCAGTGATGTTGTAGTGAGGTTAATGTGAGGTTTTTATGTTGTTGTGATGTTGTGACGTTGTAGTGATGTTGTACTGAGGTTGTTGTGAGGTTGTTGTGAGGTTGTTGTGATGTTGTAGTGATGTTGTTGTGATGTTGTTGTGATGTTGTAGTGATGTTGTAGTGATGGTGTAGTGATGTTGTTTTGATGTTGTAGTGATGTTGTTGTGATGTTGTTGTGATGTTGTTGTGAAGTTGTAGTGATGTTGTTGTGATGTTGTTGTGATGTTATGATGTTGTAGTGATGTTGTTGTGATGTTGTGATGTTGTAATGTTGCAGTGATGTTGTTGTGATGTTGTAATGATGTTGTTGTGATGTTGTGATGTTGTTGGGAGGTTGTTGTGATGTTGTTGTGATGTTGTTGTGATGTTGTGATTTTGTAGTGATATTGTTGTCATGTTGTGATGTTGTGATGTTGTTGTGATGTTGTGATGTTGTTGTGATGTTGTTGTGATGTTGTAGTGATGTTGTAGTGATGTTGTTGTGATGTTGTAGTGATGTTGTTGTATTGTTGTAGTGATGTTGTTGTGATGTTGTTGTGATGATGTGATGTTGTTGTGATGATGTGATGTTGTAGTGAAGTTGTTGTGATGTTGTAGTCATGTTGTTGTGATGTTTTTGTGATATTATGGTGATGTTGTGATGTTGTGATGTTGTAGTGATGTTGTTGTGATATTGTTGTGATGTTTTTGTGATGTTTTTGTGATGTTTTTGTGATGTTTTTGTGATGTTGTTGTGATGTAGTGATGTTGTTGTGATGTTGTGATGTTGTGATGTTGCATTGATGTTGTTGTGATATTGTAGTGATGTTGTTGTGATGTTGTTGTGATGTTGTAGTGATGTTGTTGTGATGTTGTAGTGATGTTGTAGTGATGTTGTGATGTTGTAGTGATGTTGTGATGATGTGATGTAATGATGTTGTAGTGATGTTGTTGTGATGTTGTTGTGATGTTGTGATGTTGTTGTGATGTGATGTTGTTGTGATGTTGTGATGTTGTTGTGATATTGTTGTGATGTTGTAGTGATGTTGTTGTGATGTTGTAGTGATGTTGTGATGTTGTAGTGATGTTGTGATGATGTGATGATGTGATGTTGTAATGATGTTGTAGTGATGTTGTAATGATGTTGTTGTGATGTTGTGAGGTTGAGGGTGCCGGTCGGCCGAGCGGACATCACGCTGGACTTGTGATACTGTGGTCCTGGGTTCGATCCCAGGCGCCGAAGATTAACAATGGGCAGAGTTTCTTTCGCCCTATGCCCTTATTACCTGGCAGTAAATAGGTACCTGGGTATTAATCAGCTGTCACGGGCTGCTTCCTGGGGGGTGGAGGCCTGGTCGAGGACCGGGCAGCGGGGACGCTAAAAGTCCCGAAATCATCTCAAGATAACCTCAAGAAGATGTTGTAGTGATGTTTTTGTGATGTTGTTGTGATGTTGTGATGTTGTTGGGATGTTGATGTGATGGTGTAGTGATGGTGTAGTGATGTTGTAGTGATGTTGTTGTGATGTTGTTGTGATGTTATTGTGATGTTGTAGTGATGTTGTGATGTTGTGTCCTGTACAGGCAGGTGAGCATCATGGCGGGACTGTACTTGCTGACTCTCCTGGCGACGGTGGTGGCCGCTGGCACTCAAGCGCTGGGTGAGTACATGCTGATGTGCCGGTGGCACTCAAGCGCTGGGTGAGTACATGCTGATATGCCGGTGGGACTCAAGCTCTGGGTGAGTACATGCTGATGTGCCGGTGGCACTCAAGCGCTGGGTGAGTACATGCTGATGTGCCGCTGGCACTCAAGCGCTGGGTGAGTACATGCTGATGTGCCGCTGGCACTCAAGCGCTGGTTGAGTACACGCTAAGGTGCCAGTAATAAGTGTACACTTGGTGGTGGACTGAGGCCTCTCAACCTCAACAAGGTTACCACTATATATTACACACCAGTAGTGTAAACCCGGACAAGTACCGACCACCGGAAAAAAACAAACGGCCGGTACTTGTCCGGGTTTACACTACTCACACCAACCTTCACGTGGAGCATAGTTTACCCGTGAGGTGATGAGGTCAACCCAGTAGCCAAATGTACCTCATGTTGTTAATTACTGCCAGACCTGTTGTTAGTGAGAGTTACCAGACCTGTTGTTAGTGAGAGTAGCCAGACCTGTTGTTAGTGACAGTAGCCAGACCTGTTGTTAGTGACAGTAGCCAGATCTGTTGTTAGTGAGAGTTGATAGACCTGTTGTTAGTGACAGTAGCCAGACCTGTTGTTAGTGACAGTAGCCAGATCTGTTGTTAGTGAGAGTTGATAGACCTGTTGTTAGTGACAGTAGCCAGATCTGTTGTTAGTGAGAGTAGCCAGATCTATTAGTATTGAGAGTTGCCAGATCTGTTGTTAGTAAGAATAGCCAGTTCTGTTGTTAGTGAGAGTTGCCAGATCTGCTGTTAGTGAGAATAGCCAGATCTGTTGTTAGTGAGAGTTGCCAGATCTGTTGTTAGTGAGAATAGCCAGACCTGTTGTTAGTGAGAGTTGCCAGATCTGTTGTTAGTGAGAATAGCCAGACCTGTTGTTAGTGAAAGTTGCTAGATCTGCTGTTAGTGAGAATAACCAGATCTGTTGTTAGCGAGAGTAGCCAGATCTGTTGTTAGTGAGAGTTGCCAGACCTGTTGTTAGTGAGAGTAGCCAGATCTGTTGTTAGTGAGAATAGCCAGACCTGTTGTTAGTGAGAGTTGCCAGATCTGTTGTTAGTGAGAGTAGCCAGACCTGTTGTTAGTGAGAGTAGCCAGATCTATTAGTATTGAGAGTAGCCAGATCTATTAGTATTGAGAGTAGCCAGATCTGTTAGTATTGAGAGTAGCCAGATCTATTAGTATTGAGAGTAGCCAGATCTGTTGGTATTGAGAGTAGCCAGATCTATTAGTATTGAGAGTGGCCAGTTCTGTAGCTATTGAGAGATACCACAATATTATCGTCATTTAACTGAAGATGGTTAATGCTGCCACATGATAATATTCAGTAGGTCTGTAATAAATATTAAAACTGCTGAATGATAAGACTTGAAGCACACTCTAGCACCACTCAATATGTTGCGACAGCTGCCTGCGTCCTCGCTCCGGCCTGCGACCAGTTGACGCAGCCCCCTGACGCAAGGTGCTGCCTTGTCAACTTCCCAGGTGAGGTAACTCCTCTCTCCAGGTGAGGTAACTCCTCTCTCCAGCTGCAGGTGAGGGAACTCCTCTCTCCGGGTGAGGTAACTCATCTCTCCAGGTGCAGGTGAGGTAACTCCTCTCTCCAGGTGCAGATGAGGTAGCTCCTCTGTCTAGGTGAGGAAACTCCTCTCTGTAGGTGAGGTAACTCCTCTCTGTAGATGAGGTAACTCCTCCAGGAGAGGTAACTCCTCTCTCCAGGTGAGGTAACTCATCTCTCCAGGTGCAGATGAGGTAACTCCTCTCTCTAGGTGAGGTAACTCCTCTCTCTAGGTGAGGTAACTCCTCTCTCTAGGTGAGGTAACTCCTCTCTCCAGGTGAAGTAACTCATCTCTCCAGGTGCAGGTGAGGTAACTCCTCTCTCCAGGTGAGGTAACTCATATCTCCAGGTGCAGGTGAGGTAACTCCTCTCTCCAGGTGAGGTAACTCCTCTCTCTAGGTGAGGTAACTCCTCTCTCCAGGTGAAGTAACTCATCTCTCCAGGTGCAGGTGAGGTAACTCCTCTCTCCAGGTGAGGTAACTCATCTCTCCAGGTGCAGGTGAGGTAACTCCTCTCTCCATGTCCACGGCACCTCCACTGCTTTGTACACTTACAAGACTCTACTTTCCTCATTACATCACTTTTATAAAGTTAAAGGTCCCTAAGTATTTTGAGAATTCAGACTAACAAAAAGAACACAGAACATAAAATGTCAATTCCTCAAAATTTGTTACCCACTTATTATCATTAAAATAACCTAAATTTCATAATTTTTAAAGCACGAATGAAATCACTTATATTTATGCCCTTAAGTGAGTGAAGTAAAAAAACAGGGAGTTACTTGGCCAGCTGTGACAACTATCTCTCATTTCCTCATTTGGCGTCCTGGTAGTAACAGTAGTTGGTGTCCTGGTAGTAACAGTTGGTGTCCTGGTAGTAACAGTTGGTGTCCTGGTAGTAACAGTTGGTGTCCTGGTAGTAACAGTTGGTGTCCTGGTAGTAACAGTTGGTGTCCTGGTAGTAACAGTTGGTGTCCTGGTAGTAACAGCTGGTGTCCTGGTAGTAATAGTTGGTGTCCTGGTAGTAACAGTTGGTGTCCTGGTAGTAACAGTAGTTGGTGTCCTGGTAGTAACAGTTGGTGTCCTGGTAGTAACAGTTAGTGTCCTGGTAGTAACAGTTGGTGTCCTGGTAGTAACAGTTGGTGTCCTGGTAGTAACAGTTGGTGTCCTGGTAGTAACAGTTGGTGTCCTGGTAGTAACAGTTGGTGTCCTGGTAGTAACAGTTGGTGTCCTGGTAGTAACAGTTGGTGTCCTGGTAGTAACAGTTGGTGTCCTGGTAGTAACAGTTGGTGTCCTGGTTGTAACAGTTGGTGTCCTGGTAGTAACAGTTGGTGTCCTGGTAGTAACAGTTGGTGTCCTGGTAGTAACAGTTGGTGTCCTGGTAGTAACAGTTGGTGTCCTGGTAGTAACAGTTGGTGTCCTGGTAGTAACAGTTGGTGTCCTGGTAGTAACAGTTGGTGTCCTGGTAGTAACAGTTGGTGTCCTGGTAGTAACAGTTGGTGTCCTGGTAGTAACAGTTGGTGTCCTGGTAGTAACAGTAGTTGGTGTCCTGGTAGTAACAGTTGGTGTCCTGGTAGTAACAGTTAGTGTCCTGGTAGTAACAGTTGGTGTCCTGGTAGTAACAGTTGGTGTCCTGGTAGTAACAGTTGGTGTCCTGATAGTAACAGTTGGTGTCCTGGTAGTAACAGTTGGTGTCCTGGTAGTAACAGTTGGTGTCCTGGTAGTAACAGTTGGTGTCTTGGTAGTAACGGTAGTTGGTGTCCTGGTAGTAACAGTTGGTGTCCTGGTGTAACACGGGGAAGGTGTTCTCGAATGATCTTACCTGCCTTTTTCCCCTCTACCCGTATTCTTACTTTTTATTCTCTACCAAGGGACTCCAAAACTTTTACTAAAGCTGACTCCACGCCACTTGGTCCTAAGACGATTGACCGACTTAGGATTCTACAACCCGTATGACGTGACCTAGGCTTTGAGCAAAACCCTAGAATCGCCTCCACCGCCACCACCAGACCAGTAACACTGAGCAATGATCGAGGTCTGGATCGATCATGCTAATTAATCAACCGTGGGGCTTGATCCCCACTATAACCGATACCCTTTAAGATCTTAAGTGTGGAATTAATTTAACGGGAATGATGAATTCCGATTCGATGTTAGAATCGGCGCCCAATTCAACTCTGCCTCGTGTGGACCACGTGACCAGGACAAGTCCACATAAATATAACATACACATGAAAATAATGAAAATGCCGATTATTAACTAATTAATTTATTAAAAGAAAAACTAAAACAAAATCTAAAGATGAGCACTCCCTATCAATCTACCACTCCCTATTTGGCAATGAATTGACTATCCCTATAAATAACAATAGCAACTATACCTCTATGTTGACCAGCTCAGATGTTAGGGCTGGTCTTGGGGGAGAGGTAAGATGGTTGACCTCTCCCAGTTGATCTCTGATCCCACACTAATCTCTCCTCATCTGGTCTTCCCCAGACTAGAGCATTGTATCCTTCCGCATAGTCTAAGTTTTACCAAGTTACTAGCAAGGCTTAAGTTTAACAATTAACCCCTGTTTGTACTGAATTGATCCAGATTGGTTGAAATATTTTATTGAAGTTAAATTACACAAGCCTCTTAAGGAAGGCCTAATCCCGATCAAAAAATGGCTATTTAACCTTTGAGAAATTACTGAATGTGGAAACTGTTGACCTATGACCGCCAAGTCGCTGAGGTCACTTCCGCACTACTGCCTAGTTCTGGCTTCGTGACGTCACTGATGGTGACTTAACTCAAGTCTCCTAATAATTAGAATACCCTTGGTACTATAACCAGGAATATTATACAATACCATTTTAATACAAAATGAATAAAGGTTAATTTCTCTAAATAAGTGAATACTATAGAATGGTTCATTATACAAAACTATGAACAAAGATGTCCGCCATTTTGTGACTCAGACTTGCTAATCCCCAGAGGAATGCGCGTTGAGCGGTCAGGTCCTTACCCGACTTCTGGAACCTTCTGGATAATTCTTACAACAGCCTAGTTTGTTACAAACCCCCCCACACAAGCACTTAGTAAACCTTGTTAATTTGTTAAAAATAACGAGGTTTAGTATCCAAATCCACAATTCAACTCATGCCACAAACAAAAGCTAACCTAACTAATAAAATTTGACAATTATTTGAGTGTCCAACATCATCAACATGTTTAAATTCATAAATTTCTCAGCTGTAAACTGACAGCAATCCTCCGACATCAGGAAACATACATCCCATCCTTACTGACATAGCTAAATAACATGTCCCTACTCTACCATCAAAGACTAGCTATTAAAATCTCTTGGCTCTTCACTAGCCAAGTTCATGTGTCCTCTAGAGCCGGCCACACCGTGCTCAAACATAAACAAAGTTATATCTTCAGACTGAACTTTCAGTCATCCGGGAGCGTACTACTGAACTATCAAGTTCACATCCGTGTACCGACCACTCCCCACTCAATTTCAACCTTGACATGCTAAGGAACACACCTAACGTTTATTACATGTATCTAAAAATATAAAAAAAAAATTCCTATACTATATCACAGGTTTCAGCTGACTGTACAGCCAAGTGTCCGCACTCACTGTAAGAGTGTCAATGTTTATATTGGTCCGCCTCTCCTGTGTTCAAACATTCTGAAAAAAAATAGCACAACATAATTTTCCATAACCGTTTGTTCTGGGCTTAAACAATGTCACAGGGGCTTCGATTTTGATCAATGACCAATATATAGAGTAAAATTTTCATATATCACACCAGAATAATTATTTTAAATCTGTTTTTCAACATTTAAACAAAAGTGTCCAGATATTTTTTACACAGATGTTCAGAGCCAACTTTGTTTTTATCAATTGTTCATATTGAGTAATCGAGAAAAAAAAATCGATGCTGCTGGATGCTGAATGTAGTCGCTGACGATGACGATGTCAATCTTGCTTCTTCCCATGTGTAGACATCAATACCTGGTCCTCTTGTACTCCCATCCGGTACTCTTGAATGACGACAGAGTGTAGTAGAGCTGAGTGCCAAGTGACAGCTGTAGAATACTGTTACTTTGGCCATTGATCTTGCTCTCGACAGTCCACACGCCTTCATATCAATCACAGTTCACATGGCAGTCTTGATGTTAAACTTGACGGCGATGATGACCACAGCCGAGCAGGACTGGATGTACCAACGGTGTCTCTTAACAGGAGTGGTGTCAGAAGGTCGTAGAGGTGGGTTGCTTGTTTGCAGAACAGGTGAATCTCGTCTTCCATCATTGCTCACGTCATCCCAGACGTTTCTTGATGTCACCAGGTTACTAGGCCGTAAACACCAACTGTGTATACCCTCGTACCGCCGACTTTAAGCCAAAGGAGACAATTTTGCGACCTTCTATTGGCGAGTCCCGGTACTCTGTAGGGAAACCGTACCTTCCACCTGTGACAGCCTTAGTTCCGCGTTCCTGTTGCTTCAGATGACGTAATCATTAATCTTCCGGCGAAATTCTTGAGTACTGCTACGTGCTTTCCATTTCTTGACCTCTCCTCCAACACTGCTGGAATGGCTGCAGTCTGGATGACGCAGCAGGTGGGTAGTTGTGGTCTCGAGACAGCTACCCCGGCGTTGTATGGCACCCCCGGTGACTGCTATATGTGGACAGCTCGCTGGTCCTGACAACCTCGTTAGTGACGTGAGGCGTCGGCCGGGTGACTCTTGGATAGTCACTCATCCTCAAAGTAACTGATGTATGGGTTACTGGGTCCGGTGGGGGGAGGGCTTTGTGTAACGGGCCTCCCCCCTCGGTCTTTACAGACAAGGGTTCACGTGTGGCTGGAACAACTGGGTCGGTGTACCAATCAGACCTGGGAACAGACAGACACAACACAGCGGAAGCATAGATATACTCTGGGTTTGGTGGAGGCGGAACCCCAGAGCACGGTAAAAGTTGCTACCTGAGTCAAGTATAGAGATAGTTCACCTCATTGCCTTTACAGGAAAATCTAATGAATATTAAATTATACTAACCAAGGAAGTTATTTTACTGTATAGCGCGAGATCTCGTCACCATAGGGTGGCGAGACTGCACCTGACTACTGATGAGCGATGACAGAGGGTCATCCTCATCTTCTGACTCGTCGGTGAAGCCACGAGTCAGCACTGCTGAGTCAGGAACTAGACCCGCTGAAGGCAGTTCTAATTCCTCTCTAGCATGATATAGTTTCAATTTATTTACATGAATTGTCCTTTCCACCTGGTCCTCGAATACTCCCTTTATAACAAGATTAACCGGCCCCGCCCTTTTAATTACTCTGTATGGTCCTCGCCACCTCGGAGCTAGTTTCCTGCTCTGATTGGCGGGAGCAGCCTCATTTACTCTCAATACGAGGCTTCCTTCCTTCAACTCAAGAGGGCGCACTTTCTTGTCATAAAAATGAGCATACCGAGTCCGTGCCTTCTTGGACGCTTCAGCTGCAATATTCCATGCATTTCTCATTTTTCCAAGGACCTCTGAAGGATAGTCCTCCCCGTATGCAACATTATGTCTGTTAAGCAGACCTAAGGGGAAATTGCATGAATTACCAGTAAACAAATGAAGTGGTTGGGTGTTAATTGATTGGTGGATGGCAGTATTCAAGGCTAATTGAGCATAGGGTAGGTTTTCATCCCAGGTGTTAGCGTCATGTTCAGCAAGGATTGCAAGCATATCCTTGACTGAACGATTAGTCCGTTCCGTCATTCCGTTTGCTTGTGGGCGGAAGGCTGTTGTAAAAGCCGAAGTTGTCTCTAAAATCTTACAAACTTCTCTAAATATATTCCCATTGAATTCTTGACCCCGGTCAGAGACTAACACTTTAGGAGGTCCGAATACAGTAACGAACCTACGCAAGAACGCATCTGCAACCGTACGAGAATCCTTCTGAGGCAATGCAACTAGTGTAGTGTACCTAGACAGATGGTCAACTGGCACCAACACGTATCTGTTACCTGAATGACTGTGATGTAAATCAATCAAATCGGCTCCCACATGATCTAACGGCTCACGAATTTCAAGAAATTCCTGAAGTAGGGCTTGTACCTTAAGGGTGCCTTTCCTCCTCTGGCAACGAGGACACGACTTCACGAAATTGATTACTTCAGAAAGTAATCCTGGGAAATAAAATAGAGACTTCGCTTTTAAGTGCGTTTTAAAGACCCCCGGATGCCCTGCAATTTTAGATGCATGCGCAAGCTTTAACGCTGATGACCGCAACGCGTCTGGAATAACTGTTGAAATACTGCCCTATCATTCTGGCTATTCACATAATACAGGACGCCCTGTTTCATCTCAAAATCATGAATAGGTAAATTCTTTTTCGTTTTTGGGTATTTTCCTCCTTCTAAATACTCAATAATTTCTTTCCATCTAGGCTCGCTCATCTGGTATTCTCTCATTTTATCTGATGGAATGGTTTCAATATTTACATTAACTTGAACTGACGCTATGTTTCTACTTAGCGTATCTGGCACAACATGTGCTGGACCAGGCTTGTACAAAATCTGGAATGAGTGGGCCGAAAGTTCGTGAGACCAGCGTGACATTCGTGGGCATTTTGTTCGCTTCTAAAATATGTGTCAACGCTCGATGGTCTGTGTAGATTACAAAGTGCCGCTGAAATAGGTAAGGTTCGAAATACCTAACTGATTCTACTACTGCCAGTGCCTCCCGATCCGTAGCTGAATAACGATCTTCAGGTCCTTTGACCTTCCTACTGAAATAGGCTGCTGGAGGGGGTAAATTATCCGCATCTCGCTGAATTAAGCACCCGCCAATAGCAATACCGCTGGCGTCAGTGTGCACCTCCCACTCTTTCTCAAAATCAGGAATAGCCAATACCGGTGTCGTGATTAGTTGGTCTTTCAGTTTGCGATAGGCCTCGTCATGTTCAGATTTCCACACAAACTTCGCATTTTTCTTTGTCAGATCAGTCAGGGGTGCTGAAATGCCAGCGAAACCTTCAATATGACGACGAAAATATCCGGCTGCCGCCAAAAACCTACGCACGTCCTTTGCTGTCCTTGGAGTAGGCATGTCAGCAATGGCGCGGCAAGAATCTGGGTCAGGTCGGATACCGTCTGGGCACACCTGGAACCCCAGAAATTTGAATTTCTGAGCCGCCAGGGAGCACTTCTGAACATTCAGCCTGAAACCTGCCTGATCTTCAGGTCTAACTTCAAAGTCTCAGTCAAGTCCCGTAGGTGTTCCTCAAACGTCCCGGAATATATCACAACATCATCCAGGTACGCTAAAGAATGTCTACCCAGTACCGGACTAAGGATGAAGTTGATGGCCCCTCTGAAACGACGAGGGCGCTGTCTTCAAACCAAACGGCATCCTACGGAATTGATAAGTGTGCCTACCATCCGAGAATGCTGTTTTTTCCCTATCCTGTTCTGCCACCGGAATCGCCCAATACGCCGATTTTGCGTCAAGAGTCGAGAAATACTTAGCCGCACCAAATTGATCTATTATCTCCTGTATTCGGGGCAACGAATACACATCACCCTTAGTTAGTTCGTTCACCTTCCGGTAGTCAACACAGAAACGATAACTACCGTCCGGTTTCCGAACTAGCACAACAGGAGAGAGCCACGGTGACGTACTAGGCTCTATCACGCCCTGTCTCAACATTTTCTGGCATTCCTCCCTGATAACGTTCTTCGCTTGTTCCGGCAACCTCCACTGTCTCGTGTACACAGGCAAATGATCACCAGTTGGAATGGTGTGCTCAATCTTATCAAGGAGACCAATCTGGTCATCCTCTGTCGCAAACAATTTCGGGAATTTTCGTAAAACTCCTCTCAGTGCCTTCCTATCCGCCTGTGTAACATGTTGCAAATCAAGTGCTGAAATTAATTTTCTACTTCTTCTACATTCTGTGCAACATTTCTCGTTTCGTATTGTACTTTGGATGGTGTTTTAGTATCTATCATTTGCAATGCACTACATTGTGCAGTGACGGCTGGCGTCTCAGCTGACTCATGGTGAAAGATTTCTGTGTCCTCCACCATGGTTCCCTGAGATACCCTATCACCTGCCCTGAAGCGAAAAGTCTTATGTGAAAGATTGACAACCGGAATGAGTGCACCTTTATCGAGCACTACAATTAAGTAATGAGGAATTAATAAGCTGTCACATCTCCCAGCCACCTGAAGGGTGGTACCTGGTTGTATGTGACGTCCCACGGCTACTTTAATAAATTTAACAGAATGTGGTGGGTAACTCTGTTCGGTCACTGCATGCAATGCGCATGACCTCTTAACTGTGTCTGGAAGAGACTTAAAAATCAATTTTGGATAGTGCGCATTATATTTCTGCTTCCTCTTAATTGAAGCTACAACTGGGGGATGGTCGATCATCTCCACTGGGTAGGAAGTCTGTCCCAACTGCAACCTGCAGTTCCTAGCCCCTTTTTGAGCAGACAAGGAATAATCAAATCGCGACAGGAAATCAGTTCCCATTAAGATGTGACCAGGAAAATCAAGGTTCTCTACGATCGTACATGTGTGAGGCTGCAATTCCCCATCAATCTCAAAATTAACTGTACCTTGATCTACAATCTCAATCTTTTCCCCATTGACCGCTGTTAATGTCTTTGTGCAACTTTTAAGACGTGCATACTTAAAAGAGCTGAAGGCTGACTTTTTAATTACCGTTGCCTGGCTTCCTGTATCAACAAAAGCTGTCAATCTTACACCTTCCACTTTCACCTCAAAAGTAGGCCTACCATCACTAGGAGCCTGCTTTCATGCTTTCGTAGTAGTGACTTTACAGTCCCTCTGTATATGCCCGCGCTTCCCGCAGGAGTAACACCTCCGCGGATCTCTGTTGGTACCCCGCGCAGGGTGGCTCGAACTTGCAGCTGTGGGCTGCTTCCCGCCTGATGAACCCGCGCCACAGTTACTCGGCTTGGCTCCCTCGCCTTTACTTAACGCCTCTACTTGGGGTACTCTGGGTACCCCAAGTAGAGGCGTTACTCTACGCCTCTACTTGTACCCCAAGTACAGAGTACTTGGGGTACTCTGGGGAACCATTAACAGGCTCTTGGGAGTGCTCTTTGAACTATTAGGTCTCTTAGGAGCACCTGTGGAGTTATTAGCAGTGCTCTTTGGACTATTAGGTCTCTTAGGAGCACCTGTGGGACTCTTAGGTCTCACTGATGAATCAGTGTTTGACTGATTTTGGTTACATGGATTATTAGCAGTGCTCTTTGGACTATTAAGTCTCTTAGGAGCACCTGTGGGACTCTTAGGCCTCACTGATGAATCAGTATTTGACTGATTGTTGTTACATTGAGTATTAGCACCTTGGTTACCTAGTGACAGTGTCACTTTAGGAGTTTCAGGTAAGGAAACTGATGTAGGTACAGTTTTGGTGCATTCAGATTTAGCATTAATTGCTTGGTCTGCTGTATGATTGCTCATATTACGCAAACCTGTAAATATATCCTGCATTGACAGGGTATTACCATTCTGGCATACATATAGTTTATTAAGTGTGTCACCAGACAATTTTCTCTGGATGATAATTTTAGTCATCCACTCAGTAGTTGGGTGATCCACCTCTTTACTGAAAGAATTTATCAGTGACTCAAGCTGAAAACTAAAAGCTTGTAAAGAGTTAACTGATTGCTCTGGTGAAGATAAATTTAATAATTGGTGCACAAGGTTTATAATAGTCTTCTCATTGTTAGCACTTACTTTAGAAGGCCGTTGTGAGCAATTGTGACCATTACTTGTGTTGCTTAAGACTTCTTGTGTAGTCTCAGCTTTGATTACAGCTTCGGCTGCTGCTGCAGCATTAGCTTTATCATTTTCTGGTTCAGATTCACTGATCATTGCAGCTTCACTTGTTTCTCTGAGTTCTGGTGATAAGCTAGTTAATTCAGTAGCATTATGTATTGAACTTATAGAATCCAGGGAACATTGAGAAGTGTGGTCTGAAATTTGATCAGACTCTGTAAACAAATCATCACATGAAGCTGTATTAGATGAGAGGTTAGAAAATGAAGGTTGATCTTCAGTTGTGGATCCTGTGTAGTGATCCGTATTGATTAGAGGATTCTCCTCGTCTTGATTTAGCTCAAGTATTTCATCTGAGCTGAGTGTTAACTTGGATACAGGTCTATTAATGATCTGATCCACCCACTCGGGAATATCTTGCTTCGCAAGCACCTCCTTATATCGGTCTAAACTGGTTTGAACAGAATGTTCATAGTTATCGAGATCAGATTCTGTTAGACGTGAGTGGTCTGAGACAGTATGATCGGCCTGGAGTAAATTCCTGTGGGTCTCGATTACAGTCTTGATATAGTCATATTTTTGGCAGGCGATCCTAATGGAACTTGCTAGTCTATAGACGTCACCTGGGTCAGTTTCGACACAGAAATGACATTTCATAAGCAGTTTTCCTAAAGGACCTTGAAGAGCTGTCAAGAATCTTGCATTCCTTTCTAAAGGATTCATTCTTGCGGTAAATTGAGCCTGATAGGGCTTATGTAGCTAGTGGTATAGCTATAGTCCTGCTCCTTGATGCAGAGCAGGTATAATTATTGACAGCCTGATAGGGCTTATGTAGCTAGTGGTATAGCTATAGTGTCTGCTCCTTGATGCAGAGCAGGTATAATTATTGACAGCCTAATATTTCTTGAGGCTGGTTGTAATTTACCTCATTTAGAGGTTAGCTACCTACCTAATAATAAGCAACTAAGATTTGAGTGGTACCTTGGTCTAACTACAGGTGTTCCTCAGCTTAGCTCTTCTAAATCAGCCTCGGATAGGTAACAGACTTACAGTAACACTCAAAGACATACATAGAAATATGCAATAAAATAATTACACAATAAATGGTTAATCCCACCCTTGATAGGGTCAGCACAAAGGAATAATATATATCACAAACTGGCTCAAGCCTAGTCGTGAGAATTTCTACTTGAGAAACTACAATTATATTTAGTCTGTGTTTGTGCCAACTTCAACACAATCACAGCCTAAATTGCTACCTAATAAGGTTGGCAAAGATTATATTATGGTGCAGTAATGTGCAAATAATTGTGCTGTGTTTTTGGGTTTAGCGTATTTTATATAATATACACTTGTGTAATTATGTGTATAAGAAATTAAATGAACACAAAGGAATTAATTGTGTTTGGCAAGTATTCTACTGCCGTAAATATTATCTAACTCCTGAATGTACTCCTAATTGTGGAATAAAATATTATCAGGGTTAGTAATGATTAACTAGTATGAGATCAGTAATTTATATTAGTATACTGGATCCCTAAATGTTAATGATCCACTGACTTGAGTGAATCAGTAACTTTAACATGGATTCAGGCTATAATGGACGGTCTGCTGACAGCATATATTGAAACATTGGTATAGCCTAAATGGTTAACACTTAATTGGTGTTAGTTTATTAATATAAGGTTATGAGCTGTTGCTCTTGGTGACCTAAGGATTCTACTTCAGTATGAAGTGTAGGTCTAAATGTTGTGGGTAATTGGTTATGACCCACTAAAGCTATGTAAAGGTAGCTGTTAGTGTGATCTAGGCTAACTGGTGTGTTACACTGTTAGTTGACACAATTATTAAACAGTTAGTCTAGCTTCTATCACACAAGGATTAGTTATTAATGGTTAATATTTTAATTATAAATTTAATTCTTATCCGGTTCGATAAGGACCATAATGTGGGATATTTGGGTTTGATTCTGATTAATTAATAATTAAAGTAGTAAATTAAATTACGAAGGACCACCCGCTTTTGAAGTAAAGAGGGAAACTGAGAATTTCAGATCATTAGATAAAATTCTAGAGAAAACCAGTGACTATGGATATGACTAGAAAGTATGATCATAAGAATAATTAATGGGCTGTATTATTAAAAAACCAAACCTCAAACACCTACTTGGGGGGTTATTACTGGAGGTCAGTACGTCCAGGAATCAGTGTGGTTCGTTCACTAATTCAATTAATAATATCTAATCCTATAAATAATGTTGAATATAATATTATTCATACAAAGAAGAACATGAATATGAGCATAGTAATGAGTTACAGTAAATCACACATTAATGTTGAACATTCTGAATGTATCAAATTGCTAAAATATAGGAAAAAGAAATAAGCCTTAGCTTGTAGTAGGTTCCTTTAGATAACTCTGGAAGTCCTCTTAATCTCCAAGTCTGGCACATTGACGAATGGCATGATTAACATGGAGAAGGCAGCATGAGGAATCCGTCTCTCAAGCTGGCAAGATAAATAACTACCAGTAGCAATTGATTTAACTACTCAATTCATATTCAAGATTATTGATATCTACAGATAGAATTCTAATCACCTGTTATTAGGTTGTTATCTTGCCGCGTGACGTGCAATCACCCCGCTATTAATAAACTTATAAATGATGCATCAAATAAAAGGTACTTAGCTGTGGGCACTGTGTAAGTATTAAGATTGCCGTAATTACGCATCCCAAGTTCCGGTGAACCTATCCTGGATTGATGCGTTTCAAGCTGGCTGATCACGTGTCGTCAGGAACCAAGTCTAAGATCCCTTATTTAACACCAGCACTAGTTGAAGATATTATCTGCAAGGTCGTTCACGCCTCACAGTGGCGGCTTTCATCTGTGGATGGACACACTTGTCCTATTTGCTGGACAATGGCGTATTCTTATGAGTACGGTGAGCGCAAGTTTGCTTCCTTTCAACTCTGCACGTCTCCACGCACCGACTGAGATGGCTCCCCCAACCCACGCCGAGTCGACGTTCATTACACAAATTATTGTCTTGAAACATTAATATTTCTCGCATTCGCGCTTGAAACTTTAAAGACTGGACGGGTTATTATTTAGAGGAACGAAATATTATTATTTACCTATTTAAGAATAATAAATATATAAGGGAGAGGAATTAATGTCTCCCCATGGCATTCATTAATGACGTTAACACTAAAGCGAGGTAGACGCTATGATTCTAACGCTCTATTACGGCTTTTAGGTTAGAGAACAATTCGTCTGCAATCAGTTGTCATACAGAATGCTTTAATTATGGAGAATCGTAATTTAATTCTCACACAAATTGAATATAATGTGTTTTACTGTAAAGAAATCTGACGCAAATACTGGCGTCAAGGTGACGTGAGAATTCTAGCCTAATGCACAGATGAATTATTAGTACAGGAGAATTCTACGAGTTGTTAATTTTACTTACTACAATATTAATATGGTTAGTAATAAGTAATGAGAATACAACAATGCTGTATTCGAGTTGGAAATATCCAACACAGGCCACTTACGAGTTCTTGCATAAATGTGCCTGAGTGAATAAGAGGTACCCTATCTGTAAGTACAAGATCTTGTCATTGTTTTATTGTGTCTGTGTTGATCTGAGGTATCAACCACAGTCTCACCTTCTCATACCTGACACAGGTATAGGTGAAGGCACCCGACGGTGAACGCATGTTTATCTGTGTGGTATCACGACATTTCACTCGCCTGTGAATGTGAGCTTCACATACACCACACATTTAGTATTGTGTGATATTATTATTGTGCATGTTATTGCCTGTCCCATTGCAACCCGTTCTCGCACTTTCGTATAGTCAATATTGACTTATTAAATACGTGCATATGTGACATACTAATTTATTGTGAATATTTTAGTTTACCTTAAAAGCTTCATAGAAAACATTGATCTTACCTAACCTTCTTAGTATGTTAAGATAAGCATCTTATTGCTTCGTAATTACAATTATCACTTAACCTATTATAGGTATAGGTTAAGTAATAATTGTAATTACGAAGCAATAAGATGCTTGTCTTAACATACTAAGAAGGTTAGGTAAGGTCGGTGTTTTTTGAAGCTTTTCAAGGTAAATTAAAAAATTAACAATAAATTAGTATGTCACATATGCACTTATTTAATAAGTCAATATTGACTGTAAGAAAGTGCGAGAACGGGTTTCTCATTGACAGTGCCATTGTGTTTATTGCATATCATCATTACCCGAGTATCCGGTTGGAACTCTTGTGATCCCTTTGCATACCGGCAGTTAGGTTGCCATGTTAATGATTGGCTATCAATTATGTTAAGTTAGGTGTTACTCCACGAGTGGATCCGAGTCGATTAGCCAGATGTCAAGAGTCTCGCGAATGCAACCACAGCCTTTCTGACGCCAATCTAAAGTAAATCAAGTACCCTTTGTGTGTGTGGTTAAGGTAGTAAATAATCTACTGCTAAGCTCTATGCGATGTTTCCGTTGAACCACTTCTGAATACTGCCAACTATTTACTCAAGCTTCAGCTCTAGGTGTCCCAACACCGAGTTGCCTAATTCACTAAACTATAAATGTGATGAGGACCCTAGGAGTCCCTTAAAGTGTTTCAAGCATTGAGGCGATTCCAACGATCAACGTGGACCAGGACCAGGTGAGGCTAGTCTGAGAAGAGACCCTCAAGGACTCTAACTCGACCTTGCTCCCAGGCCCTATACGGTTGCACTCGTATTTTCTCTGCTGATTCTGATAGCTTCGTGAAGCGTGTGCCACATGTACATTGGCGACGTACACATTGCAGTCGGGAAAGCGAAACAGAAAACCCCCACACATTCTAACACAGGTGTTAATGTCGGATTATTATAAAAATTGTGAGCGGGTGCTCACATATTGATATATATTATATATGATATATATTATCTATCTATTGTTACTTACAGTGTACCTGAGAGCACTTGTAAGCAATCTACCTCATTTTTCATTTTTGATCAATTTGTTTTTGTATTGCTTAGTCTTGTTTATATTTTTGTTTTATGTCTATATCTTGTGTTTTGTATAGTCCATGTTTATATGTTTTTTCTTTAATCTCATTTGTTACCTAGGTTGCCTAGCCTAGCCATACTCCCTTACTCCATTGTACCCCTGTAAGCCCCTTTTGTGGTTGTTTTGCACAGTATTGTGTACATTTTTTTTTTTTTTTCCCCTATTTTATAGCTTATTTCTACCTTGTAATCTGCCTTTCTTTCCTTGTTTTTCCTGCATTCAGCTTTTTTTAATGCAGTCAAGTATAGACCCAGAACTTAATCTCTTATCCACTATCTATGACAATAATCACTTTAATGATCTAAATTGCAGATATTTTGCAGCACATGATGTAAACAATGTAGTAACTCATAATCACAATATCTCTGTAATCAATTTGAATGTTAGATCCCTAGGTAAACACTTCGATGATGTTAGTGCCTTGATTGAAGCTATTGACAACAAATTCTCTTTTATTATACTTACTGAAACATGGTTGAAAGAGGATACCACTCAACTCTTTAACATGCCTAACTACTCAGCAATTCACAACTGTCGTCAACTTCAGAGAGGTGGTGGCACTGCTCTTTACTACCACCAAGAACTAACATGCTTAAAAGAAATTAGAACTAGAGACTGCTATGGGGAGTATATCTTCGCCAGCTTCAGAGTCAAGGGTGCCGAGTCTGTCCTGTCTGTGGGTGCAGTTTATAGAATTCCTAACACTGATGTGTCCGAATTCAACTCAAACCTTAGAAATCTAATACTTGATAACAGACTGAACAAAAACCACCTAATTATTGCAGGGGACTTTAATATTGACCTCTGCGAGCCAGAACACCCTACTGCTGTTAGCTTTCTCAACTGTATGAACTCCTGCTTCCTCATACCCTAATCACTAGACCTACTAGAATCACTGATAGCACTGCCACGACTCTAGATCACATCTGGACAAACATAACCTCTCCGCTTACTTCAGGTATAATCACCGATAGCACTACAGACCATTACCCCACATTTCTCTTAACTAACATTAGCAAACCACCTCTTGAGTCAAGAGAGATACGTTTTAGACTACACAATGAAACTGCTATAGACAATTTTATAACTGCTACTGATAATGTCAACTGGGAGTCCGAGTTAGGTAACATAGAGGACATCAACCTAGCAGTTCAATCTTTTCTTAAAAAAACTCTTAGCCTTTATAATACCCACTGTCCTATGCTTGCAAAACAAGTCACAACCAAAAGGCTTAACAATCCCTGGCTTACAAAGGGAATACTTAAATCTATTAATAAAAAACATGACCTTGAGAAGAAGTATAGGTTAGGAATTGTCTCCAAAGAATTCTCAAAGAATTACTCATTATTGCTATCTAAGATAATTAGACGAGCCAAAACTAAATACTACGAAGATAAATTTACCCAAATAAAGAGCAACATTAAACAAACTTGGAGAACAATTTCACAAATATTGGGATCAAAGAAGTCTATAATTAACAAACCAACACTCCTGTCTAATAACGATGGTCAGCTTTCAGCCTCGGATTCTGCTATTGAGTTCAATAGGTTCTTCTCTTCCATTGGTTCATCCCTTGCTAATGATATTCCATCTTCCAGTACTGACATTAAGGACTATCTTACAGGTAACTATCCACAGTCTCTGTACCTAAAGCCTATTAATTCCACTGACGTCAATGAGATAATCCTTTCCCTTAAAACCAAGTCTGGTGCCCTTGAGGAGATACCAACTTTAATCTACAAAAAAGCCTCCAGATCTTTAGCCCCTGCTATTGCTTTGCTCTTCAACAAGTCACTTGAACTCCAAACCTTTCCAGATATTCTAAAAAAAGCGAGAGTAACGCCTGTCCACAAATGTGGTCATCTCACAGATGTTAACAACTACTAACCTATATCAATCCTGCCAAACTTGTCAAAAATGTTTGAAAAACTAATCTATAAGCAGCTTTACTCATATCTAGCCAAACTCAATATACTTAGCCCTTGCCAATATGGCTTCAGGCCCAAAAAAAGCACTAACGATGCACTTATTAGTATGCTTAACTCGATTCATACAGCTCTTGATCAAAATGAGTTCCCTGTTGGGTTATTTGTGGACCTGCGTAAAGCTTTCGATACTGTCAACCACAAAAACCTTCTTCTTAAATTACATCATTATGGTGTCAGAGGACACTCCCTACAATACCTCAAATCCTACCTTACTGACAGGTCCAATGTGTTTCTGTGAATAATACAATTTCTCCCACACTACCCATCAACATTGGTGTTCCCCAGGGCAGCATACTTGGCCCTCTCCTCTTTCTCATCTACATTAATGACCTTCCAAATGCCTCCCAACACCTCAAACCAATTCTATTTGCTGATGACACAACCTTCATTACTCCAGTCCTGATCCCCTTGCTCTAAATGCCACAGTAAATACTGAGCTAAATAAAGTCCATCTGTGGCTAACTGCCAACAAACTCACCCTAACATTGACAAAACTTTCTATATTCTGTTTGGCAATAAATCCTCTAATCAAATAAATCTCAAAATAAACAATACCCAAATTTGTAACAAATTAGATGGCAAATTCCTTGGCATTCTCATTGACCACAAGCTGAATTTCCAGGGACACATTCTAAACATATCAAAAAAAGTTTCAAAAACTGTGGGCATTCTTTCTAAGATCAGATATTATGTACCACGCCCTGCCCTGGTGACTCTCTATTACTCCCTTATCTATCCATATCTCAACTATGGTATTTGTGCTTGGGGCTCTACTACCCAAAATCACTTACGTCCTCTAATTACTCAACACAAAGCTGCTATTAGGACAATATCCAATTCTGGCCCCAGACATCACTCGGTACCCCTACTCAAATCTCTGAATATGTAGACATTAAGTCACTGCACATTCTCTCATGTGTATTATACATATATAAAACGCTAAACTATAATGCCAATCCTGATCTCAAAAGCTTCATAGAAGGTTGTAACAGAACCCATGAGCACCACACCAGAAATAAATACAGTTTTGATATTCCTAGAGTACGACTAAATCAAACCAGAAATGCTCTACAAATCAAGGGGCCCAGAATGTGGAATGACCTTCCCAACCATGTTAAAGACTGTACCTCTCTCAACCAGTTTAAGTTAAAAACGAAGCTATACCTAATAAATTCCATGTAACCCACCTTACCCCCCTGTTGTCAACCCATGTATATTTTTTGTTTTTTTGTTTTTCAAATCAACGCTGTTTGAATGTAATTTTCTGTAATAATTTGTATTTGTATTTGTGCTGCTTTTTCAACAATGTTCCCCCCTCTTTTACCTCTATTTTTTATATGTACTCATCACATCTTTTCTTTTTACCCATTAGTTTTAAGCTGTAGTCATTAATGTTTTTCCTGCCCGAAACGCTTTGCGTAATAGTGGCTTTAGGCATTGTATGTACTAGCTCTATCTATAAAGCCAACAAACTTTGTAAATCTCTTTATGTATGTACCTTACCTAAATAAAGATTATTATTATTATATTATTATTATTATTATTATTATTATTATTACTGCCCAACTTCAAGTGAAGAACAGAGGAGCCAAGATCACCATACGTGGACTATTTGATCAAGGTTCCCAGAGAACTTTCATTACTCAAAGGGCAGCAGAGGCACTTAATTTACAATCAATAGGACAGGTAAAATTAAACTTGTCAGGGTCCATGATAAATCGTGGAACCCATGAATACTCAGTAGTTCAACCTCTTGTACGACTAGGTAGTCAAGCCAAGGCTGTCCAAGCCATTGTTGGAGATCAAATACCTTTAGACTTAAATATTAAGGGTCTGGGGTACACAGCCCACTTCCTGCAGGAACGTGAAATTAATTTGGCTGACAACAAATTAATGTCTGACCGCCTTAACAATATAGATGTACTAGTAGGAGCCGACTACTATTACCAGTTTATAACTGGATATGTTAAACGATTGGGAATGAATATGCTCCAATCTGCTGGAGGCTACTTACTTACTGGTAAAGTTCTGAATGTGAACAAGCCTAAGCCTGCCAATAATAAATTAGTCAGCAGTAAATCGATTCTCCAACAGCAAGCTAAAAGGAGAAACACAGCTGAGTAATAAACTCAGATTGTATGTAGTACAATTGATACTCGCCGAGATGTTTCATAGCTCTCAGTGAAAATCAATGGTCCGTACTCAAACAAGTACAAGTCACAGCGACCAAGCCATTGAATTCACTGCAGACCTGGAATTATTCTCGACAAGTAGTAATTGACCACACTCAGTCTTCCTAGTTAAATTGTAATGTTAGGCTAGAGAATCGAGTACTCCCTAGGAATTAATAATGTTAGGCTAGAGAATCTAGCACTTAATGCCACTGGCATTTCCTGAATTTAATTATAAATTCACTAGGACCACTGGTCCACTATACTTGCGCTTAAAGGTTTGCCAAGAAAACCTTAACACCATGTTTTCTGCACTAAGAGTTAGTGATAAATACTTGCTTAATTGTTTGAGTTGTTTTTCTTTCGTTTCTGCTTATTTAGTGTAGGAGCGCAACACGAACAAACTTGCAAACTTACTAACATGTAAGTGAATTTCCAGAGAACTAATATGTTTAATGCATTACCGTTAAACATTAGCATTGTTAATTAACATGCTTCATGAGCTTAACATAGCTCACCTTAGAATTAACGTAATAATATGAGTGCTCGTTCTCCATGCGCACGAGCTTAATATTGCTCGCCATGATAACTGAATGACAAAACTCCACCTCGTTAATTCGAGTTCACTGAACTCAACCTGTTAACGGTTAACGAGCTCCATGCAGCTCACCCTGTTAGCACCAGCTAACGAGCTCACTGTAGCTCACCCTGTCAACACTGTTACGAGTTCAATGCAACTCACCCTGTTAACTGTTAACGAGCTCCATGCAGCTCACCCTGTTAGCACCAGCTAACGAGCTCAATGCAGCTCACCCTGTCAACAGTTCACTGTAACTCACCCTGTTAGCACCAGCTAACGAGCTCACTGTAGCTCACCCTGTCAACACTGTTGACGAGTTCAATGTAACTCACCCTGTTAACTGTTAACGAGCTCCATGTAGCTCACCCTGTTAGCACCAGCTGACGAGCTCAATGCAGCTCACCCTGTCAACACTGTTGACGAGTTCACTGTAACTCATCCTGTTAGCACCAGCTAACGAGCTCACTGTAGCTCACCCTGTCAACACTGTTGACGAGCTCACTGTAACTCACCCTGTTAACTGTTAACGAGCTCCATGCAGCTCACCCTGTTAGCACCAGCTAACGAGCTCAATGCAGCTCACCCTGTCAACACTGTTGACGAGTTCACTGTAACTCACCCTGTTAGCACCAGCTAACGAGCTCACTGTAGCTCACCCTGTCAACACTGTTGACGAGTTCAATGTAACTCACCCTGTTAACTGTTAACGAGCTCCATGTAGCTCACCCTGTTAGCACCAGCTGACGAGCTCAATGCAGCTCACCCTGTCAACACTGTTGACGAGTTCACTGTAACTCACCCTGTTAGCACCAGCTAACGAGCTCACTGTAGCTCACCCTGTCAACACTGTTGACGAGTTCAATGTAACTCACCCTGTTAACTGTTAACGAGCTCCATGTAGCTCACCCTGCTAGCACCAGCTGACGAGCTCAATGCAGCTCACCCTGTCAACACTGTTGACGAGTTCACTGTAACTCACCCTGTTAGCACCAGCTAACGAGCTCACTGTAGCTCACCCTGTCAACACTGTTGACGAGTTCACTGCAACTCAACCTGTCAGCACTGCTGACGAGCTCACCATGTTCACGAGTTTAATATAGCTCGACTTGTTAATGAGCTCAATACTGCTCACCATGTTAATTCGAGTACATTTTGCTCACAATTAGCTTAGTCTCTTACTTAGGTAGGTTAGAAATTCAAACCATTTATTTAGGAGGTTTAGGGACTTTAGTAGTGTCAACTGAGTACTAGCCTAATCTGTACTCACCATTAATTACAGTTGACTATACTTATAGAGACTGATTTAATTAACTCCAAATTCATGTAAAGATGATTTCGTACTAACCCGTTTACAGTGTCAAGCCTATGAGCTGCCATTTAATTAGCTCATAAGTCAGAATGACTAGGCTACTAATCTCACTGTCAACTCAGAATTTTCCTTGATTTTAATGAATAAACTTTTCAGTTCTCTACTTTCTATTATTTTAGCTAGTTAGCAAATTAGTTGTACCATCAGTCAGCATGACTACTGCACGGCAGTGCACATTTAATTCAATTTCCTCATTTGAATTTGGGGTGGTCGTGATGCTGCGTGATGTTATTGTCTAGTAACTCAATAGTTACAAGTCACAGTGACCCTAGACAGTGACCTTACTGTAGTGTCATAGTTTCCTTGATCTTGAATGACTAATAACACTTTACTGTATAATCATACAATAGTGTTATCAGTTCTTAGGAACTTATTCTGAGTTTACCTACGATTCAGCAGCTACGTAATACACCATTACATGTCACTGCGACCCTAGTTGTTGAGTTTATTGTGAGCTTTAGAGTGTTCCTGATTACCGATAACTTAATCATTTAATGTTTCATTATTTCATGCATGTTTCCACTAAGGAAAGCTGCAAGCCTATTACAACTCTGAACAAGAGTAATTTCTTTCACATCCCACTGAGAAAACTGTGATGATGCTACGATGTGATATCACGTAACGAAACATTACACGTCACTATGACCCAAGATATCGCATCACCGTAGATTCTGTTAGTTTAAATTGGGAGAGTTGAATTCTATAAATATTGTGTAGGCTACAAACAACATGTTTCATTTTACATGTAAATAGCAAGACTCAAGTTCTTGTAAGTCCTTGATAAATCCGGGACGTTCGTTATGTGTGTACTAACATACTAATGTATTAATCTTAATATCACTTCGGGATAGGTCAGTACAACACAGTACACTGCGACCCTGGGAATCCCCCCCTGGAGTTATGTTGGATATTTCCAACATCGAATACAGCATTGTTGTATTCTCATTACTTATTACTAACCATATTAATATTGTAGTAAGTAAAATTAACAACTCGTAGAATTCTCCTGTACTAATAATTCATCTGTGCATTAGGCTAGAATTCTCACGTCACCTGACGCCAGTATTGCGTCAGATTTCTTTACAGTAAAACACATTATATTCAATTTGTGTGAGAATTAAATACGATTCTCCATAATTAAAGCATTCTGTATGACAACTGATTGCAGACGAATTGTTCTCTAACTAAAAGCCGTATAGAGCGTTAGAATCATAGCGTCTACCTCGCTTTAGTGTTAACGTCATTAATGAATGCCATGGGGAGACATTAATTCCTCTCCCTTATATATTTACTATTCTTAAATAGGTAAATAATAATATTTCGTTCCTCTAAATAATAAACCCGTCCAGTCTTTAGAGTTTCAAGCGCGAATGCGAGAAATATTAATGTTCAAGACAATAATTTGTGTAATGAACGTCGACTCGGCGTGGGTTGGGGGACGCCATCCTCAGTCGGTGTGTGGACACGTGCAGAGTTGAAAGGAAGCAAACTTGCGCTCACCGTACTCATAAGAATACGCCATTGTCCAGCAAATAGGACAAAAGTCCATCCACAGATGAAAGCCGCCACTGTGAGGCGTGAACGACCTTGCAGATAATATCTTCAACTAGTGCTGGTGTTAATAAGGGATCTTAGACTTGGTTCCTGACGACACGTGATCAGCCAGCTTGAAACGCATCAATCCAGGATAGGTTCACCGGAACTTGGGATGCGTAATTACGGCAATCTTAATACTTACACAGTGCCCACAGCTAAGTACCTTTTATTTGATGCATCATTTATAAGTTTATTAATAGCGGGGTGATTGCACGTCACGCGGCAAGATAACACCTAATAACAGGTGATTAGAATTCTATCTGTAGATATCAATAATCTTGAATATGAATTGAGTAGTTAAATCAATTGCTACTGGTAGTTATTTATCTTGCAGCTTGAGAGACGGATTCCTCATACTGCCTTCTCCATGTTAATCATGCCATTCGTCAATGTGCCAGACTTGGAGATTAAGAGGACTTCCAGAGTTATCTAAAGGAACCTACTACAAGCTAAGGCTTATTTCTTTTTCCTATATTTTAGCAATTTGATACATTCAGAATGTTCAACATAATGTGTGATTTACTGTAACTCATTACTATGCTCATATTCATGTTCTTCTTTGTATGAATAATATTATATTCAACATTATTTATAGGATTAGATTATTATTAATTGAATTAGTGAACGAACCACACTGATTCCTGGACGTACTGACCTCCAGTAATAACCCCCCAATGTAGGTGTTTGAGGTTTGGTTTTTTAATAATACAGCCCATTAATTATTCTTATGATCATACTTTCTAGTCATATCCATAGTCACTGGTTTTCTCTAGAATTTTATCTAATGATCTGAAATTCTCAGTTTCCCTCTTTACTTCAAAAGCGGGTGGTCCTTTGTAATTTAATTTACTACTTTAATTATTAATTAATCAGAATCAAACCCAAATATCCCACAGCCTGACAGCTGGGCGCTCGTTCTGACGTGAGACCATTGGCGATAGGCTTTCCCACAAACCGTACTTGACACGGAGGTACTCGCAGGAGGGCGTGCTGTATGTCAACAGACACACGCACACACTCTGGCACTGGCGGTGAGTACGGGTGGTGACGTCACGTGGTACAGTGAGGGCGGCGGCGGGCGGCTCCAAGCTACACAATCAGGACAGAGTGGCGGCGGCTGATTATATGGTACCATGCGGTACACTGTGGTAAAAGTCACACACAGAGTACTTAGGTGGCGGCACTGCCTTAGTTCACTCGAGGTCACTCACAGAAGATCTCCACTTGTCACCATGGGTTACCTGATACCAGCCTGTTTCGCTCTTGTGATTTGTCACTAGGCTTCTAAACAATATATTCACAGTCGCGATTCCGGGCGAGTGTTGGTATATCGAAAAGACACTGTGTTTAACTTGACGGTGAGGAATAGACGGTGTTCTTCTGTCTATTGGCTGATAGACAGAACAGGACACGTTCTCTGTGCAGGGGCTTCCTCATGTGAATGCTCTTGCCTGGAGCTCAGGGCTCCTCGTGGGACACAACACAGGGGGTTACAATTTTACCACTGACATTGCAGCAAAAGAGCAGGAACCAATCATATTGATCGTTCCATGATCAGTAGCAGAGGTGACGTCATGAACACGTCACGACCACATCACAGTTGTTATTCTCCATCACACCAGTTGAGGCTGACCCCAGAGGTCAGACTCTGTCGCCTGAGCTGGCGTCTCATCTGCTCTCTCACGCTTCACACCTCCTATGTGTACTCTCTGACCCTATAGCAAGTATGCTTAACTTTCTTGTATCTACTTCCTGCCTGTACATACGGCGGCCTCCGTTTTATAAACATATTCCTGGTTATGTGGGCATCCTGGGGACACCCAACATGCCAGATTACCATCCAGGGTTAACAGAGATAGGACTTGTGCACGAGGATTGGTGCACTGTGCGCTGCAATGAGCCATTCAAGTCAGCTGTGGAAGAATCTTGAGAGACCATTCTCTCACAGAATGACCTCACCATCTAACCATAATTTATTTAGGTGGCAATGATATCCATGCTACTTGCCAACCAGCTGAGATAATTAACCACTTAAAAACTATCATCAGTTCATTTAAACTAATTAGCAACTCTGTAGAATTCACATTCGTGGAACCTCGCCAACTAAGAAGTGATAACCATTGGGGAGTAAGTCCTGAATATTATTAGCGTTCTGCTAAATGCATTAACTTTCGGCTGAGAAAAAGAGTAAGATTGTAAGCCACTTGCATTCATTTTACTTCTAGACCATATCAACGGAACTTGACCCCTGATGGAGTACATCTGTCAGGAGAGTCCAGGGGCCAGATTCACGAAGGTACTTAAAAATGTTTTTCTTCTTATTGCCTTTATAGTGGCTACGTCGGTATTCAGGTAGTCATACTAAGAAGGAAAAACTTCGTAAGTTTGCTCCGTAGGCTAAGGTTGCTGTTGACCACTTGTAGCTTTACGTAAACTGGAGATAACTCATTGTTTCTCTACTACACAACATGGAGGATCGATTTTATTATAAAAAAAAGATTTTAGCTGGAGAATTTCGTCAGGAGGCGTCCTTCGTGTTAGTTATATATGCATTCTCTGTTAGAAACTTGCAGTATCTTTTATGATATTAGAATTAGTTTTATAATAGCAAGATATTATACCAGTAGTAGTAGGCATCTATCAGTCTCAGGAGACTATGGAGTTGTGTTCTGGTTGTCGGTCTGGAGTGGCCTCACCAGGGCGCAAAGCCAAGATAGGTTGATTCGGGGGAGAAGCTGTTACCCAGGCAGCAGGTTTCCCCTCTCTACGGCGCTGAAAGTCTCCAACGGAAAGGCATACACTTATACGATTGGTTCCAGCGCTGTCACAGTTCCTGCGAACTGTGACGGCGCTGGAACCTGTGAACTATTATTATGATAATTATTATACTAATAATTTACTTAATACCAGTAGTTATTAAGTAAATAATCATTGGTGAACATGAAATATGAAAGGTGATGAGCCCTGCCTGATGGGAGCATTTACAATCACCAAGTTCACCTAGTAATAAGTATAAATGGGTATGTGTAGCTAAGGTACACCCTCTATTTTTAATTTATTTTGTTTGGTTTTTGTTTTGAAAGGTGAGGCAAAATTAAAATATGCTGCACAAATGATGTTAGGTTAGGGTAAAAACTTTTCTTATTGAATACTTAAACCTATAATTATGACTATATGGACTATTAAAAAAGAGAGAGGGAAGTTCGGGTCCAAAACCTCTTCCTGTTACACAATTTGGGTGTGTGGAACAAATAATTATCAAAAGAAGGCACCAAACTGGGAAGACTATGTAGCAGTAAGGCAGTGAGGTGAGGCAGCTACTTATTTGAGGAATGCTTATTTTATTTACCTTATAAGCTAAGGCAGCTTATTTTATTTGAGGAATACTCAGCTGATTCCTCTACATTTAGCATGGAACAAATTTGTGTCCAAAACCTCTTCCTGTTACACAATGTGGCTGTGTGTAACAATCAAAAGAAAGCACCAAGCTGGGAAGGCTATATAGCACCATTGTGTGTAACAATAAACCAATTTCTTTTTAACAAATAATGCACCTGTGAGAAACAAACCCTGTCAGCTGTAAAAATATTGATGCAGTTATTTAAATAAAAAATGTAATGAAAGAAATATTACTGGTTTATTTTTATCGTATCTTTTTGTAATATACAGTATATCCAAATAATTGAAAAATTGAGACATAATGCTCAATTTAATGAATGATTCAAAAGAAATATGACTATTACATATCAACATGAGATCTAATGATCCATAGTAAACATGATTTAATAAGGATAATATTGGTAATAATGCAAACTATAATTTAAATCTTTATTACTGATATTTTTGTATCAAGAAGCTTAGGTATACACAGCAGTGGACTGCTACCCTATTCTATATGTAAGATTACACAGTGTAGATAAAAAACTAGCTATACGTTCATCTAATACTCCCATCTCACAGAATGGTTAGGCATACATGGAATCAGGAGAGAAAATAGCTGCCTCAATACAAAAAAAAATCAACTCTAACTAAACAACAACTTCACGATTTTCACAAAAGGTAAGCACTGAATATGGAAACATTATATTATAACTACTCCTACCAGTTTCTACAAGACTCCTCTCAAACAATGTATTTTTTTTAACATGCATTGGTATACACAGCAATGCGCTGCTTCCCTTTTCTGTATGAAGGACCATATTGTGTAGATCAAAAACTAGCTACAAGCTCCTCCAACATTCCCACATCACAGGACGGCCAGTCATACATAGAATCAGGAGAGAACAAAATATGTAAGGCTGATCTATTAGCCCCCACTATCAAAATCTGGGTACAGCACAAGAATATCTTCCAATATTCCTGAGTGTATGAAGTAATTACAGAGCTCAAAGTACCTCATACCATTTGTATGAAGTCACTGATAACAGGGCAATCACATATATAGTGTTGGAGAGTATGTCCTCTCAAGTAGAACTGAAAACAGATGTTTTTTTCAACTAGAGAGTTAAAACCCATGGAACCGCCTACCCGCTGAAGCCGTAAATGCCAAAACCCAGCTAGAAAATATCTTTATTACAATTGGTGGGACTTAACAAGCCCCAGCTTTTTATCCTCGTCGAGGCGACTAGATAGTTAGTGGCCCTTGGGTAAATTTTGGTAAATTTATACATAAATAAATACCATCATTTCTCAAATCTTGCCTACAACATGTACTGTTACATTTCGCTCCAGCATTTTTGCCTATACCGCTGATATCAACAAAGCTTTTTTAAGAGTAGGCTTGCAAGAAGAGGACTGTGACTTTAAGAAATTTCTCTGGGTATAGGATTCACAAAACCCTAATAGTGATGTCATCACTTACCAGTTTGCATCAGTACTATTTGGAGCACGTCTTACCATTTTTACTCCAAGCTACCTTGGACACTCTTCTGAAGAAATCTAAAAGGTCCTATAAAGCTGAAATTAGTAACAACCTGTACGTGGACAACTTTCAAGGAACCACTAATGATGAAAGTGAATTAGTGGAAATTTACCATGAGGCTAACAGTGAATTGCTAGGGGCCAATATGCCTTTACAGTCATGGGCCTCTAATAACCAACAATTAAATCAGATAATCTAGAAAGAATTTCCTGAGTATCAAGTACCCAATAAATTAAAGGTTCTATGCATGGAATGGAATATGACTACTGACGAATTGAATATCAAGTCAGTGGAAACTAACAAATCACCACTAACCATAAGAAAGTTACTCTCATATGTCAGTCAACATTTTGACCCTTTAGGCTTACTTAGTCCTATTTTAATTAAGGGCAAACTCCTCATGCTGGAGTACTGGCAGAATAATATGGGTTGGGATGATAAGTTACCAATTGAGTGGCAAGACAAATGGTAGACATTGACCACGGATTTTAATAAACTTAGTGTTGTGAAATTTCCACGTAATGCTTTAGGACAGAACTTACCCAAAGATTTTCATGTGTTTTGCGATGCCTGAGGCAAAGCATATGGTGCAGTAGCCTATCTGGTTAATACACAACAATCATTTCTACTTACTTCAAAGGCAAGAGTGGACCCAATGAAAAGGAGGTCCTTACCCAAATGGAGTAAATGCTTATTAGTAGGAGTAAGACTGGGTCATTGCCTGGCCAAGACACTCAGTAATATTCACTTTGGTGAGATAGTAGTGTTGTCAGACAACGAGCAATCTTACAATGGGTAAGAAATAATAACAACAAAACTTCCTACGTGAGTAATCGAGTTAGGGAAATAATGAACTATCTGCTGGATATAAATTGAGACATGTCCCCACCATGGACAATCCAGCCGATTTCTTATCATGAGGTTTAACATTAAAACAGTTAGTTAAAACCGAGATGTGGTTTAATGGACCCCCATGGCTGGTTAGTGGTCAGTGGCCTAAACAAAAGCCACAAGTCATCGTGACCAACATCACTGCACCCATGGTGGAACCAGAACCTCCTCTATCTGTGGCTATCAATCCTCATTCATACTCTAGTTTAGATAAGTTACTGAGAGTTACCGAAATCGTCTTTATTTCCTCACAAAGTAGGGATCAAACATCGATTTCCCAGTCCTATCAAATATTGGATCAAACGAGCTCAACAGAGACTTACGGGATAGAATATGAACATCTTTCAGATAAGTGAAGTAAGTCTCTGGGCATTTGGTATGGCTCAAATAACCACAATATACTAAGGTGTGGAGGACGTCTGCTTCATGCAGATATTGATTTGGAAACAAAAAATCCTATATACTACCACGTCCCACATCATAACTAAACTTATAGTTTTACATTACCATCAACATAATACTTTACAAGGTGGAGTGTTAGACACTCTCACTGATCTTAGACAGACATTTTGGCTTCCCCAAGGTCGCCAAACTGTCAAATCACTTATGAAGTCTTGTGTAGTCTGCAGGAGGTATGATGCTTGGTGTGTCCTTACCCAGGACCTCCACCACTCCCTAAGGAGCGAGTTGTCACCATCGTCCTTTTGAGACCACATGTGTCGATTACACTAGAGCTTTAATTTGAACAGGCACTCCAGATAAAATTCCGGTGAAAGCCTATATATGCCTCTTCAAGTGTGCAACCACACGAGGCGCACACTTAGAAGTAACTTCTGACATGAGTGCAGAAGCCTTTCTCCAAGCCTTTCGTAGATTTGCTGCACACAGATCCTGCCCCAAATTGATGATTTCAGATAACAGGTCAAATTTTGTGCAGGAGAAGCTGCCTACGAGAGATATGAACCATCCTGAGGTACACTCAGTGCTAAAAGACATTGCCACTGGAAATTTATTCCTCCACGAGCCCCGTGGCAAGACGGTTTTTATGAACCCATGGTGGGAACTGTCAAGAAATGCCTAAGAAAGGCTTACACTGACAGAAAATTAGCCTCACTGAGTTGCAAACCCTTGTCACAGAAATTGAGGCACGAGCCATTAACTTACCTTTCTGATGACTACTCCCAGAGAGAACCCCTGAGTCCCTCTCATTTGATTCATGGTGGTCTTCTGAGCCCTCTAATATCTCTAGCGACGAGATCCAACTGACCCTTCATGTGTTAGTAGAAGTGACTTGGTGGAAAGTAACAAATATCTTTCAAGGGAGAAATGGAAAGAAGTATGGACTCGTGGACATCTCACTGCTCTGAGAGAGTATCATTAAGGAGCTGCCAGCCCCTTCAATAAAGTTCAACTGAAACCAGGCGATCTAGTCGTAGTTGACAGTGACGGACCTATGTCAGATTGGCCTATAGGCAAGATTGTCGATGTCCATCCCATCGCCAAGGTATCCTACGGATAGTTAAGGTTCTGTGTCGAGGCACTACTACCTTGAAAACCCTGGAGAAGTTAGTACCTCTAGAATTAGCTGAACATAACTGTTCCACAGAGGTAAATTTACCACAAGTTTCAAAGATAGTAATGTTGCTCAACAGAGCACACGACCACCTAGAGTCACCGCTCAGCAATAAGCTGAAACTTCAACAATACTTTAATTCTGACTAAGTGTAGATAACTTATCATTCGAATTTAATTCGATTATGATGATACGGTGATGGGTTGATGTCCAGTAACTCAACAATTATAAATCACTATGAGCCTACCTTGAGGTTACTTGAGGTGCTTCCGGGGCTTAGCGTCCCCGGCCCGGTCGTCGACCAGGCCTCCTGGTTGCTGGACTGATCAACCAGGCTGTTGGATGCGGCTGCTCGCAGCCTGACGTATGAGTCACAGCCTGGTTGATCAGGTCGCCTAGACAGCGACCTCACTGTAATTCGATGCATTCTTGATTTGAATGATATAATCATATAAATTTTATATATCATTTCATGTATAGTCATAGAATACAGACTATATGTTAATACTATCTATTCCTGAGAATTTTGAATTTGCAGACCATTCAGTGACTGAGTAATTTGATCATTACACGTCATAGCGACAGATTCCTTAGGTCTAATGTAGATTTAGAAAGTTCTTGTTTTAGGTGAAGTAACGCTTTAATGTACAATCTTTAATTTTGGGTCCCATAAAGACTTAGAGTCTTATCTGCTGTGTAGCAGATTCGGGACATCCGTTATGTATGTACTAACCTACTAACGCTATGATATAAATTCAGGGCAGAATAGGTACGTCAGTACTCAACAGTGAACTGCGACCCGAAATTTCCTCACCCTAGTTATGCTGGAAATAACTAACATTTAACTCTCATTTATTTGCTAACAATAGCATTTACTTCATTACTAATTCGTAAAATAAACCAAATTAATGTTTTTCTATTGCAACGCAATTTTAGCCAAATCTTCCTTCTCCATGGCACCGTGATGTTGTATCAGGATGAAACCTGAAATATTCCACATATTTTGAATTCTACCGAGTCCAGTTATTTGCTTACCCTTCCGAAGATAATCTTCTATGAAAAAGTTTGCTTATTTCGCGTGTTATTGCTTACTGAACTCGATCATGTAATCAGATTGATTACTCCTGTAGATATTATTGCGAGGTAAAATAAGTCTACACTAAACCTTCCTCGTTTATTTCACGCAGTCTTAATTAAACAAGTTGCCATACGAGAAATAGTATTATGATATAATGTATTTATTAGACATTAATATTTGTCATAACTCCTTACTTCTCTAATTAATTACGAGTAAGTAAATTACTTTACGCTCGGGATTCCAATGGAGCATACTGCGCATGCATATCCCGGCGAAGAAGAAAGAGAGAGACACCAATGACAGCGTATTTTTTTTTGGGGGGGGGTCAGGGATATTCCTGCGTGGGCACTAAGCCTTGACTGGCCCACTAAGTGTTGCTTGTTTCTGTTTTATAGGGTGGAGTATGAGTATTTATGACTCGTATGGTCGCTTCAGTAAGATACAGCGTGTTAACAGCGTGTTCAACCACACTGCTGACAGTTGTCAGCAGTGTGGTTGTTGTGTTTAGTTGAGCGCGTAATACTGGCCCATAATTCAACAGTCTGCAGCAGCAGGTGTCAGGGATCGAAAGTTACTCCAACAACTACTGAACACCTTTCCAGAGTATAATTTATCATTGTTCCTGCTAATCTATATAAATGCCCGAAACGCTTTGCGTAATAGTGGCTTTAGGCATTGTATGTACTAGCTCTATCTATTAATCCAACAAACTTTGTAAAATCTCTTCTATGTATGTACCTTACCTAAATAAACATTGATTTTATTTATTTAAATAAAAATGGAAATGTTCGTTTGTGCATAACCGCTAATCTCCGAAAATTCTCTGATTGCTTTGAAATTTTCACACAACTTTCCATTCGCATCCGAGCAGGCTTTTATATACGTACTATTTAGATGTCAAGTCTGTGACGGTAAAAAAAACATTACTTTTTCTGAAAAAACTGTGTTTTTCAAGTGTTTTTCATGTGAGGGAAATCTTCGAAACCTCTTTACCGATTGCTTTGAAATTTTGACACAACGTTGCATTTGAATAGGCGAGTCTTTTTATATATCTACTATATACATTCCTCACGTATGACAGGAAAAACATGCTTTTTTTGAAAAACAGCGCCATCTGTTAGAGATAAGAGCAACACACACTGCATTCTCCGAAATTTCTTCACCGATTGCTTTGAAATTTTAACACAACGTTGCTTTCGAATAGACACATCTTTTTATATGCCTACTATATAAATGCCACACTTGTGACAGGTAAAAACATGCATTTTTGAAAAACAGCACCATCTGTTGGACATTATAGCAACATGCACTATATACTAAATATGTCCTGAATTCCATTTCAATTTTTCTGATTTGATTGATAAATTTTATTTTCATAGATATTGATTTATTTTATTTTTCATTTAATTATTTGGGTGACATTGTGTTGGAATTGAGCTGAGTTGTTTACCATACCGTTCATTTCGTAAGTATGTTGTGTTGATTTAGGGGCGACGACTTTTTCGTAAGTATAAGTATAGATGCCACACCTGTGACAGGTAAGACTATGCTTTTCTTGAAAAACAGTGCCATCTGTTGCATGTAAGAGGAACACACATGCTATACGGTGGAGTGGAGAATAGTTGGGAGGCCGAGGAGACGGGTGAGCGGGAAATGGTGGGGAGGACTGGGGGACAGGGAGGTTGCTGTGGCTCAGCAACGCACATGCATTGCTGAGACACAGCAACGCATGGCCTGGTACTGCTAGTGTTGGTATATTTATGCACATTTATTCAACGGGTAGGTTGCTCGTCATTACTGGCCAAACAAGAAAATAACTCGTTAGTCTCCATTTCTCTCATGTCCCCTCTATCTATCGAAAATAGTGGTATATATTTGAATTAATCTAGACATTCTTTACAATTTTATCATGATTTCAACTGAAGCTGTAACTTCTAGTGGAGGATTAATCGTCCCCTCCAAGCGGCCTCCATTATACGTGTTTCAACAAGTAGATTGGGCAATGAGTTCACGTCTACGAGTATTTATTGACGAGATTCACGTTGTGAAGTCTTCTTTACAGCTAAGCAGCTCTTTAAATTTCTTGTAGATAGATTTAGTACAGTATTAATCATCATACTTTACCTGGTTTACACTCTATACATATGCCATTGATTTATTATGCATGTATTTAGTATTTCAATGTTTAATTAGACTAATCTACATCAAATTATTTCATGTAACCATTTACTAAATTAATAATCAACAATTACTCTGATGAAGTACCAAGTCAGAATAATTCTAGGGATGTAGTAATGTTTTAGTACGTAACCCCCCAAATTATGTGTTTAAGTCAGCTCTTTAATTAATTATATCTACAGTCCATTAATGCTCTCTTAATGTTTATTGAATTAATCTAGATCCATAGGACACTGATTCCTGGATTATATTTTCACATTCATTTATTTATTTTCCTCTTTTTTGTATAAAAAGAGGTGGTCCTTCTAAGCTATCGATGTTTTCAATTAATATGATATTATTAATATTTAGAGCTAGATTTTTCCCACACACATGAGCTAGGCACATGATCCACAAACGATCATGTGCCTGCCCATTGCCCTCTCTCTCACTACAGGATAAAAAAGACTTACAACGGCCTACTACAGGGCTACTACTACTGGCCAGGTATGGCTCGGGATGTAAAGACCTCTGTGAATACCTGCCACACTTGTCAGATGGAAGGTTAGCCGAAATCGCAGAAAGATGGTGGGAGAGATGGTGAGAGAAAGTGATCACCGACTGACAACTGGGTGATTACCGGGCGAGTGGTGCTCATACCTAAGGCACCACTGATACCTATCCCAATGCCTTCTGAGATGTTCAGCAAGCTCATCATTGACTGCGTCGGTGTTTTGCCCAGGATCAGCTCAGGTAATGTCTACATCATTACTATCCTCTGTCCTACCACCAGGTTCCCCATAGCAGTTCCCGTCACAAACATTACGGCTGCTACAGGTGTCAAGCACCTCTTGAAGAGCTTCACACAATACGATTTCCCAAGGAGATACAGAGTGATTGTGGCACAAACTTCACCAGTATCCTCTTGAAGAAAACCCTTAAAGAATTCCTCATCACATAGGTACTGTCTAGCCACTATCATCCTGCTTCACAGCGATCCCTAGAACGTAGTCATCAGACTATTAAATCACTTCTAAGGAACCTTTGTATCAGCAGAGAGGAGGATTGAGGATAAGCAACTTGACCTAATCATGTGTATTTTCAAAAGTCTTCCAAACGAGTCCCTTGTGAGATGCTCTATGGCCGTAAGTGCTATACGAAAACGCTTAAAGCTTTTTAAGGTTCATTGTCCTCTAACACCTTCAGTGATTCTCTTAATGTGCCCCAGTTTCTTAAACCCTTAAACTGTGCAACACGTCATATGATGTGTTGAGTAACTTGCTATAAATTGCGCATCACGTCATATGACGTGATGGAGAACCACGCAAGATTTGAATATCCAGCGGGGTAGGGGGGCCTCCCCATACGCTGCCCAGGGGCTATAGTAAACAGCTGTCATTTTGTAAAAAATATCTGGCTCACACTACCATCGCATGGGAGGCCCCGGTTACCCAGCGGTCACCATGGCGAATGCACGGCGCCTCCCGAGCACGCACCAAGCAATCACTTACTCAAGAGCAAATAACTAGTGAATTATTTTCTGATGGTGAGAAAGTGATTTTGATGATTCTAACATTGATAAGGACTACACACAATTGACCGATGATAATAGCACAGACAATGAATATGAGATACAGCCTCCTCCCATGGCGAGGCCTACATGCTTACCCGTGCCTCCTCGCCCAGTGCCCAGTGCCTCTACTCCAATTCACCCACGACCACACAGTTCTTGTGCTTATTTAGAGTATATGATGTTTTGGGCGACGAGTCAGAGGAAGGGGATTCATTTTCTGGTTTTAGTGAGGTGGATTCAGAGCATACTGCGCCTGTTGCTAGTACCAGTGGTGTTACCAGGAATTTGTCGCATCAGCAGTATCTCGCCCAGCCAAGCGCTGCCGCATGGTACCACATGAGGAACCATGACCCTTATGTTCACGTGATTTCATCTCACTTCACGTGGCGCCCGTACTTTGCATAGACGGGTTTCAGCTCCTGGTCCACGGTGTGCAACACTTCCTCACGCTTCCTCACGTTGCGTCACGCAGACAGCAGGTGTACTTGTGTGGAGTGATAGTGGCGATCTTATTCCTCTAATTCCTGCCTTTGACAATAAAGACGTTGGGATCACAGACCTTTTACCTGATAATGGTGAGGACATGTGTGAAATGGATTATTAACAGTATTTAATGATAAGCCGCTCATGGTATATATTGTACACCAAACGAACCTTCATGCAGCTCATTTCATTGGAAAGGAGATAACAGAATATTCACGATTGCAGCGTTGGAAAAACACTACTTATGTAAAATGTATGTATTTTTGGCACTATGTATGTTGATGAAACCTTGTGTCAAACACGCTATCACAGATTATTGGAGCAAAGACCAGACTGTTCCAACACCTTTGTCGGAAATATATGTCCTGAGACAGGTTTCAGATACTCCTCAGGTGTCTTCGTTTTACAAGTAAATGAGGACCGGACAGAGGATGATAGACTTTGGCGAGTCAGGCACTATATGAATGAAGTAATGGAAAGTTCAGAGATTTCTACATATCAGCACAGAAGCTGGTGATTGACGAATCCCTTGTGCTTTACAAAGGACGTTTTGCCTTCAAGTAGTATATTCCTCCAAACGCAACAGATTTGGATTGAAATTCTTTGTTCTATGTGACTGCGAAACAGGATACGTGTACACATGATTCTGTATACTGCTAGCGATGTAGACATTCCCAGTAACGACCGGGAATGGAAAGACAAGAGAGAAGTGAACTTGCTGACAACTGTTAATGATGGTACAATGGTGGACAGTGGAAAGGTGAACCGAGTAACGAAACGACCAGTATAAAGCCAGATGTGTTCTTGACATAATATCAACATGCTTTGGTTGATAAATCTGACATGATGGGGCACTGTCGAGTCTGTTAGGATTTCTTCAAACCTCAAGAATGTAGCACTCGGCATATGCAGTACTAATCGACCCCAAGACACTACAGCTTCGACACAGAGCAGACAGCAGAATACGACCGCATCGAGCAACAACGTTTTCGCTCCCCGTCGAGTTTAGACACTTACAATTCCCCATCGAGCCGCCACACTCCCGCATAGAGCTCCGCTACTCCGGCCTCACTCGGCTCTCTGCTCTGCTCCAAGCTCCGTCTGAACGTCTACGACAATGCCAACAACCGACTACTGTAATCAAGACTACTAAATAAGTATGAAACTCACTAAACATTGTGCATCTAATCTACCCAACAACGTAACATAATCGTACGTTACAGTAGATTAGATACACAATGTTTAGTGAGTTTCATATTTATTTAGTTGTCTTGATTACAGCACTTGGTTGTTGCCATTTTCATAGACATTGACACAGAGACAACCAGACTACTAGACCGTAAACACCATGCGTGTATACCCTTGTACAGTTAACCTTGGGCCGAGGTAGGCTGTGGTCTCCTTTTATGCGAGTCGATTGTACTCTGTAGGGAGCCCGTGTCGTTCATCTAGTGTCCGCCTCCTTCCGCTTGCGTTACAATAGACGACATGACCATGGATCCATCGATGAGAATAATTAGTACTGCTACATGCTGGCTCTCTCTTCGATTTTCCCACATTTACTTCCGGTTCGCTTGCAGTCTTGACGACGCAGCTGGTGAGTGTGATGACGTAGAGACAACCACCCCCGATGATGTAAAATGTTGTGGCGCTCGTGACTGCATCCTTGTAACAGCATACTGAGCCAAGACAACCTCGTTAGTGACGTGAGGTGTCGACTGGGTGACTGGTGTATTGTCACCAACCCTATGTAACAATTGGCTAGTTACTGGGTCCATGGGGGAGGACTTTGTGTAACGTGCCTCCCCCTTGATCTTTGCAGATAAGGTTCACGTGTAGTTGAGACAACTGGGCAGGTGTACAAATCAGACCTGGGAAATGACAGACAAGAACATGGCGGAAGCATGGGTATAACTCTGGGTTTTTGGAAATTGGAAACCCCAGAGCAAGGTAAAGTCTGCTATCTGAGTTAAGTACAGCTAAGAAATCCATATCATTGCCTCTACAGGAAAATCTAATAATTCTAAATTATTCTAACAGAGGGAGTTACTTTAATCTTTATGTACAGTGCGAGATCTCGTTACCATGGGGTGACGAGAGTGCATTTGACTACTAATGAGAGATGACAGAGGGTCATTCTCTCCATCTGACTCATAACTTGAGTTATCAGCCAGCTCAGCTGGGTCAGGAATTAGACTTGCTGAAGGCAATTCCAGTTCCTCCCTAGCATGATAAATCTTCAATTTATTAATGTGGACAGTTCTTTCCACCTGATCTTCAAATACTCCCATTATGACACAATTGACAGGGCCTGCTTTCTTGATCACTCTGTACGTACCCCGCCATCTAGGAGCTAGTTTCCTACTCTGATTGGCGGGTGCAGTTTCATTGATTCTCAAGACAAGACTATCCGCCTTCATTCCAAAGGTCGTATCTTCCTGTCATAATAGTGAGCATAATGACCCCGTGCTTTTCTTGAAGCCTCAGCTGCAACTCTCCAAGCATTCCTCATTTTGTTGAGAACATCTAAAGGATAGTCTTCTCCATATGCAACATTGTGTCTGTTAAGCAGACCTGAAGGGAAATTGCATGACTACCAGTGAATAAAAGAAGAAGTTGGGTATTAATTGACTGGTGGATAGCCGTATTCAAAGTCAGTTGAACATAGGGCAGGTGTTCGTCCCATGAGTTTGCATCGCGTTCAGCAAGGATTGCAAGCATATCCTTAACTGAACGGGTTGGTACATTCTGTCACCCAGTTTGCCTGAGGGTGGTAAGCTGTTGTAAAGGCTGAAGTTGTCTCCAATATCTTACAAACTTCTGTAAATATGTGTCCATTAAATTCCTGACCTCGATCTGAGACTAAAACTTTAGGAGCCCAAATACAGTTACAAATCTATTCAAAAATGCCCGGCAACAGTACGAGAATCTTTTTGAGAGATGGCTATCAAGGTGGTGTATTTGGACAGATGGTCACTAATACAAACATGCACCGATTGCCTGAATGGCTGCAATGGAGATCAATCAAATCAGCCCCCACTCGGTCTAACGGTTCAGAAATCTCTGGAAATTCTTGTAGTGGGGCTTGTACCTTAAGGGCGCCTTTCCTCCTCTGGCAATTGGAACAAGTCTTTACGTACTTAATTACTTCTGACAACATACCCGGGAAATAAAATAAGAATTTTGCTTTCAGGTAAGTTTTAAAATACCCGGGTGACCTGCAACCTTAGATGCATGTGCCAGCTTTAATGCTGCCGATCTTAATTCGTCTGAAATAACTAACAGAATACTGCTCGATCTGCCTGACTATTTACATAATATAACACTCCCTCCTTTAACTCAAACTCATGTATTGGCAATTTACGATTTTTGGACGGATAATTCCCCCTCCCAAATATTCAATAATATCTTTCCACCTAGGTTCATTCATTTGGATTTCTCTCATTTTAACTGGAAATATTTTCGATATTTACATTTACGTTAATAGCAGCAATGTTTCTGCTTAATGTATCCGGCACTACATGTGACGGTCCAGGCTTGTAAAGGATTGGAATGAGTGTGCAGACAATTCGCGAGACCAGCGTGACATCCGCGGGCATTTCTTACATTTCTTAAAATGTGTGTTAATGCTCTGTGATCAGTGTAGAACACAAAATAGCGTTGAAAAAATAAGGTTCGAAATATCTAATTGACTCTACCACTGTGAACGTCTCCCGATCCGTGGCAAATAACGAATCTCTGGTCCTTTGATCTTCCTTCTGAAATAGGCCACTGGATGGGGGAAATTTTCATTATCTCGTTGCATCAAGCATCACCAATAGCTATACCACTGGTCTGTATGTACTTTCCATTCCTCTATCAAAATCTGGCACTACCAATACTGGTGTTGTACT